>NC_090202.1:22396875-22706250 GCF_033026475.1 Channa argus
TATTTTGACCTTGTTGACATGTACAACACATAAATATCCCCTGTATTTTGCTCTCTACTGCCATTGTCTGTCCAATTTAGTGTACACTGTCCATAATCCTCCAGTTTAAATGCAGTAAATCAGACTTTTTCTGCAATTAAAATCAACTCTACCCTAGCTTTGTACAGTTGCTGTCACAGTGTTAATGATCACAAATGTGAAAGAAGACATCTCCCCAGCACTTAACCCAATGCATCACAGATAAACCCACGAACCATGCAAGGTGTCAGAGACAGTGCTTTTGTTGTACAAACCTCAATACAACTCCTCTGATGGAGGAGCATTGAGGCTGCTTTGAGACAGTCAATTATTAATACTTAGATATGCAGGTTTCTAATAAAGATTAACTGCATCATACCTGTGTAATGAGGGGAACATAACTGTGCTTGGATGGTAAGTATTCAGAGTGTGTGAAAAAGACATAACAGAAATGAATGCATGCATGAGTAGTTCTGGAAATATTTATGAAGGAAAAAACAACATGACTGACTCTTGACTCCCCAGGGACACTGGTGTTTTATGGAGGCATTTATTTGGGGGTCACTGAACACATTCAAATATAACACAGGAAAAAGCTTGGGCACGACGACTGCAGATTGAGATGACCCATCTTATTTTTATGAAGGCCCCAGGCAGCAGACTGGCTAATTAGGAATGACCCAAGAAAGGTTTGGCCGTCGGAAACCTCTGGCCCTGATTGGCCTCTAATGGCTGTGGCACTTTCATTAAACAAGGTCAGAGTGGGACAGTTTACGTGACACATACTGTAGAGTATAAAATAAATATAGGACGGCCACAGAAAGAGCACAGACAGTCTGTATTAATGAGTTGGTGAAAATACAGCAGGTTGTACGAACAGAAAACTCCATTACAGCTGCTACTAATTATAATTTTAATAATTGATTAATTTGTTAATTATTCAATTAATAACTTAGACTATAAAATATGAAAAGAAATATTTAAAATGTCCCAGTACAGCTTTCCGTAGCCTTAGTTGACATTTTAAAATAATTTTTTATAAGGCCAACAGTTCAAAATGAAAAAATACTTATCTAAATCAGATAGTTGCTCTTTTAGTTGTCCCCACACACATAATAGTCTCTAAAATCTGGGCTATGTTAACAGAATTACAGAGTATTTATTACACACAATATGAATGTAATTATTTGTACAGTACCAAATAATATATAAGGTTCCAGTGCCCATTTAATGTAAACACCTGAAACACTAAAGCGGTGCTGGCTATGGAGATACCATGTGGAGAATGAGAGAACTGTGACTCTCGTGTTTTTTATTTGTACAAGATTCTGGTATCTGCCAACAGTATCTGCCAACAGTTGAAGAAATCCACAGTAATCTAATTTTCATTCAGGCACATCTAGCAAAGCTATTCCTGTCCCAAAACTTCTGCTTACCATGCTCACTTAAAGTGACTGGCAAAGCATAAGCATGATTACTTCAGCTATTGATCGCATGACAATGTACTCCAGGAAAACATTTCCATAGCCACTCTATATAAAGTGAATAACAGACTGTAAACACTATAACTTTGGTGTCAACAGGTACAATTCATGTGATTAAGTTATTCAAAACCTATGCCAGAAGTATCTCCAACATGACTGCCATAATCAGCAGGTTAACCCCTTGTGTTAAGTATAAATCAAGCATGTATGTTAATAACGAGCATGCATGAAACAAATTGATGAATGTCAGTCATCCAAAAACAGTTTAGAGAATTTTTTGCAAGTCAAAAACACTAAGCTGTGGGACACAACAGCTGTCACTGACTGACAGCCTGGCATAGTAGCAAACACAACGAGTGCTTAAAAGTATAACTAATACACACAATGAGTGAGTTCTTCTTTCAACACTGGCATGTTTTTTGTGAACTCACCTGTACAACTTTTAATCCTGCTCTGTTTCTGTCCGTTTGCAGTAGACTTCAGGTCGGTCGGGTCCGGCAACCTGAACATGAATTAATTGGGCTCTGAAGTCAGAGACCTGCCGCCACTGTGATTGGCTGCTTAATTAGCCAATAGAGATGGACCATTACAGCGGAAGTCAACTTTTAAAACGTTTAAACTTGCAAAACCTTTGAAGTTGCAAAACTTTTTTTTTTTTTTTTGTCTTTTCAGCTTATCCTGTGAAGTCAGGGTCGCCACAGTGAATTACTTAGCCCGCAGGTGGATTTGGCACAGTTTTTACACCGGATGCCCTTCCTGATGCAACCTTCCCCCATTTCTACCGGGCTTAGACTGGCACTGCACTTCTGGAGATGGGGATGGGCTGTTGGGGTTTCAGTGTCTTGCCCAGTCCCAGCAGGGACCAACTGAACCTGCAAAACATTTAAACTTGCAAGACTCTTAAACTTGCAAAAGTTTAAAACTTGCAAAACTGTTGAACTTTTGCACTCACAAGCAAAAGATTTTAATCTGCAAAAGTTTTTGACTTGCAAAAAAATCCTCAAAACTGTTTTTGTTTTTGCTCTGTTCACCTCCATGAATGCCGGGTGTGATAGTACGATAGGCTGACCTACCTCTAATTCAGGGTAACACAGTTACTCTGAAACTGTAATCGCTCATGCTGGACATGATGGTATCATTTAGTCCCATTACAGTTACAATTCACAGCCACATAAAACTAGTAAAATATTTTCTAGTTAAAAAAAAAAGAAACAATTAACATTTAATCACAACATTAATGAGATCAAAATTAATGACAAGAATAAAACAATCTCCCTCAATGTTTGCTAACTTAATGACCATTCTCCTCATCCCACGTGTATTACATGCATTTGTAATGGAATTCCAGCAACTCAAAACATACTTTTTAACAACAGCATTCTGTCCACTCTAATTGCACCCGTGGCACACACCCAGGTGTAAAACAAGGCTGCTAAAAAGAAAATAATCATCCACTAGGCTACAATATTCCCCCAGAGTAAAACACTGAGTAAATGTTCAAAGCAAAACATCCTTTTTTGATTTAGAAAATTATACCTTGAAGCAACTTAACACAAGTGAATAGAAGTGGTGTGTTTCCAAGGCAAAATCGTTATCGCTGTTCTTCAAAGAGAGAGAGAGAGAAACAGTAAGGCATGAAGAGACTGTATGAGAGACTGTGTGTAATAGAGTAGATATAGTATTGAAAAGTGGCTCTCTATAAGGCCATAAGGTAACTCTATGGGGACTGTGACTCCAAGCCAAAGGTATTGAAAAGGCAAGCGATAGCAGTAATGAAAGAAATGCAATAATAATGCAATAAGACTGGTTGGGTGAGTCAGCTGGGCCTTCGGCACTTTCTCCGTTGTGCAGCAGATGACCTGGTTTTTTCTCCTGTTCCTTTCCTATACTGCAAACACAGGGCCAAGGTGCTAGCCATCAATAATAAATACACACAGTTACTGTTGCAACAAGCCCCTGAGCTGCACAGGACCGAAAAGGAGGCTTATTAAAGTCCCTCCCTTCTGTTATTGTTTAGCCCTGGAAGAAGGTTTTATGAAAAATAGGACCACAAAGAATAGCATGACTTGGCACAGTGTCAGGAACAGACACTACTAAATTGCAACTATCTTTCGATGGAAAATTGGGGTGGGCTGCGTACATTCAGGCTGGATCTTTTCTGCTGCATCTGCCTTGTTGCCTTGTTGCAAAGAAAGTCATAGCCTGTGGTCACTTACTCATTTAAGGATGCTGAAAGGAGAATACAGCAGTGAGGGGTTGAGAAAACTGGCAAAACGATTTTTAGCCTTAGTGCTCAGCATCACAACTTTGGTTGTCACCTTTTTGCATTATAAATTATTATTTATTTATTCTTTAATCAGATATTTGCTGACATATTTAGTAAATAATAATTTAGTAAAAGTTTTGTACAGTAGAGTGAGATAAGTGCTTGTAATACTAAGAGTTAGGGTTGGGCCAAAGAACAAACCATCTTTCATCACTGATGGTTGATCAGCGAGGCTGACTGTAAATCCTGTTGCAAAGGCAGTAAGCATTTGTGAAGGCAGCTTCATGCTGGCCCAGATCAGCTGAGGCCACTCATGCTCAATGCTGATAATTTAATTTAATAAAAACAGTGAAGTTTGCATCATATGTTTCACTGGCAGAAACAGATGCAAAAAAGGCAGTTTTGTCACCATGCAGGATGGCATTTAAATACACACCAGGGTTAAAAACCAAACAAAAACAAAAACCTGGTGTGCACTGCTGCATGTAGCTGTATTCATAAACACTGATGCCCTTTAACAAAGACTGACCATAAAAGCGATATAAAATTATATTAAACTGATATAAAACAGGACGCTGTGCTTCAACCTCCCCACCCATCAATTTCATTATCCATCGCAATACTTTACTGTAGACATCATCATATGCCAGTTTTGAAGATAGAGGAGTGTATAAAATAAAAAAAGTATTTTTCTAGTTTAGCCTGAAAAACTAAGATACCACATTAGCAAGAGCACTAGAAAAAAAGTCAAGCTATCGCTTGAAGCACTTCATGCGGAATAAAAAATTTTCTCTGAGAGAAAAATTGTAGTATATTTCTCTCAAACACCCTCAAAAAGGCAAATAATGGGAAACAATGCTTTTTGTTTTTGTATGTGGATTGGAATTGGGTGTCTGAAAAAAACTAAACAAGAAAGACACTGAAGTCAGTTATCACCCTTATTATTAGTCAAACTAGTAAAATTTGTTACACTTGCACAAGATATATTCATATCTTTATTTTGGAAATGTAAATTTAGCTCTACAACAGAGATTTTGCTAGACTGATCTTAGAAAGAGCCACGGTAATAAACAGGCATGCTAACGTCTGCTGTTTGAACAGGCGGTTTGCTTGTTAACAGGTCCCTGCTACAGTGAAGCAGAAAAACTTCAAGGTCTGCTGAACTGTGGCTTTAGCACAACATTGCATCAGGGACAGGCAAATGCAACTTTGGCTGAGGGCTTGCTCTTACTACCTGCATTGTGTCCTGATAGCGGCTCAGCTTGCTGAGGAAGGTTGAAATCTTGTTTGTGTGTGTTTGTCTGCATGTGTTTTGGATGGCTGAGGGGGGATCTCTGGGGGAGCTGTTTGTCCATGCATGCGCTGTGTAATCACTGTCATAAAAGAAACTGGAAGCAACGCGAGACAGGCAACTGGCAATAAATGGCACATCTTCCCAGTGGTGTAATAACTTTCTCATCCATCAGTCAACCTCTGTTCACACATCTCTATCCCTCTCTGCCATTCGACTTCCTGCTCCTGCAGGCTCACTACAGCTTTTTTCTCCAGGGAAGAATTACTTGGATGGACAAAGGGATTGATCGAGCTAGGCTACCATTTGATGTTTATTTCAGCTCAAATGAAACTGTCTTGTCCCTTCAATAAACCTCTGGCACCGAGAACATAGCCACATGATGAATTAAATATCATATCACACCTTTATATGTTCTCCCCGATTTAGACAGGACATGTGTTTGGCCAAAAAGACCTTGAAATTAATCTGTCGCCCTCCCTCACAAAGTTACTGTTGCAGCAGGGTTCTCCATGAGATCGATTTCACACCATATTCCTGTAAATGATGGTTGGCATGTCAAAGTCCCAAGCTCCCTGCAGAGAGAGGGTAAAACAAAGACAGCCAGAGGTGGCAAAGACTAGAAGATTATGTGTCAATAAAAGGCAAGAATTGTAGAAAATCAAAGCAAATAACTAAAGAAAGCAACCTGAGAAGACCAGGAAAAAGCTGAGAGCTGTTTGAGATGGCATAAAAATAAAATAAAAAAGAACCCAAACTAAATCTGTTCTTTCACAAACATGCAGGGGTGAGGTGATGTGATAGCCAGAGCAGCGCTTATTTATCAGCAGGAAAAGTCGTGTGGCACCCTTCTCCCTGCCAGCAACGAGAGGTCATAAATTACCTGTCTGTAAGGCATCAATCTGCACTGTGGGCGACAGCTAACGACAAGCTTGCACTCAGTCTCTCTCTCTCTCTCACACACACACACACACAAATATGTACAGTACATAAAAATAAACACAAATTCACCGACCATTCCACTAACTGTGCACCACTGACACGGTTTGCCATTTCACCAAAGCTCATGCACAAACTTTCCTTACTTGTAGATAAACACTTAACTCAGGTTTCATAAATATCTATACAAATGTTCTTTTAAAATCACTGTGACAGAGAAAATATATGAGGCTCACATTCTGCACAATTGAGTCTAAAAATTCGTTCTGATGCATTTAGTTCATTTCACATACACTTTCATCCCGGGAAAAAAAAGCATCTAGTGAAAAAAAAAAAACAGGCTTGAATTTGTGCTATTTTTACACTATGCAAAACAGGACAGGGCTCAAATAAAGATTCAAATATTGTATCATTTCACCAGGCAGTGATGTGAGAACACACACACACAAATGCTTTGATGAATTTTCGATTTTCTTCAGCAGGAACCAGCAGAAACTTCCAATCACACCCAGTTAATGTAGATCCCTTCAGCATTAATAATGCAAAGGCCTTTATCTTCCTTCTCTGACCTCTTAAATCACTATCACAAAGCTGCTGGTCATGGAGTTAAGGCCCCCTCCTACTTTCTTCTGCTTTGCCTCATTCCATTCCTCTTCATTACCTATAATCTTATCTTCCCTATATTTTTTAGGGCAGTATCATCAGGATTATTCATGGAGGGTTTCTTTTCTCTTAGTAAACCACATACCCCAAGTAGCAAACACCTTGTGTAATACCATCAGTTAGAACCAGTTACAATGTGAAATATTTTTCTCTAAGAAATCAGTCTCAATGAAAATAAAAAAAAAACAACAACGGATCACTGGTAAACAAATGCAATGTCATGTCATTGTGTGGAAGATTTCCAACATTTTCCATTTTTCACATTTATGTGTTTGTACATGTGTGTTCGCATATGTGTGTGTGTAAGACTACAAATAAGAAAGAAAGAAAATCTGATAAATTGTCTCATATGGCATCCATCAGCAGCCCAGTGATTTATGGGGTTAATAACAGAGTCTATTCACAAGCCTGCAGTGCTGTTGGATTTTTTTGTTTGTTTGTTTGTTTTTTGGGTTTGTGTTGGGATGACGAACCAGGCATTTGCTCTATCCCATCCTCATTCAAAAATCCATAAACCCACTCCTCACTCAAATCTGTCCCAATTGGCTTTGTACACAGGACTCTCTTTATATGTACTTATGTGCACACATTCACTCTCAGTGTGCTACTCTTTGCACATGCATATGAGAAAAACACAATTACAAACCTAACATAATCATTCCAATGCACACCATCAGAATGGCAATGAAAAAAAAAATTGACTGAGAAGTCATTAAAAAAATTCTGGTTAACCCGAGATTTGTAGGCAAATGTAAAAAACTGCAAAACAGATGAGTTCTAGAAATGCGAGTATTCTAAATGAAATGCTGATGCATGGACTGTGCCTGGCTTTTGTAATGTTAGTCATATTTTCTCTGTGATCCCTCAAAGCTTTTAAACCTTCAGTCAGGTAAATCTGACTACATTCTAAATGATGTTTTTAAATATACAGCAACAGCAGGTAAACAAGGAAAGAATACAATTTTGGTATGATATTGTATGATAATCTGTTTACTTCTTAATGTCCACAGGCTAGCTCTATAACAGATGCTCTACCCTCTATGAGCCCTCATATTTTATTCACCGCTAGGTCTCACTGTTTCTCAAAATTGCACATAATTCATAATATGGTAAATACAGCAAACAGCTTTGCTCCCTCGATAAACAAAATTACATTCATTTTGTCCCAGACGCTGCAGTAGTGCTCAAACATGTTGAAAATTGTATGTGCGTTGTTAACTACATTATTAAGCAAATATCATCAGATATCATGTGCAAAGTATCACATGTCTGACAGCTTATTTCAAATCGACCAAAAATGACCATGTTATCAAAAAGACATCAACTGTAATGTATAATAGATGCACCTGTTTCAGTGCTGTCTGGGGTAATGTAATTGTGTACATCATCTTGAGTTTTATAATGGGGGCAGTCATTATACATGTAGAGTAATAAAAAGATAATTATGAATCCCCCAACTGTGGTCTGTCATTTGGCAGGCTCTTTAACACAAAGCATACGTTCCAATGAGCCTCAGCTAATCTTCGCAAGAGACGAGGAAATTGGCTCTCTTCAACCGACTCCATTCCACTTTTCATCTGCAGACTTGCCAGTTTTGAAATCAACATGAAAGATTGGAGGATGAGGGCAGAACAAGAGCCGGAGAGCACATGAAAGCAGAAATGTAAACGAGTGCAAGGGACGGAGCGAAGGAGAGAGACGTGAAGCCAAACAGAAATGAGGTGTGGGCAACTAGGCAGAAATGAAAGGGGGAGGAGAGTGCAACAACAGCAGTGCTAATATGTTTACCTACTTAATGGTACAGTAGGGCTGATTGCTTTATCAACCCAGTGAGCCTGTATATGAGATGGAAGAATTGCAAGCAGGAAGATCGATGAGACCAGCATGCAGGAAATAATGTAACAAGAATATCTGCGGGATATGTTATGAAAAGCAGAGACAGAGATGAGGTACAGGGAGGGAAATTGGGCTGAGGTAGCTATCACCTTGTCTGCTCAACACTGTGGCTGTCACAGCAGGCTACATGTTACAGTATGTGGTTGTAGTCTGAGCTGGCAAAAGTTAATGGGAAACTGTAACCTCCACAGCTCACTAATTGCAGTATTAAGTGGTGGGCAGGAGATAAAAAGGTGTGGGGCTAAATGTGTGACGAGTCATAATGGTTGAGGTGTAGTGGGAGACAAATTAGCCTGTTGATAAAGGCAGCCATGGAGCGAATGATGGTGTGTTTGGAACACTGTTGCAAGTTGATTGATCACCTTGCCACAACCCTGTGTGTGTAATAGTGTGCCTGTATGAGTCTACTTGTGTATTATAAATGTACTCACAAAAGTGGTGTGTGATTAATTACTTCTGGCATCATACTACCTAGGTTATCAGGACGCAATTAAAACTGAAGAGGAATCACTCGCTAACAGTGTCAGGGCTTTACAGTTGCATAAATGCTTTTGCCTAAAATGTTGCTGTATTAAAGACAGGCTCACTAAATCAAACAAGGCACTATGAGCATGTACCTGAATATGCATCTATCAAAATAGGTACCCCCCCCGACCCCCAAAAGAAATCAGCCATTTTAAACGGCCACACAAAATATGTTTTTCTCAGTTTTAAAAATAAGAGCACAAGAAAGGTGTTTGCACACAATTTGTAAAAAGTGCTAACTTGAATTAGATAAAAGATTCTTTATTCTAGTGACTGTGCTTTCAACAAGCTGTGAATGTCTGTTGTCATACTAATGCAATTCCTTTTGACAGACTCTTTTAGACTAAAATAGACCCATCAGCATGCACCATATTCGATGCTCACAAACACGTCTTCACTCACAACCTTGTGCAAACACACTCATACGCATTAAAAAACCATGCACCATGAAGTTAAACTGCTATGACTATAGGCATGTAATGTAAATAAAGAATAAACACACGTGTGCGTGCGCACACACACACATTCAGGCTTATAAAGAATCTAAAGCTAAAGCTAGAGGCCTTGATATGACAAAGACACAGCTCAAGGATAAAAAAGCACTTTTCCCTCACCAAGGCCGATTGCTGTGAAATGGAATGGAAACAATGATACCTATACCGAACAACAAGCAGGCAGACAGACAAACAGAGAGAGAGCTAACATCACATCAGTGCCGCTGCCACTGCCTCGTTTTATTGACAGTCAAAGCCATTTAGACAGAAGCTGTTAGATGGCCAGATCCAGGGCGGCCGCAGACACTTTCTCCCAAAGACTTCATAGCGGTATTTGTCTTTATAAAGGATTAAAATGCTGGGGACAATCAGATTGAAGATGGCTAATTCCACAGCTGTCTAACTGCAACATTTAGCAGCACAACAGTGGTTTATTCTTCAGACTTATCTCTGCAAGTTTAGATGAAAGAGCTTGTTCTCTTTTTTTCCCTTTCCCCTTGTGTTTTTTCATTGCTTGTTTATCACCCAACCTTCATAACGCATCCCAAGTTGAAGTGGTTGGGTTCAAACAAAATGCCTTCCTGCTAATTATCTGCAATTCCTCATCTTCATAAGACCACTCTCCCCCCACTTTTGCAATTGAATGAATTTGCATAATAATGAATACTTGGCATAGTGCAGTGTAAATAACTGGCTGGTGCCGGCTAGTTGTCCTAATTTCAGTACTTGTTGGGAGACAGGTTAGGCTCCTTAAGGAGTTACTGTTGGTAATACAACAGTCAGTTACAGAGGCCAGAATCAAACTACAACTGCAAAACTTTTAATTATTTTTGAAGGTTTCTTTTGTTTAATTAGTAATATTTTCACCGTATGAAATTCCACAACATTATGACAAATGCCCATCACAATTTCTCTGCATTCAAAATGGCATTTAAACAATAGATCCAAATCCAAACAAATGACGCAAAGAACAAAACCTAGCACTAGTGGAAACAACAATGGCAATTACTATGTAAAAATTACTTTTTGTAATTTTTTTTGGTTGTAATGTTGAGTTCAAGGACATGAATTGGTTAATAAAAAGAAATATAAGAACAAAGTAGCCCTAATGGCTATGAATCATCTAGGGTTTCAAATGTAGGAAGAGAGAGTAAGCAGCATGTTCACATTTGATCCAGCAACGATCCATCACCAAATTCCCCTTTTTGAAAGCTCTACACAACTTCAAGAAGATATTCAAGGAGATGTTCAAGCAACATCTTGCCCACGCACTTCACCCCAATGTTCACAGAGCCACCGTTTTTTTAGTTCAGCATTGACCCTTGAACCTTCTACTAAACAACCGAAACATGTTGAGCACGTTTCCATCCAGTTATCTCACTTACACTGTTCAAGAGCCTCTTCACTGACAGATCCAATGATTCTCAGTATTTAGTTCACTAACTTGAGTTACACACACATACAAACACACAAAAAGGGTCACATTTACACTGGATTTAATGTACGAGTGACGACACGCGGGTACCAATGGCATGCAAACACCAGCCCCTCCCAGTCCTGTTATTTATGAACCTGACTCCTATTAATGAGTGCAAAGAAGACTGATGGGCTCATTCAAGCACCCACACAAATACACACACACACGTGGCAGAACATGCAAGATTGATGTATTTACCATTTTCAAAGTTCACCCAAATATAAATAACATCAGTAATGTATTTTTCTTCTCACTGACTGATATTAATGTTCTAATGATGTCTAGGTAAAAGTCGTTCCAATATCAGTAATTGTATCTATGCCATGAAACAATATAATAATAAGAAATAATGATTAATTTCTGTAAAAAGTAAGGCCCCAGAATTGTATTCAACATATATATAATTTTGTTATGATAAATGATTGTTAAAATTCTTGTGTCAAACTGATGTTTATCCTATACTGTATATAGCCTCAAGAAATATTTAAAAATTCATCACAGCTATAAAATACATTAAATATATAAAGAGCATAAAGATGGACTAGCGTTAACACAAGAAAGAAAGGAATGAAATAAACAAACACCTTAAACTCACCAACAAATAATATTCTATTTATATGCTTTTAATGATAAGTGCTACAATATATTCTATACAGTATCTCAATATGGAACTCTTAAGCTTGTATAAAATGACAAATCTGAGAACCCACTGACAAGTCAGCATAACTTCTGACTAAACTACACTGACATGAAGGCAAGTTTGCCTCCTCCATGAATGTGGCAGCTTTAAGAAGAAAGACAGAAGATAAATTGGTCTGCTGTGGCACCAGCAGGGATACTACAAACTCTGGAGGCTGCCGAGCCTCCGCTCTTCCTTCAAGGGAATCCTTTATTAGCCCCAAAGCTTCATCTCACTAGGAGGAGATTTAAGCATATCCTAAATTTCAAGCCCCACATCTCTGTATTATTCCTATATCCCTATTGGCCTTGATGAGAGCTGTCCACCCTCCCCAGGCACCCGAAGCACCATCTCAACACTGTATCACCTCCCACCCAAGACCCACTCTGCACAGTCCCTCCTCTGTTCTAATCTGTGATTCAAGCTCCACTGTGGGTTAATACTATTGGACACACTCCCACCCGATTCCAAATCTCACCTCTGGAAACAGATGAAGAACATGTAAGATGGGTGGGGTAACATCAGAGAGAGAGGAAGAGTAAGGTGGCTTTAGCTGTATGCTACAACTTCAGAGTCATCAAGGCAGCAGTTTGCAGGCTGTACAAAGGAGCAAATCAGGATTACTCTTGGGTAAACAACCTCTACCAGTGATACAGCACTACTGTGGATGAACACTCTGTATGGCCCACGCAGGCAATGTGTGTGTGTGTGAAACACAAAACGTGACAGATAACAGTGCAGCAGGTTGGTGGAGAATGTAGCGGAGCCCTCTTGAGATTACCTGTTACAGGCTACACTGTGATGTGAAGAAAAGGTCATCCTATGTGATTTAAACTAGAAATAGTTCAGTAGGGACCACCTCTTCGGAATGAGTCTAGCTGGGACCAAAGGAGCGGGCTCAGGTGTTTGTGGCTTTGAGCTTGTGTGTACCTTCCAGCCTAAAACTGGAATAACCTAAAAATAAAGGTAAAATATGATAGCTTAAATTCGGCTGGATACGCACATTATCCAATGCAGGTGAGCAATAAGCAAACCACAACAATGTAGCTCGAGGCAAATTGCAAAGGGAGCTCACTTTTAGTTGTTGTTCACTTTGGTGTGAGTGAGTGGGAGTTTTGCCCAGAGGGAATGTTTTCTACTTCTGCTGGGGACTGTAAATCTCACAAATCTGTTTAAAACTGGGACATCTCTGTTTGGAATATCCATCAACAACACATAAAGTACACTATCTAAAGTACAGGCTCTTAATGAAAGCCTTAAAGAATATCTCCAGTGATATACTACATATTTTTATCGTGAACAAATGCCGTCAAAAGAAAAGAAACAACAATGAATAGATCCCACTCAGAAGTATTTCCTGTCAATCCAAGGCCTGGTGTGGCTTATTTGCTCAGAGCCCTATTGTTGTCCTGCAACAACTAAAGACATATTGGCACTTGCTGAGATGTGCATTTTAACAATAGGCATGGGGATTGTGGTTGTCAATGCCACATCCACTGACCCTGCTGCCATAATCATTCATCAGTGTACCAAATCCACAGTTGAATACTGCCCCTAACAAATGCACCATTTCTTCCTTTTTTAGGAAATATTGCTAAAAATGCAGTGTTCATCTGCTTTGTATAAAATTCAAATTGTTTTACTATAGTTAGCCACACACAGTTGGGGAAAATGGAAACATGCTCAGAAAAAAATTCACTGTTGGTGTTTTTGTAAATCATGTTGACAATAACACAAAATATTGTCTACTTTATCCTTTCCAATCGCAGAATCCTTAGGACTTAATCCTTGTGCCCTGAGATCTCATACAGGGTTAAAAATAAACTTTGAATTTTATGGTAGATTGCTTTGTTGTAAATGTTATGTCCATTATAAAATCTCCTAAATTCTGAAAGAGCCTCAATCTCTGATCAATATTCAGAAATGTTTTACAAAGACCAAGATGAAAACTGATATAGAAAAGGGGAGTTGGCAGGACGATGGAAAGATACATGCACACCGGGAACATGGTATAAAGATCAGTTACTCCATTCACAGTAATTGCACATGACATTTAATTGTTAGAGTGGTGTGTTGTTTAATTAGCTGTATCCTCGAGCATCTAATTAGTATTCTGCAAGAAAAAAAAGAATATTCAACCGCAAGCAAACCCTCATTTGTGTTGTGATGTTTAAACACAGCTCATATCCATGTGTTTTACGTGAACGGCTTACAGGGTGTTTTAACCCACCGCATTCACTGCAGTCCTCCGTAACACATAGAAAAGTGTGTCTATACATGTAATAGGCCTCGCAGGAGATTTTATTGACATTTTAAAACTTTTGTCTGACTCCTGCCCACGTTCATTACCAACCCAGTCAATATTTACCTTAGCCCTATAAAGAAATTCTAAAGGTTAAAAAAGGTTTTTGGTACTTAAGACAATTAATGCCAAGTGTATAATTGTCAACATCACTGAAGCCTGAAAAGAATAGTTAATAGCCCTCGTTAGTATGATTGGGGTTTTCACTTACCCTCAATCTCCATCAGTCTCCATTAGGGCTTAGATGCTCATTAATGGCCCTAATGTATGCTTATTCTAGACTTTTTACTCATCAACCAATTCAAGTCAATCATAGTCTTTCCAGTAAATGTCTCAGACAAAACAATCTAAATTCATAAAGTACATATTGGTCATACATTGGTCATTGTTATTTGAACATATTGTCATGCTAAATCCATAGGCTACAGAAAACCTAAAATCTTTCCGTTTCTTTACCTTTGTGATCGTTTTGGTGTACAGTCCCATTTTAGCCATGTGTTCTCTCAATTAGCATGCAGCTCAGTATAGAAAGTGCAGAAGCCCATACCTAATGAGTCATGTTTCCTGTCCTCCCAGTAACGCGTTGATGCTCCCAATGAGCTGTGGCTCCATTCCTATTCTTTTCTCCCACACCCACACTAAGGACCGCAACCCCTCTCTTCCAGAGACAGCCTTCATCCTGATTACTTACCTAGAGCCTATATCAGTACCACAAGAATAGAAAGTGAAAACACTGAACTGAGAGGCAGGTTCATTTGATTTGCATTATTTCTAAAGTATCCAAACAGGAGACATGTGGCTTTCATTACACTTGATGTCTAAACAGACATGGGCGTGCAGGTGTGGTTACCCATTTTTTTTAGCATTATATAATAAGAAAATAAGATAAGAAAATAATAAGATAATAAATAAGAACCAGGGGTTCAACGACTAAACCCCTAATGTGGCCATTGTTTGCTTTGATAGGTCTTGGAACATCTGGCAATCAAATTGCCTGCTGTGAGTTTCCACGCATTTATTGTTGCCAAACCTTATCAAAAATGACCTCTTGAACCTCTGAGTGTTTATTTTACTACCCTGCTGCTCCACCACATGATGAGTTATGCTACTTCTTAATTCTCAAGATGTTTTGTGCACAGAGCCCTATTCTGCTGTGTAGCATTGTACAACTTGGCTGGTGATTGTTTACCTTCCTGTATCTGCATCCTCTGGGAAAACCTTTATTAGACATTGCTGACCAACGGGACATTTTCACTGAGCGTAGCAACCTGGTGTCCTACTTGCTTTTTAACAAACAGCAGGATCAGCTGTGTCACAAGGACTTTACATGAGTCCTTTGATAATGGAAACCCCAAACTCACAGTCAGCAACCTTGCCATTTCCGTCCCTTTTGATGATGTCATGGGGTGGGTTGTCCTTTTGTCCCCCTTTTTTCTCTCATAGTGGACAAGTTCCATTGCTCCACTTAAGAGACCCCTTCTGTCTAATCATTGGTGCCCTGCAGAGTCTCTTCTTTTCCCCCAATCCCATCTGTATGTACTGCTCTTAAATTACCCTGGCTAAGCACCCTCTCCCACTCCACTCAGGGCCATTACTTCGCCTGCCGCTTCCTGTTTGACTGCCAGAGGTGCAATACTGTGTATGCTGTGAAGGTTGCCTGACAAGCTACAGGTCAGACACCCAGCACCACTTCTTTCTTAAATTACAGCAGTCTGCCTATAAAGGCTTCATCACAGGCCTGACAGTGTAGCATCAGCAGCACATTGGGGCTTTTTGAAAAGGGAAGCCTCTCCTTTACTAGTCTCTGATATGTTTTTTGGTGGCCCAGGTTTATGCAGTGTGTGGTGAAACAAAAAAACAACAAAAACGTCAAAAGCTAATTTAGAAATAGTGAAGAACAGCAGCCTGAATGAGAGGCCACATTTTCCAAACAGATGAAAGACATACAAGTAGGAGAGTGGGGCTGTCTTTTTAAATCTGGTACAGGTGAACTGCCTAATGGTAATAACTGTGTTATTATTTCAGTCCCTCATGGAAAGTTACTGGCCTTCCTTTCTAGCTTTGTAAGCCATGGGTGAGGGATTAGACTTGGTGGGATACTGAGACCCAGGCAAACCTCTTTTTTAAGCTTGCCTTCCTACAAGCTGTTCCTGCACTTTAGCAAAGCCTACTCTTTTTCCTCTTGCTGTGCTAATTTATCTAAAACCATAGCACCTTGACAGCCAGAACCCCAAGCTGCCTTTAGGGGTTAGGAGGGTGATTCTTATCCATTGCCACTTGGCCCATTCATCTGCTTGGCCATGGAATCCAGGCATCTGCTCACTGCTATTGTTGGGCTTTGTCTGATGACAGGCCAAGACCCTCATGGGGAACCTTGATCAGCTCTCATGCACAGTAATGTGTCTATGCACAAATACATGGGTGCATGTGTGTTTATGATTGCCTATAAGGGAGGGAGAAAGGCCAAATACTGGCTCAGACCACTGTCTTTGTTATGGTGGTACATGGTGGGAGCAGTAGCAGCCAGAAAACCTGCTGGGAGCCCTTGAGGCCTCCCAACAGACGTGCCTGAGTGACCTCCAGTCACCGAAACAACTCTTTCCTAGGGCTGTGGTTCACTGAGTCACTAACAGACTAAAGAAGACTTCATAGGCACAGGTCAGGGATTTGTTCCGCTTTTACCTTTAGAATACATAAACATAAAATTTCCAGGAGATAAATAACCGAGTGGAGTTGTTGATACTTAGTATTAGCTAAAAACAAACAATATATATGTACTGTACACAAAGAGACAGAGCATACACAGCATTACCATTTCCTTGTAAAAAGTTAAAAAGCTTATTGTCTTTACAAAAATATGAATATATTAAATTGTGGCCTTACATCTTTTGCAACCATTTAAAGTGGTTTAAATGAATTTTTATTTTCGCTTCATCTGGGCTCAGTGATGTCATGTAAAAATGTCATAATGTATGTTTCGACACAAAGGTACTTTTCCTGGACAATAAAAACCTTAGGAAACCATAGATATCTTGACACATTCCACACACACTCTACCTTGAATTGAGTTTTATTTAGATTTAACACAATTGTGGATTTAAAGCATCTGCCCCAATGGTCCAAGTTCCCAGCAGGAGTGCTGTTTGAGGTCAAAGATTTCTTCTGCAACACTTGTCCTGCATTAACTTATTAATAATGTAATTAAAACCAGTCTTCTATCCTGATGCACAATATATGATGACAGGAGTAAGGAAAACCCTGGTAACACACTGTGTGGCATTAGTCCTTTACAACCTCCATGTGCGTCTTGTTTTGGTTGCTATTCTGCTTTTTCTACATTAACTTTTTATACATTTTGCAGTTTTGAATAATTAAGAATGTTGATTTCCAAATCATGAAAGATTAATGTGTGAAGGATGCATAATTAGGTAATTTAATTCTAGGTTTCCTGATGTATTCCTCATTTAATTAACATTTTGGGGTTAGGGTTGAATATCATGGGTGTAGACAGACACATTTCATCAGGGCAAAGTGAAGATCTCAAACATACAAAACTCCCAAGAAGAAAATGTTTTATTTCATAATCAATGTGTACATGTGTGAGGTCTTACAAATCTCCCCCATCCAAGAGCATACGATATGTCACTGTATGGAGAATTGCAATTGTTAAAGTGCAAATGCCTACATTACATAACCAAAGTTTGTCTTTTCTTACAGAAATAAACTAACAAACAAAGACTTTGAAGAATTCTTTCAGACAGGCCTTGGAGCCAAACACCACGTCCAAACAACTAATTTACCTCATGTTTTCAATGATGAATGGAAGCCATTACGCAATGAATAATAGGAGTCAAAGGGATTTATTACTCGCAGCATGGCAAAACTTCAATAATGCATCCAGCACTTGCTATACACAAACATTAGTAAACAGCATCTTTTAAAAGTGCCTGCATTCTTCATGTTCTATATAGTCTTAGCGGAAGCTGCCACAGACTAAACAAATTATTCATAATTGTTATTCAAAGTGAAAATATTGTTATGTCTGGTCAGCCCTGTGACATAAAATATGTAAGGAAACTCATTGCTTAGTGATTTAATGCTATATAAGTGGTTGAAGAGCTGTTTATGGTGTCATACTTTACAATGTTTGCTATCTATTAAAGGAGAACAGTCTTGCTAGTGATGTTTGTCATTATCCCCCTAGGCAATACAAAGAGTAGTGATTGAGATATTTCTTAATTGAAATGGGACAACCCCAAAGCGTCATCAGTATTTCCCAGTGAGGATTAGATAAATAGATACCACAAGTTCTGGGTTGAAACTTTGGACCTCACATTTACAATTTCTTCTTTTGCTATGGTCCTGGCATATCAAATGTATGTATTAAAAAAAAACTAAACAAACACAATCCAGTGGTTAACATAATTATAACATGCCAGTTCAAAGAAATGTAACATTTATTTTTCTTGACGAGCAGAAAGGTAGTGGAGTGGTTGGGATGCATGAACAGATTTCTTGACCACTGCACCAGGTTATTAGGTATTCTAGGCAATTTCACATACCCATTAGTTTTGAGACTGCTTCAGAAAAGCCTGTGTTTGAATGGCTATCAATGTGTCTGGCCCCTCAATCTCAAAGAGCATTAGGAAAACTGTACACATAAACACAAACAACTGTGGGTTAGGGCTAAATGGAGGAGCAAGTGGGACTGGGCCACACTCCATAAATGTGTTCCAGTATTTTCTCAGATAACACTTAAAGTACAATAATAGAATAAGTGCTTAAAAAAATGGTTGTTCATTATGAACATGTCCTTAAAGCGTTTTTAAAATCACTTAAAGATAGATAAACATATTTTGTTTTGCCAAGTTTTTTGCTCATTACAGGGATAAAGAAAACCAGCTTCAGTTGTTTGCTGTATCCTATTTAACAAGGGTGGTAAATAAACTGCAACACATTCTTGAGACATGCTAATGCTATTCATCCATAGAAGCTAAAGTAGTGACTATGGACAAAACAGCCGAATAGGAACAATGTAGTCTAGAGACAGCACCTGAAAGCATGTATGAAGTTCACAGTGGTCAGAAACAGTATCAGAATGCTTTAGCTTTTGTTTGGCAAACTAATTTCAAATTTGTACATACAGTATGTGTGTCAGCATGAATATTTTATCACAAACTACTGAAAGAATAAAAATAAAGCAGGTAAGAGAAAGTTGAGAAATATGTATGAGATCCACAAGTGTATATCAGTGTCTGTACACTGTCTGTGTATGTGTGTCTGTGTTCAGGTGGTATCAAAAGCAGGATCTCTGCCCTAGAAGGTGCCGTGGAGACAGAGGAATACCAGAGGAATACCAGAGGAATACTGGTATACTGGAGCTGCTGGTTAACTTTTCAGCTTCCTCCACACATTAATTAATACCCAGAGGAAAAAGGGAGGTGTAATTGGGACATCGGAATGTTGAGGAGGATGACTAGGGGGTTACAGCGAGGTTCCCCTAACGACAGGTACATCATAGTTCATACTCTAGAGAACACGCTACTGAAATGTAGATCAAGTTTTCACTCAGTTTTTTTTAAATGTCATTTTAAATGTTCTGGCACTATGGCATTTTTTAATATCCACAAATATTGAAGTTTATACCAGAAAAAGTTTATGAGTTATGCTGTAGTAAAGTATGTAGTAATCATTAAACAAGATCATCACAAATCTCAAAACAATTGTATGAGATTGTATGGCATTAACAATACATTTAAGCTCTTAATAAATGAGAACTAATATCAAAATAAATATATCAAAATTACAGTATCAACTTTATTACTTTTTACTACTTTTATATGAGTTATTTAATGACTTACTTAAATTCCTAATGTTTTAGGTGAAAAAGAATTTCACCTGAAGCTAACATGGTTACGCCTTTAAAGATTAAAACAAGGAAGGCTGAAGACACTTTTCCTTTCAGTGACATCTGGCATTTATGATTAAAGCTTTGTCACTGACGTGTAGTAAATTCTGGGCTCCACTCTTGAAATTACACTATAATTTTTCTCCTAATTGCAACAGTAGAGCTCCTCTGCAGATAAAGCTTGGAGGCTGTGGTTGCACCAGGCAGCCCTGAAAGTAAATGTGTGTACTGTAGTGATTGTGCCACCATTCATGCTCAATCATCATAGGTGTGTATATATCATTTTTGTTGTTGCTACTGACATCAACAAAAATGAAATCAACAACCGACACAGAATTTAACCCAAATGCAGCTTCAGCAGACTACACTAACCATAAGGATGGATGCCGAATACCAGTAGTCAGTACCACTATCCAGGATGAAACAACAAAGATCTATGAATGACTTTCCACACAATGACAAATGATCTATAATATGGATATTATTAGGCCCTAATATTAGACTATTAGGACTAGGACTGCTGCTTTGTTAAGCCTTCATTACAATCTTTACTGGTCATCATTGAGCACATATCCACTTTCATATACAAGTTACATTGAAATTCAGTCTATCCATTTAACCCATCACCCCGATGTTCTAAGTAGTGGGCAGCCACAGGGGGGACTTGACCGAGTGCCTTATCCTGCAGACATCTGCATCCCAGCCTGATCCTGTTCCTATTGAGATATCATGTGAAAAAGTCCCCATTTACATTCAAAAGATGTTCTCAATTTATCCAGATTTATACATTTAATCCCACTCTCACAGTGACAACTTCATTTAAATATTCATATCAAATCTACCATACTGGTCAGTTGCTGTGTCGCAAACTCACAACTATACAACACACAGCTAAATGTTCAGTGTTAAATTAACACTTTGTGATTATAAATGTAACAAACTCAGAGTTAATTTAAAGATGGTGATTTTGCTGTGTACCTATAAACTTCAGTTCCTTTGATGACAGCGACTGTAACTGTGTTGTTTTACAGGGAAGGAAATCGCAACCAGAATCTGTTTGAAATCAATTTATAGGTGTTATATTTACATACTGCAGCACACCTTTTCTCCATGTGAAGAAACAGAAAAGGCTTCAGAAGAAAAGAGTACTCTCCAATATTTTCCCTCAAAGTGAGAAAAAACAACAGATTTTAGAAGAGACATGGTTTCTTAGATCAAACGCTCCACTTATGCATGTAAGGAGTGCTGATTTTGCTCTTTTGCATCTGTTCACACTAGTCTGTTTGTCTCTGAAAACAGGGATACGGGCATACAGCTATAAAACCTTGGTTTATCCTTTTAAGAGAGGAGAAAAACACAAATACAAATATAGGGTTTTATTTGTTTGATAGGTAAGAAACTACTGTAACCCAGTCTACTTAATCTAGCTGTCCTAATGACCAAATACCTTTTATCCTCTCTCCTGCAACTGTTGTAACCATATTATTTACCTGTTGTACAACTTGTGTAGTTTGTCATCTGTTTTCTATATTTTTCCTTGCTCAGTATGAATATAATGAGAGTAAAACAGCGTTTAAACAATTCATTTTTCAAATGAATTTTGCCTCTGTCCTTTTTAGCGTTTTTTTGTTTTGTTGGGTGAGAAAATATTCACTGACTCCACACAGTCTCACCCAGCTTAGTATTTTGTACATTATCAAACTACTTTGGCCTAAAAATCTCTAGGAGACTGCAGTAATTCCCAGGTAAAACAATGTTTATATGGAAATTGAAAATGATGCATATGATGTAAATAACAATATTAAATCATAAACAGCCACAGCCCTTAAGCTTAATTACTCTTATATAGGAAGCTTTCAAAGTAAAAAAGTGATTAAGAAAAGGACTAAGTGATTGTGACTGATTTCTATAATAATTAAAAACGTATTATTATGAGGATTATTTGTTTTATTTTATGTAGGTAAAATAATAAGGGACATATTATGTGAGTTTGCTATGAATTATTAGTTCACATTCAGTTCAATATCTTTACCAGGTCAGTACCATCAGTACGATGTCTCCACTGATATGCGCTAGAATTAGAACTTAAAAAAATCCACTTCACAGTAAATGAAATTAACAATTAAAGTTTTTGTGTTTGTACACCTTTGTGCTTTCCTGTTTAATTACACCTAAACAATGCAAAAGATCTATAAGTCATGTTAACAGGGAAGTAATTCTCCTACTGCGCAAACTCATTTGTGTTTGGAATAGTACAATTACTGTACTTAAAGATAATACTAATATTTAATACTGCACTGTAAATTGTGAGTACAAAGTGTACAACTCTTTGTTAGTAAGACAGTTTATCTGATGAGAAGCATTTTAGTACAACATCCAAATTTATAAAGTTATTTAACACAGTTATTAACAAACTGTCAAACTTGCGCCGATATAAAAATTGCTCCTGTTAAAGTGATAATCAGAGAGAACATCCTGACACAGTTAAGTCTCAAAGGACCGGCGTTGTCTAATATCAGACAGCTAACAAATGATCAACAAGAGTTCTTTTTAAGGAATAATTAGGCCCTATATTATTAGGACCAAGGGTGTATCCCCGGTAATTACCAACCCTTAGTAATACTCGGCAAGATCACATGAAAAAATCATGCCTAAATCGCCCCCTATTTTAATATTCTGCTGCTTTCAAAAAGACACCCAAATGGTGAGACGAGGCTAATCCTGTCATGCAAAATTGACACCCTCATATGCCATCTGTGTAAATACAGTAAATATGGTTTAACATAAATGATTTATAATGAAAAGATAGTAATCCAGTAAATTAGAGCAATGTGAGAGACCAATATCTTTAAACAAAAACTCCAGCTCAGCCTCAGTGCTCCATATTTCCATCTTGGCAGATAAAGTACCAGTGTAGCCTAATGATGCTTAGGATAATTTGTTTGATGTGTTACAGAATTCAGGTATGGTTTCCATTTAAGTGGGTCACTCAACGTGTAAGTAAATAGCGAATTTACTTACAGTCAAGCAGTAAAGAGCGGTGGCAATGAATGATTATTTGCTACCTGCTGCCAACGACTAACTGTATGCATCAGAAATGGGGGTGAACGCCGAGGATGGGGGATGTTGGGGGATTCTGCAATTTATTATCCTCCGGCAATTAGCCAGGAAGTGCTACGGGCTCTTTGATTGTGGGATGTTTAAAAATGGAAGAGATAAGAGCAAGCCACAGATGTAGCAGCCCTTCCTCATGGTAGACACTGGCTGCAGGCGAAAGAGATAGCAGAAGCTCTGACAGTCTCCTAGTTAGACGGAAAAGCCCAGATAGGCAGCGCTGAACTGATCCACTAGTGATAACGCCTGTCAATCAGGACTTAGGATTGATTAATACGCACAGCTCATGGGAAAATTAGCCCAAATGGGAGGTTTGATGTGAAGGGTTACATAGACTTGACTTATGGAGGATGAGTAGAGGAGATGTGTTATGGCAGTGCCTCAGCTAATGACGAAGAATGAAACACAAATATGCCAGTTAGGTCAATGCTTTGAGGGTGACAAGAGCTTGTCATGGGTGAGGCATTTTCACTGTCTCATCACGGTCATGTCAGTTAGGGTCAAGGTCACAGTGAATATGTCACTGTCTTATGGTTTCAATCAAAATTCTGATGAGGGACTTGGTAATGTCTATAACCCTTGCCCTTCACTGTCATGTTTGAAGCCTATCTTTTTGGATCCTGGCTGCAGGGATACCCACGTGGTACTGACTTTTTCATCACATTTAAATCCACAATGCTTGATGTATTAAACAATGGTAGTGTATTGCTTGTGTAATGATAGAAGTTGGAACTTTTTAAAAACAGCCTAAATATGTATAAAGGTTTTAAATGAAAGTGGCACGAGAGTTATAGCTCCAAATGAAGGCTGTCTAGGTAATTAACTGTATTTCTAAATGTCTAGGCCAAAAAGATGACTGCTGAATAGAGATCCTAATCCAACACGCTATCAAAATATGATCTGTGGCTAAAATGTTGTCTGATATAATTATTACTTTACTATCACTTTTTTGTATACTCTTTACACATTTATGCTACTTCTGATGACGAAGAAACATTTGTACTAGCTGAATGTGCATTCTAACAGTATAACACCTAACCCTAACATACTAATGCAAAAACACATCAGTGCATGAGTTTGCATCTCACTAGATAAATGAAATTAACTTTAATCTCTGATGGAAAATGAAGGAAAATTTGTACTGAATGTCCATTGAACATTATGTTTATAAATAAAATATCTAGAATTTTTCAAATTAAGGTAATGCAATCTTTTGCATCCAACTGTACTGCCATAAACCAACACATTTCTGCCTTACTATATATATATGGTGATCATTTAGGTGAAGAAAGTTAAACTTAACTTCAAATAACCTTTACTAGTTAACACCAGTAGCTTATTCACAGACTTGCTTGAGAAAAAAAAAAAAGCAGGGCTAGATGACCTTTAAATTTGTTGGGCAGATTTTTATCTTAAGAATCTCCCCCAGGTGTGAATACACCAATCCTATCACATTGTGATTCTAGCGTTTAACGACCTTAGACATCCCAACGTAGAAACTCATTCCAGAAAGACAAAGCAACCAATTTATTTCATTTTTTTGTTTATTTATTATTTACATGATTTGGCACATGACTTGTGGACATCAAGTAGCCAGTCTCATAGCCACTGTCAATATGCAGTAGACTACCCAGAACATCCAGGAGAGGTGGATGCATTTGTTCTGCTATTGGTTATGATGCACTGTTCTTATCTGTAAAAACAAAATGTTGTTCACTGACAGTAGTGAAGAAATTAAAAAATGGAACTGCAATTTATGAAATAGATACTTGCTAATGAAATGGAACATGGACTATACAGAGGGCATACTTCAGGAGCCCCTTGACATTAGAACCAAAAGTAACTGTTGTTAAGCATTACATGGATTCTTTTCTTGCTTACTCCACCATCTTTTACCAGGTATTCAATTCACAACTGTCCTTGAAGCCTTGTATTTCAAGTCAGAACACGCTGAGACAAATCTCTCCTACATCCCCATCCCTTCTTTACAGTGTTAACCCTAATGACCCTAGTCAGAGAAGAGCGAGAAAAAGCTAATTCTGTGTAACTTTTTAATGTCTGCAGCTGATTAAGATAAAGCCAGTCTGTCTTGTCTCCTTGTGATTCCCCTTCCCACTCCCCTCTGGAGCCAATTTTGTTTGGTGGGGAACAGTAGTAGATAAAGCTAAGAGCTGGTGAGTTCTCTAATCTGCGGAGTAGTTGGAGCAGCTGGGGTGACGTGGGGGAGTAGTGTGCTCTCAGAGCATGGACAGATAAAAAAGGACGGTGATTGGGATCAGGAGTTTGATGTTGGGTGTAAGATAACAAAGACAGCACCATCGTCCCAACAGGACAAGGTTGAGGATAAAACTGCCCCCTTTAAAGGGACTTCACATATGGCTTTTTCAAATTTGCTCTATTTATGAAAAGGGTTTACAGAGGCATAAAAACTAGGAGTAACAACAGCGTTAACGTCATGTACTAATGGCTGAAATTACCTTGGTGCTAGAATCTAATAGGCTTATTTACAAGGCTTAAACCTGTTCTTTCCTAAAAATTCAAATAACTCATTACAGCACATACCACAAAATATGATGTGATGACCTATTTACAGTAGCACTTTTTTTCTTCTAGCCACTGTACTGTACAGATAAATGACAAATTCCATTTGGCCGTCATCTATTATAATGCATCACAATTTTACCATCTCTAAAATCTGCACTTTGATTAACCCTCAAGCAAAATGTAATTACAAGTACGATGAATATGCTTTGCTGCTCTATACTTTGTATTTGCTTGACATTCAATATGCATTCATGGGTGCAGGATAGCATATTAAGACATTTAAAACAATACTTTTTTGGTAACAGATCAATTCTTACGTTTCCATAACAGGTGAAACACTTAAACCCGAGCAAGTTCTTGAGGTCTCTTTCTCTGAAGCCTTCTTCACAACTGAACTCCAGACAATGTCTGGAGAAGTTGATTTCAGTGAGGGGTGGTGCCTGGTAAGGAACGTACAAGCGGCACTACATGATAGAAAAAGTATGCTGCAGGAAACTGTTTTTTGTTTACAGCACATCAAAGCTATATGTCAAAAATAAATAAATAAACAAAGACTCTGTGACAGTTGCCTGATAGAAACGTGAACAACACACTCACTTCAAATACTCCCGCAATTTTAAGCAAAGCAGCATGATCTGTCCACACACAGTATAAAGGCTGGGTAACTTTCAAACCATTGTCACATATGCTGCCTCTGGCTAAAGTTCAGAAACGATCAGGATTCCATTACATGTCTAACGCCCCTTCCTCTGCTAGCAGGATCGGCATCACATCAGACCAAAAAAGACAGAGGTTCAGTGAGTTATAATGACTTGTTTCTTTGCTTTCTAATTTTTAAACTTCGCCCAATGATTAATAGGGCTATTAATTATTTAGATTTTTTTTATTTTATAGATACTACATTGTGGCTTTGAGTGTGCACAAAAGCCAGAACAAAAGATACAAAGCACAAAGTAATTTTCTTCTTGTGAAAACAAATTTAATGAATTGTTTTCGAGAAAAGTATTATTCAGGAAGTAAGATCAAAATCAAGATATTGGTTTCAGTAATAAAACATTTTTAATGATACACACCCGTACGCATCATATTAATGCAATATTATCAAGACCGATATCATCACAAATACAATATTTTGGCTTAATGTATCTAATAAAAATGTTAAGAGTACAGAACTCTGTGGTATAAGTAGGTTGTTTTCCATAATACCCCAATCATTAAATTCACCTATGGCCACAAACTGTCAACCCACATCTGCTCATTCATCTGTTTGAGTCAAAGTCTATCCCCTCAGCTGTTACTATGGGCTGCCACAAAGCACAGATTTGGGGCATGTGGGCATGGATAAAATTATCTTCTTAATTGAAACAGTGCTCCAATATGCTAATGGTGTCTTCCTAATCACAAACGCATGTTGACTGCAAAAAGATTTTGATGTTATCATCAAACTGAATAATTGTAAATCTGAATATGTCCAATTTAGTACAGGAAACACTGCAAGCATTATTAGCTGTAGTTTTACCAGAGTTAAGGGGTGAAAAATATACACTCAAAGTCAGCAGATGAGATTGAGCCTGCTCCTCAAATTACAGCTCTGCAGTTTTACTGTTTAGCTCTTTGCAGTCTAACACCTGTCCTCAGTTCCCATTTAAAAGCAGTGGCACTTTTGGCTCCTTGGAGACATTTATTTGCTATGCAAGTGTAGCAGACCAGTAAGTTCAGCCTCCATTGATTCTGCACAATGTAAAATGAGGTGACTTCCTTTCTATTATATGAGCCGTGGTTAGTCAAACTAAGGCTAGCTTGTCAACACCTAAAATAAGATGTGAGAATAAGTGTGTTGTTGACAGAATACAGGATAAATGATCGCTGTTTATAGACAAGACCAAGTTATTCAGATCATCAACAACAGAACAGAGAAACAAAAACTTTAATCTCTACCAAAGGGTCCAGTTCAGACCAAACAAACATTTATTCTTTGCAAATATGCAGGAGTTTGTCCAAGCAGCACATTATAGAGCATTAAAATCTTCTAGCTCTATTCAGCATTGAAGCTACAGTAAAGGATAAAAGCTTCTCAGAGAGCGAGACAGCCATTCTTCTTCTAAATTTGCATATCCTTCCGAGACAAGCTTGGCTTCAGTTTCAAAAGGACAGAAAAAGAAACAAACACAAACACACAAAAGCACAGCTCGTTCACTAAGCTTTTATATTTGAATAATCCAAAGCTTTCTGTTGCAAATATTTTACTATACTGGTGTTAATGTCCATATTCAATGTAAATTAAAAAAAATGTATTGTTATTGCTGTGAACGAACAATACAAGATGTTTTTAGTAACATCGGCTGTTCCCGTTTTTACTAGAAGTGAGAGAAAATTGAGCCAAGAGGTATTTTTGCTGACTGATTCCTGGGCTCTAATGCTCTTAAAAAGAGCTTGCAGAGTTGCATGTTGTTGCTATCATGGCAGTGATGCACTGGTGCTGATCCTTAAATAAGATTTCATCTCCTGCTCCATGGATTAGAGTGGTGAAAAGATCCAAGTGTAACATAATATGTTCTCTCTATGTGAAAAAAGAAGCTGTAGCTTTGTGACTTTGATATGTCTGTTACTGTCTGTTACTGCTCTACACTGTCTCTCAAATTTCAAGGTCTGTTCTAACAAATGAAACCACAAAGGGAAAAGAGTGAAGAGCAATGGCACATTGGGTTTACTTACTACAGTCAAGCTTCATAACTGCTTAAACTTGCGTACTTGGTTTTACACTATCAACTGAAGCTGACAGAACACAACAATAAACTGGCACCTAACATCCCACCACACACTGTTTCCCACCTCTTTTCAATAATAGTATGTGTTGGAAATGGCCACCTAGTTGTAATCCCGCACTTTCATCTCAAAGCAAATAACACTGAAATGTCTTTATTGCCTATTTACCATGAATGATGTCACTAGTAGACATGCCAACACAATAAAGACTATTTCATACATGTTTTATATGTTCATCTGATGTCTAAATAAGCATCTGAATCACTTTTGTGTACAAGTCAAAATGGCAATTCAGTTAATATGGACCGGGTTGAAAAAATCTTATGGTAAACATGTGAAGTTCATACCAGATGCTGCCAAGAACTCCATGTTTTGACATCTTTTTACACCTAGGGTAGCAGGGTGGTGGTTGAATTAGTGCTGCTGCCTCACTGCTAGAAGGTCCCCAGTTTGAATCCAGGCAGGGGCTGTGCTGTGTTAAGTTTGTGTGTTCTCCCCATGCTTTAGTGGGTTTTCACTAGGTGCTCTACTCGCCTCCCACAGTCCAAACACTGGCTGTAAGGTTAACTGGTAACTATCAGATTTGCAATTTTTCACATAAGTTTGAATTAATGCATGAATGGTTGTGTCTCTCTAAATGTCAGTCCTAAATTAGACTGGGGATCTGTCCTGGGTGTTCCCAATGACAACTGAGATAGGACCACTGGGATATTTAACAATATAAGTAGTTCAGATAATAGATAACCTGACTTTCCATTAGTACTTTTATGAAGCAGTAACACATTTCTCTTTTATCATCAAATGAAAACATCATGTCTGAATATTGCACAAAACATTCATGTTCCAAAGAGATGATTTCAACAACTGAATCTGGTAATGTTACAGATTCCATGTCTAAAAAAGACTTAAGCAAGATTTGGTTATTGGTCTTCTATTCATTCTCTCACCTTCTAGGCCATTCAACACAGGTAATGGTGAGGTGGTTCATTAAGCTGAGCTGGTGGTGCAGCAGTAACATTTCCTCAGCTGAGTGGCAAAGGGCTTTGATGGCTTCCCACACTACAGAGCTAGAGGCAAGTGGTCAGGCAGTAAAATTTTCAACAGTCCTGTGCTACTAGTGGCTTGACTTGTCATTTGAGCAGAAAAGGGTGAAGCCATTCTTTTTGCACCTCTGCACTTCCTATAAGTTTGCTAAACTACAGTTACATGGATATTGCAGTGGTGTTCAGTCATATCGCTGAGAGTGAAAAGAAAATTTGCAGCGGAATTAACGGTGGTTAGTTAGTAGTTGAATGAATGTATAAAGGTGCCAGCAATCGTTCACAGAAAGAAAAAGACTACATTGACACTATGGTGATTTTTAGTCCTCAGTGCAAACCCTAAAGAAAGAAGACTAGGTTTTCCACATTGTTAGGATCTCAAGCCTCTGTCGCTGCCCTGCCATTCTCCTCAAATTAGCTTTTCACCTTTAATTATCCTGTGTCCAGAGACAATGTTGCACACACCCATTAACACAAAAAACCTGTTTGAAGAAAACAAATGCCTTCTGCTTCCCTTTTTGAAGTTCGTTTAACAATGTCCTGGAGCCACTATTTTCCAGTGCGTGAGGAAGTGCCGGCAAACAGGACATCCATCAAATTGACAGACTAAACAAATTACAAGGCAAACAGAACCTTAATGTGTCACCAGAGCTAATGGTGTCAAGGCTGGTTGGCAGTAGACCCAGATACTAGCACGATACTGCTGTCACACTCATATGGCCTTCACTTTAAATCGCAAAATGCTCAAATAAAGAGGAGAGAGGGATGACTTCTGGGTAACACTTCGATATTAACATCCTACATACTATTAACAATGCATCAAATCTAGATTCATAAAAGCCCATTAAACCATAGCAAGTCAGAACAAGAGGCTTTCATGCAGGTATGATTTATCTGTAATGTGGCTTGTGAGATTATTCTTTAAATGAATGATGCAGTCTCCCTAAAGCAAATGAAAGTGTAATTACATGCCTTGGGCCTTGGTGACAAAGCCTGTGATGGTGACAACTATCTCGAAATGAGGAAGAAAGGATTACCTTCACTTTTCATCTAGCTTTGGAATGATCACCTCTCCACAGGGGTCACCTTGGATGAAATGCCACAATTTTACCAGTCATTAAACTCTTAATCCAACCTCAGTGTGCAGACTTCCATTCCATCTTTCAAAGTATCCATGGTCTTATATCACTTCATGCTGCAGTTGCATCACAGACAGCTTTTACAACAGAAAGCAAAGGTGAGAAACCTCTGCTAAAACAGTTATAACACAGAGGAAACTAAAAACTAAACTTCACAGTGATTCAACTATTTTCTCATGTCATACATTTTATAGGCTTAAGCAAAAAATTATTCTGGGGAGGTACAAAAATATCCTGAGAATTACTTTGTTTTATACGTACAGCGATTACGTCAAGTTATTTTGGTCTCTGCAGGACATAGTCCTCTCCAACCTTTGCATGGTATCAGCTGGAAGACCAATTCTTAATATTTTATTCACTGTATTTGCAAAGGAGAGCTGTCGCATATTCAGAGATAGTGAGATTTTTTTGTGACAGCCGAATTGAACATGATGAATTGGACAATAAACAATATAATCCAGAAAAACTGTGCACAGAGGCATAATGCTGCATTAAATCTGAATTTACAACAGCAACCTGAAAAGCAACACTGCCAGTCACAGGAGCACAGCACTAGAAGAATATTATAGTCACACGTGCATGCAGGTGTTTTACAACCACTTGTTTTCATAATTGAAAATGTATATGTCATAGATGCTAAGTATGAGCCCAAAAACCTATTTTTTCTCGTCGTGACAAACACAAACAAAGTACTTTCTCTCACCTGCTCTTAGTCACTATTAACACTTTGAGGTTTTGTTATACATTATCCTACTTATAAAACACACTATAAAATGTAATAATTAATATTTGTTTTCATTTTCTACTGTGACAATGTAAGCTAAAGCAATATAACTATAAAACCCCACTCAGATGTTCACGTTTTTAGTTTGAGAGGAATACTAATGAAAAAGTTGGAGCCACAATAAATTTACAGTACTGCTGATTAAATATAGTGAAATTACTTACAAATAACCCTTACTAAAACAACTGATAGGCAGTCATACAGGCTGATTTTAGCAACACTTGTAATCAGTCTACCTAAAAATACCAAACTAAAAATGCATAATCACTTCAAAACTTTTTTTCAGTGGATTTACAAACCATCATGAATTTTTGGAAGTTCATGAAATAAACAAACAAAAATAATTTCTCTATATAGTCCAGCCACAGAAACCACTGAACTTGTCACACTGCTCTGTTTGCACCAGTGAATGTTGGGGTCCATACTGCATCGAAACCATGTCCATGTCAACACACAAATAGAGATAGAAGTTGAAAATTAGCTCCTCACTAACCATGAGCATCAGTAAACTCATCACCAGCAGGTCTGTGAAAAGGCCTTCTGCAATCAGGAAATCTCAGATGTGCCACAACTATTGCATTTATTTCTATAGTTTCTTTTAGCATTGTGTCCAAGCATATTGGAGAAAACTATATGCTGTACTGCTTAAGTACACTGCTGGTGGTAACTCACTAATGCCAATTATAATATGATAATATGATAATATTTAAAAATGGCCAATAGTGCAGCAGTTTTATTCAATTAATCTAAGCAATGGAAACAGAAAGTTAATCCATTGTTATGCATTATTCGTCAGTAAATTAAGGTCTTTGGGGTTAATTAACTAGTGCAGTGAGGACAATGTTAATAATGCAGCACTAATATAGGGCAGGTAATAACATACTTCAGAATGTCCTTCTTAACGAAAGCTTTAAGTTGTTGTCCAAGTCAAATAGTAGATATATACTGACGTCTTCACAATAACACTGGTTTATTTCCCTCTATATTAGAATGTACACTGCTATGATACCATCATTAAATTTGTTAAAACAGAAAATGCAACACCCACCCTAAAACAGAAATTATTATTTTATTATTTGAATTATAATGAATGAGAGGCTCCTCCGACTGTAAGATTTGGGCTTAATTACCCAAACACATTTTCTAAAATCACTGACCGATTCATTTCCTCATCATTTTCCAGATAGAAAAATTCTTATTACTTTGAAATGACCAAAAGGATGACAAGATAATTAGTCATTATTACAAATACTTTGCTGAAGACTAATTTAGAACCAGAAAGACAATTTTTTACTGTGAAGTTCAGTGGCTACAATTACAGTTTACTCAAAAATGAAACATTTGCATTTTGAACTTGGGGATTGATTGGGGAGTTAAGAAAAAAAAAAAAACTGAAAATTAATTTGCTTTAGATGCCAATCAATTCTATATTTATATGTGATACTATAGTTACAGCTACAGTAAAGAGTTAAAGAGCAACAAAAAGTAAATCAAACTAGGGAGGCCACGTCTAGGTATTTTCCTAAATCTATCGTCAGTGTTAACCAAAAATATAATATATGTCGATCAGTTAGGGTTTGTTTGTTTAGTTAGTTAGTTAGTTAGTTATGTATGTATGTATGTATGTATGTGTGTATGTGTGTATGGTTCTTTCAGCATATAACGTAAGTTCAGCGTGGCCACAGTGGAGTATTAGTCCGTATGTTGATTTGGCACCGTTTTTACGCCGATGCCCTTCCTTTTGCAACCCCTCCAAATGTCTATCGGGAGCAATAGGCTCCCAGGAATAGGGATGAGCTGTTGGGGGCTGGGGGCACGAACCTCCAACCCTGCGGTCGGCCACTCTGCCTACTGAGCCACATCACTTAGGAGAGTGACTAGCTGAAAATGGACAATTCACGCGTAAAGACTGTTTCCACTAATGTTCAAAGATTTGTCGTCTTTGATAATCTACACATTGCACACACACTGAGGTTGAGTGTGGGTAACAGACTGAATACCTGGTTCCAGTGGGAAACATTAAAGAAACTACAGTCACCAGCATCAAAGCCATGTAATTTGTCTGGCTATCAAGTTCCCTATGATGTTGCCAAAAACAGACCATGCAACAATTACTTTATATTTTGTTAAAGAAACTGAAAATAAAAACATCAATAAAAGGTACAGGATGCCACAAAAAACTGCTATGAATAGCATTTGCCATTTTGGTGACATGAGTGAGTGAGTGCAAAAGGGATGTGTGTGAGACACAAGGCTAATACAAAATGTAGAGAGGGCCTTTGTAGACACCTTAATCTGGCAGTGCAAATCCCTTGCTTCATATAAATACTGCACTGACATATTTGCCACAAAGCTAGCCATTCTTGCTGCATCTCCTAGGACCCAAAATGACATTCAGCATCTGGCTGGACATACAGGCAACTGGGAAAATGGAGCCATGTTTATTTTCCACGAAGGGGCATCTGAACAAACAGATTACAGACAGGACTTTTAAATCACCATAATTCTGCATTCTATGCATTTCTTTATCACTGGAGGTTATTTGTGTTTTTCAAAAACTTTGTATGCATATATGTACACAGGGCATCTCAGGATTTGCACCTTTTTTTTCTATTGAGTATGTGCTGATAAAGACCATTGCTTAAATAAAGATGGATATTTCTCAATGAAATGACAGCTGTACACATACATTCCAGCTATACTGCAGTAAGCTCACATAAACCTAATCCATAAATATTGCTTGGTTAAAACTATAGTTAGAATCATATTGCAAAGTCAGGATTGATACAGTGTCAGCACAAACAAATGCTCAAGTTCAAATGCACTTTAAACTTACATCACACAAGCTTGTAAACAGCCCTGTTTACAGATGCTCAATGTGTCTTTCACACGTGCACTGGAATCCAGTAATTCTCCTGAGTTTATCCTGAGGTGGTGTATTTGAGAACACAAATGTCTGAGTGAGATGCTCTGAATATTATCCAGAGTTTATCCTATGAGCTCCCTAGAGCAAAGTCTATACCCAGTTTCAGAGCAGGACATCATCTTTGTCAAAATCATCCTTATGGGAGAAACTGCTCGTTTTCATTGTGATCTCCCGCTGTGGGTATGAAACACAACTCCGAACAATTACTGGAGTTCATACGTGAAATAGCCTAAAGAAGAGTGATGTTTCTCACACAGTTCTGTACTATATGCACCCTCCTTGAAAAATATGAAGGTTTAGGTTCAAGCTTGACCTTGTAAACAATACATTGACAAAATAATTATTTCATGTTGGTACATTTAAAAAGAGACAGTCAGCTGTCACATGTGCTAATGCACTAGTGAAAGTGAGCATAATCTAACAAAAAAGAAATGTAGATTTAATAAACTGAATTTTATTTGTATTGATCACTTGGACAATTCCTATACCCTAAAACAAAGCTACTGCTTAATAAAGACTCCTTTTTAACATAAAGTCAGTATGTTTAGGCTACGGTATGTCTATGTGAGTCATAGTATTCCCATTTTTTGCTGTACACCTCCATCCAGCATAGGCAGTCTTATCTGCATCCCAGCTCTGTGTTGGCACAGGAAGAGGCTGTTGCTCGACACACAATATTGGACAAGACAGTAACATGGAACATTTAGGGGAGGATGGAGAGGGTACGTAGCACCAGGCTTGCCAGCTGTGATAATGATGTATAATTTAATTGAAGGCTGTGCTTCTGTCCTCCACAGAACTCAAACTGCTCTTCTCTTGTCAATGCATTATTCAGGCTAATGGTGACCCTGAAATAGAAAAAAGCTTCTTATCTCTTTAAAGTTTTATTGCTGAGCGCAAAGAGAGGTAAGGAGGTATATCGAAAGTGAGGGAGAGTGAGGCAGGGTCAAAGATGAGGTAGAAAGGCTTATTGAGAAATAGTTCTGTCTACTGACATGCTTTGTGAAAGATTCCTGTTTCTGACCGTGACAGCGTCATTCTCTTGGCAACAGCAGAAAAACTCAATTGGACAGAAACTCTGTTACTCAATCCTGTGCTGCTGACATTTTCAAGCAAATAAAGATTTCTCAGAAAACAAAGATGTTAGACAGTATAATAAAAATGTTATCCACACTCTCTTCTGCAGACCACCTTTGCCCTTTAGCTGCATTTTGAATATTAAAACCAATCACTTAAATTGCAAAACCTCCACCACTTTAATTGGGATAATTATTACTATTATAACTATAGAGTAAGTAAGTAAAGCATTTATGGGTTTACTATACACATGAATCGCATGTGATCCAACAGTTATTCTTTAAATTGGTGGTACGCAAGTCAGGGATTGGCAGGTTGAAAGGGTCTCTGGCCGTAAAACGCACCCACTTCTATCCATCACACTAAGTTGTCATATTTACAGTCTGAAATTTACCCATAAAACACTGTTATTGTAGTGCGTAATTTCCACTTCAATTAGAAATCAGGTTCATTAGAGGACATGTGACTGAAATGTGGCAATTAGGCTGCACTGTAAAGGACAGCAAGTGGGTCGGGGTGGTGAGGAGGAAGAGATGCAATACTCAGGGAGGGTACTTTACCCATTTACTTAATCAGTTATTTTACTGCCTAAGGCTTTAACTGCCCACAAGAACATATCTGTCTTCTCACTCACACACACACACACATATATATATGATTTTTTTTTAAATATTGATTTTACTGATTTAAAAAAATATATACTGTGTATATAGTCTTAACAAAATCCATTATCTAATAAATGTCTTGTCTAATGATCCTTAAGACAGTAACCTTTATTTTAAGTTAGTTTAGACTTTAACTTAGAACTGGTGAAGATCATGTAGGTTCAAAAGTTTTAGGTTGTATAGCACAATTTAATGTATTCACTAAAATCTATTTCAAGATGCAGCTTTTAAAAGAGAATGTTTTCTCTAAATTGTGTGATTCTTAGATGTTTTTTCACTTTTGAAACTGAGAAGTGTTGTTTTTTTTTTTTAAATCTGCTCATTAGGAATTTGACATCACCAGCAAGTGTTACAAAAAAGCCATGTTTACCATTGTGTTGCTCACATGGTGAAGTCAAGTTTTTATTCAAAACACTCAACACCAAGTTGCTCCTGGTGGGTCAGGTCAGCAGTGTGTATGGCAGTTGCTATCATCGATGTGTGAGTGTGTGTGATTGGGTGAATGAGAACCAATATCGTAAAGGGCTTTGCCCAGTAAGGTAGAAAAGTGCTATATAAGTGCAGACCCTTTATTGTAGATGATTAATTTTTAATAGAGTAAGGTAACTCATCCAATCTTTATTTATGAAAGAAGCAATTTCTCTGGCATGCTCTTTATATACCCAGTCAGAATACTGACCTGTAGCCAATTAACCTCTTTATTATTTCTGATATTCCACCTGGTGTTACTTTTCTAGTATTCTGTTGGCAATGTTTTTGTACTTTTTCAAGATGAAATTTCTCAGTTTCAACAACTGAAGTGTCTTGTTTATAGTATTTTAAATAAAAAATGGGACACACACAATAACTGTATTTAGTTTTGCATCTGATTTATAACAACCAAATTTGTTTCTAACAAGGTGAAGTACATTTGCAAAATTGATAGGTCTCAACTTGCAGTGGCACAAATCTTAATGATATAACTGGATTAAATGAGGAACTGCAGGGGTATTTTTTCTACCACTTCATCCTGCTCCTTCCTACACCTCACTGCTAAAGTGAATTTGGACACCTCTATACTACACATTATAGCACGCACAACCAGGGGCCAAGACCATGGGGACAGCTTGGATAGGGCCTATAAGGGAATAAAGTTAGAAGTACTTGTTGACTGTCTTTTTGTTAATGAAATGGAGTGTTTGACAGAAGTGAACTGAAAATGAAGCCTACATTTTTACATTAGCATACATGGAATGCTGAAAACAGTTTGCAACGTTCTCACTAGTAAAAACAAACTGAGTCACAGTATGTCAGCAAAATGTCACAGGAACAGTGAATGATTTTCATGTTGTTCTATGACAGCTCATCCCTTGGTCCCTGCCCCAAGACACAAGTCAAAACATATTAATTGGAAGTAATGACAGTGATTTAAATTTTCTGTCAGGCTGTTGCCTAATTTTCCCCTCTTATGTTTGAATGGTATTTCCTCCCCACAGCAAGCTCTGGCATACTACTAGGGTCAGGACATGGATAGCATAAAGAGCATATAAATAACAAGATAAAGAGTTACCAATCAAGAAATATATATGCAAAACACTGTTGCATATACCACAGTACTGATGGTACTGTGATTTTTTTTCCGCACCAGCTCACATAAAAAAGGTCTAAATCTATTTATAAAACATACACTGCAACAAATCATTTATTCATTTATTTGTATGGCTAGAGTAAACAGTATATTTCAGAATTAGCTGCAAGAACACTGCACCCTGTTAGCAATAAATACACTGCAGGAAAGACACAAGCAATAAATATGAAGCGTAATGCAGAAATTCTGGTGTAGTGAAACTGAAGTCTTATTAGACATAGACATAGGCAGCAAAACGTCATGGCACAGGATAGTAATTAACCCAAACATTGGTATATAAAGTGTAATAAGTCTGACTTACTTACTTACTAAGTGACAGTTTAGTTGACAATTTTACTTTTTCCTGCTGTCATAAAATAAAGCTGTCAAACAAGGGTGTGTTTTAAAACTTTTATCAAATTGCTGCGTAATTTGTTATGTCTGACTTCTTTTATTAATGTCTCAAATAAACAGAGAATAAATAAACAGAGTTATCATTTACAAACAAGTCTGGTTATGGCTGGTTATCAAGTATTTCAGAACAGAGGCTTTATTTTTCTCATGGTCTGAGCCGCCCTGAATAAGTACATACTAATTGCACAACTATGGAGTATGTACAAACAATCATAAAGTAAGCAATTTGCACTCTTGAGGTGGATCAAGCTACACTATTCCTTTGTGAGTAGCAAGTAGAAATATGAATTCCTCCCATCTAAAATGGTCAGATACATTCAGCTGTAGGAGACAGAGTGTAGTTGGTATTTCTGTAATAGATGTTGGTCACTTCTTTTTACCATTACTCTTTCTATTAAGTGTCTCAGCATGCCCCTTTTTACTACATCAGTTGATGAAAACATGCCCTAAACCTGGTCGACTTCATTTCTTCGCTTGTCTTCAATGCTGTGTTAACACAGCCAGTCTTCTCCACTTGGTACTGTCTTCATATTACCATTTATTGTGATTATAATAGATCCAATTGCATTTCCTCACTTACCGCCAGTCTCACTTCAATCTCTGCTGCCCCTGATCTGTGTGGCTGTGTGGTATTAGCTATGGGGGCTATCTCAGCAGGATGGTTTGCGAATATGAAAGAACAGCAGTTTCAAAGATTATGAGCAATTTCAGACATTATGTATACGAAGACAATGACTCACTTCCAGAACACAAGACCTTCAGAACTAGTGCTAGGCTCAGAGATTGGAATACAATAAGTAATGTTCAGTTGCAACATTCACCATATTGCAGCTGGTACACCTGGTGTTAATCCACTACCCACAGCCAGCATACATCAGGCTGTGAAAGGATGGCTGAAAGTCAAAGTGAAACACAGTACTAAAACACTAAAATAATCAAATTACTACTATTACTATTTTAACTTATTGTAATATACTCTAATATTTTTACAAAACCTGTTAACTGAAAGAGTCCTCAGCTTTACCCAAGATATTCTTGGATGATTTCAGAACGTAATAATTTCAAACTGCAGTTGTTTTAAATATATTTTTTAAATATGGACTGCTATTCATATCCATCCTTTATGTAATACCCCCAACACGATTCTTTTAAGTATAAAATGTTGATCACCTAAAGGCATCAACGTGGGCAGTAAAATCATCAAACTTTAGGAAACAGAAAACTTTTAAGAACTACACAGTGTTAGCATTTGATGTGCAGAAAATAGGTTGGGTGGATGATCACTTGAATGCATAGTTCAATTTAAATGTGTACAGCTCATGTTAAAGAGTTGTTTTTGCAGTAATGATTATTGCATATTTTTTTTTGCATAAAGCTTGATGAATCAGCACAGTCGGAAAATGTATAGTACACTGGTCAAACATACAATATTAAGCAATCAGGGTTAACGTCATGACCACTTGTGCAATTTCATGCAGCACAAATAGAACCAGGAATTCTACTTTTACAAGGTTATATTTTTCTCAGTTTTTAGGTTGAAACTGTCAAAAAGGTGATAATTCCTTTATGGATTTATTCTTTAGGTCAAAGTGGGTAGTGGAGTCATATTGAAGTCCGTTATAAGTGGAGGTGGTTCTAATGTTTTGGCCGCCCCATTTAAAATGAATGTTTCTGACAGTTTTAACCTATAAACTGAGAAATTATACCTCTGTAAAAGTAGAATTCATGGCAGAGCCACTGTATTGGATTGCATTAAATTGCATAGGTGGTCATAATGTCATGCCTGATCGGTGCTGCGCAGATACATAAAGTAAAATACTCAACAAGTTAATAAAATGGTTTAACTTCATGTATTCTGCCTGCCAAGCTTTATGAAAATTAACTCTGGTCAAAGAAATCCAATGACAATGGTGCGGCATCCATAAACATCTATCAATCCAGCATATTACTAATCTGCAGAAAATACCAGTCTTTCTAAAATATGTCACATAACTATGAATAAACAAGCAAGGTTACAATTCAGACTAAAGCTGTGGAATAATTTGTTCAACTGCTAACAGACTCAGATAGAGTCTATGGCCTAATTACACAGAGGGAGGTCACTGCCCTCCTTTTCACCAGAGGCCAGTGATAGCTGGAATTTTATACTGTATATGCTTTTACCCTTGGTTTACTGTTTGCTGATTCATGTTTGAACCAAACTGTCAAATTCCAACCTTGAACACATCTTACCAATCATTTCAAGTGATTCAAAATTGGTAGGAAAATGCATGGTGCTTTTGAAAAGCTCTCCCATAATGAAACTTTATTTTCTTCTGCCAATTTTCTTTCAAATTTCCTATCAAATTTGTAGATAAAAAGTAATCTGTAACATGCTCATGATGTGACTGAAGCAAGAGAAGAACTGGAGATGAAATACAAAATAATTTCATTATGCAATATTTAAGAGAGTTTAATATCAGCTTGCTTGAAGCAAGTCATTAAATAAGAACTTCTGTGTGATAATGATACAAGATACAAGCTGGTACATGTACAAGAGATGCCGTTAAAAAATTTAAAATAGTGGGTGGGTGAGGCAGAGGTAAATGGCAAAAAAAATCATTTAATAGATCACGATGGTGACGCTGTCTTTTTGAAGTCAAACATCCTACAGAGTGAGAGTCTCAAGTGCGAATGCCAATAGGCTGCAAGAGCATCTCTCAGGCTTCTCACTGAGCACTTGCAACAAGATTAGAGGCTCCTTTAATCCAACAAAGGGGATTAAATGCTACAAGAGAGGCGAGAGGACCGCTCCCACGGAGGGGATGCAGTGAATTATTAGCGCCTCTTCTCAAGACTGGTGATCCAAGTGTTTAACCAAAAATCACACTTATAAGACACTGATGGCATGTCCTGTCAACCACACAACACTACAGGGTGCAAAGTTAAATGCAATCGCAGACAACACCAACAAGTCAGGGTATATGTGTGTGTTTGTGACAAGGTTTCAAAATAGATTTCTTAAACACTGGAAGATATGAGCAGAATAGTTAAATATTGGTAGAAACTGACATATACATGTGTAGGCACCAAAAGTTAGATTCAACCATTCAGCAGCCATAAGTGTCCATTACTTCCTTTGTCCTGTAATTAAAATAAACTTTCTTTAAAAACAATTCAGCTGCTATAATATTGTGTCTGGAGTCTGGACTTACACTATGTGTAAGTCTTTTTACTATAACTGAAAATGATGAGCCAAAACATCCACATCCAAAAGTGTTATATAGCAAGGTCGGTCTGTGTCATTTCAAGTGTCTCACACTAGATTCTGTGTATATGTCCATTTAATAATTTCAAAATGATCCAGGTACAGGGTACAACCCCCAAAAAATCTAATTAAATCATGGATGTCTATCATCACTTACCCCCCTTGTTCCATCTGGTTTTAGTCCTTGCCTGATAGGTGAGCTCGGGCCAGCCAGACAGCACCAACAGAAAAAAAACAAGTTCAAACAAAGAAAGAAATCCAGACTTTGCCCTGGAAAACATGTCCAAGAGTTGCTGGCAGCCAAATCACTTTCACATGGCTGTGTTTCCTCCTAGCGCGGCGCGGCTGTGGCGCATGGTAACCCACGCGTGGGCTGTCATCATCAGTCACGCTGGTGTCAGCAGTGGGTCTCTTGTGCTAACATGCTGCTCTGTGATACCCTGGTCGGGTGCTGGTCTTCAGGGATGCTGGTGCTCCAAATGAAGCCTCATGTCTCCCTTCGGCAAGCTCTGCCTCACCAGAGCGCTCGGGAACTAAGCAGGAACACACAGCTTGCCACGCGAGGGCACGGCTCAGCTACGCTCAGCACAGTGCATAGGAACTCGCTCTCACTCAAGCTTGCTCTCACACATACACACAACACACACCCTCTTTCTCCATCTCTCTCACGCTCACTGCTGCCACCGCTGTTGATGCTGATGCTGCTGCTAGAACTGCTGCCGAATTGTTTCCTTCTCTTACTCTGGGTTTCTGGGGGAATTCATTTGTCTGCACTCTGCCTTTTACTTGGAACTTCACATGTTAGGGGAGATGAGAAGTGGAAACACAACCTACCCCCTGCACTTTACAAAGGAAATTTCAGAGGTAGGTTGAACTGAAGCTGGCTGGTAGGGTAACCCAACTAACAGTCAAGAATAACAAGAAGCTGGTGAGTAACACTGACAGAAGAAAGATAGCCTTAACTGGCACGATATTTGCATGAAGAATGCATTATTCAGGGCAAAGTTAAGGGGCAAAGCTTTACTAAAGACAAGAAAAAACTGAATTGTAAACTTCTTGCTTGGTGATGACAGCCCACTCAAAACAGTATACAAGCAGAAAAAGTCAAGTAAATGAATTTTAGAAGATTTTGTTGAAATGTTTATGCAAAATACAAATATTTCATCTAAGCATCAGTGCAACAAATAATTAGACATTTTTTAATTGATCTGGAACTATTTTAAAATGATGTCAGGTAGTAGACAACCCTCTGGGATTCCTGGGCATCTCTCTATTAATATAGTAGCAGTACGACTGACAGTGTCATGTGAAGGGCAGAGCCCACAAATATGTGAGAGGTTAATGATGGCTAATGTCTTATCTAGTGGCTCAAGTGCTAAGAATTTAGTGCTAGTTCAAAAGCATTTTATTACAATGTTCGTGCTCTTAGAGATTCGACAACATCTATGTAGCTAACACCTGTGGCTGTCTACTAACAACAGCAGGTGACTTCTGAAAAAATGAATCCCAGAATGCAATGCACTCTTTAGCATCTGACAGCATTGTGAAATAGGACAGTTATGTGTTTCCCGTGATGCTGCAATTAAATAATTTAATAGCACTGTGAGCCTGTTAGCAGCTGGTGCAATCCAATTCACATGCTCATTGTTCAAACTGCTTATGTTTTAGCTCCTGGAATGCACCGAAGCTACTTAAATATATTAATAAATAAAAATAAATAAAATATGCCCTGATAACTACAGTCATGATTTTGGAGGAGATATTTTTTTTGTAGACATGTAGCAATCTGTTTATCAAGATACAAGCCACATTTCTCTGACAAAGCTCCAAGGTCGTTATGTTCCCAAGTTCGTAAAACAACTACTTCACAAGCAGAGAGTATGAACAAACTGTTTTATACACACTCCATGGCTTTAATGTCCTAATTACAGCTTCTGAGGAAAACCATGAACAAGTCTATAATTTTTTATACACATTGCAAATTAATATCCTTAATTCACACATACAGTAATCCTCACTTGTTTCCTACCTGCACTCCCCCACTCATCTACTCGTCACGCTTACTTCCCTTCATAACAACCAGAAACACCACCAAGAACTATAATTAAGCTTTCCACCCAAAAGGAAAAGACATGAAAATTATCCAAGACAACTGCCAGAACATGTGTTGGCAATATTCATTTCTTATGACAGATAAAAACATTGCTTGCTCTCTGGGATATTGAACCAGTGGTACATCATTCTAAAGAATCACAGTTTACCAATCAAGACTTTAGTTATACAAATATAACCTTTAGGTCTTTAATCTGTAGCCTGGAGCTTTAGTGTTAAACAGTAGTATTCAGAAATTACCTTTTTGCATATAAAGAACCTTCTGTGGTACCTTTGGCTCGAAATTTTAATAATGCTAGCAGGGCTAGTACCAAGGAGCATATAGATAGAAGCAAGCAGTTAGGAAAGAATGACCTGAAAATACAAGGAGCATGTGGCACAGTTACAGCTTGTTACAGCCTGTGTCATGTGACTGTGTTCCTTTATAAACCATATGTGCAGAGCAGGAACTTTGAACATAACAGTCATTGCAACATACTGTATAATAGAAGTAGCTGTGTTACAAATATTACACATTTACATCTTTATAATTACAGTTACTATTACTTTACTGAGCAATAAAATTACCGCACTACAAAATGAAAGGCCTAGCAGTAAAACCAAGGATAGTACAAAAGGTACTGCACATCATAATCGCTTTGATAAGCACTAAATATCACAACGGATCAATAAAGTCGATACAGTATTTCAACAATTCTGTAAAAAACTTTAAAAAAGCACTTTACATTTGCTTCTCACTTACCTACACACAAACACACACACTTGTACAGTCATCAAAGTGAGGCATTATTTAACATAATGTGTTCCTTAGCCCCCAACCAACCCAACTAAATGCTTAACCTTAACCTTTACCTAACCTTAAATTTAACCCTTAAAGCAAGTCTTAACCCTCAAGAAGCCCTTTGAAATAGTTTAAGAAAGTGAGGACCATTCTCACTTTGTAAAAATGTCCTCACTTCAGTAATAGAAAATTCCAACTGGTCCTCAAGTTATCTAATGTGCTGACCTGATTCAGTGGCTTGGCTAAGGACACTACATACTGTATAGAGGAGCCAGAGGTGGATATCAAACCACTGACCCTATAACTAGTGAACGATTCCATTACCTCCTGAGCCACTGCCACCCATAAGATATGAATACAAGGTTTATTGACAGAAAAACAGCACAGATGTTCTAAAAACAAACTGAGCATGTGTCATCAGTGGATAAAAGGGACAGACTTTGATGTATTTTGCCTCTTGTGTAAAATTAGTTCACACAGACATAAATCCGGTGAAGTGTAGCTGGAATTAGCATTCGCAGTGTCTTTGTCTAAGGTCCCCATGAGCCCATTATACTAAGCATTCAAAGTTGTTTTTGTTTCAAAACACTTTCTGCCTCTTTAATACAACAGTACAAAAGAGACCATGGAACTAAAACAGCATATAAGAGGGATGAGAGGGGAACCTGTGCAGTATGTGAAACTATAGGCAGATGTAGAGGGGGAAAAAAATTAGTAAAGAACTGCTAAGTGTACTGTCATCAAAACTGTACTACTGCAGAAGGAGTAACGAGAAGTAGAGTGGAGTGAAGTGAACCCCAACAACCAGAATGGTAAGTCTGACAGCTTATCACCCCCAGACAAGAGCCCCCTGGATATATGTGGTCAAGCAGGAGAGGAGCCCAGCTTCAGCAGTGATGGGGTGCAGGACAGCGATAAGGATGAAGCTCTACTGGGCAAAATGGGGGAGCGAGGAAAGGGGCCCCAGGCTGAGAAACTCAGCCAACAGCAGTATTCATTCCAGCTCTTGCTGGCTAAACCTCTTAAAAAATGTACACATAAGCATTCATCATACTCAGAAAATATAGGTTACCGCATATGTGTATGTGTGTGTGCTTGTGAGAGAGTCCAAACTTTAACACAGCAGCTGTGCATGTTTGATTGCACACCTGACTACAGAATTAAAAAAAGAACAAGAAAAAACAGAAACTTAGAAAAAGTTCAAAAGTAGATCGTAAACAAAGAAAGAAGCAAGACAGAGGGAGAGAAACCATTTTCATGCTTTTCCAATGCCAGGCTCATGAAAACACACCATGAAATTTGCTTTTTCAAAGGAAGTGACAGAGCGAACACTATGAATTGATCCCCTGATGGAGATCTGGCTCTTTGTGTAGTCGTTTTCTCCTCCATGCATCTGCCTGCCCAGATACTGGATAATCTACTCACTCCCGGCATTTCTAATCCAACCATCCATCCCCATTCACTCACACCATGTAAGTCCCAGAACAGGACAGGAGGGTAGTTTGGAAGTTTATAAAGGCATAAATTTGGTTGTTTTTCTCTCTTGAAATTACTGTTGTTTGGCATCGACATGATTATTTTTCCTGCAATGCTAATGTCTGGGTAATAATGAATGCTCTAATTATAATTTACCAGAATCACAGCCAGTCAACTTTTAATCAATCAGTGTTAGAGCCTCTGTTTAGTTAGCAGGTGCCCTGTCCATGTCAAATTATGAAGCGACCAATATTGAACGTGTCTTTGTATTTTTGTTTAAGCTTCACTCAACATGTATAGATTATGGTGAACAAATTAAATTATAAAATAGAGCAATATTACCAGCGTGGCTCCTGGTAAACAAATGTTAAAGATTATGAGCTGATTATAAAACTATTAAATAAACAAGCCACACTGGACAAGGGCAGAGTGTGTAGAAAAACACAGGTAAATGTAAATGCAATACACATGAGCCCCTGGTCCTTTTTCTGAGATGACTGATTACTGTAAAATCTGGATATCTTAACGGCTTGTAAAGCAATAAACAGCAGTTTTATTTTGATTAAGGTCATCCTGATTCTAAATTACACTATAAAACTTAGCATCCCATTAAAATATTTTAAATTTAACAATTGCTGTATTTGTAAAAAGGAAATGCATGTGCTCCCTTCACATCAATGGGGATGAGCTAATATTTTAAACTAACACAAATGTGTTGTATTCTGGATCTCCATAACATGCTGTAAAGATCTCTTAAATCAAATTGCTGGTACAGGTATCTATATGTAAATTTTATTTGTAACATTCAGAAATAGGCTAAGCTTGCTGTAATGTACATCAAAACAGCAAGTGAAGTTAAAGGTGGGGTGCAAGCTGAAGCTGCAATTACATTAGGAAGAAATTCCTTTACAATCAATCCTTTATACCACATAAACTTGTGCACAGAATGTGTCTGTGAATGGTCCCACAAGTCAAAGAACAGAGAGGTAATAAGAATCAGAATGAGTTAGTGATGGCTGTCATAAAATATGGCAGGGGCTTCTATTTACAACCTGTAATAAAACTGCCTCTGCTGCAATTTATGAAGATGCTTGCCCCACAGAGCTAAACCATTTTTGCCAAGGGCATGTTAATAACCTCTGCGGTGCATTCTGAGTATACTGGCAGATGGACATTTTGTCTAATAGAGCATTGCAAACCGGCAAGCAGACACTAAAAAAGCAACAGTGTCATGCTTGTATGGTATTCGGGTGGCAGCATGGGTCCAGCCTGAAGCTTTCCTCCATCTCTAAGACCCTCCTCAACTGATACTAGTCTGAGCTTTTTCTTTGTCTCCATACTCTTGAATTTCTTGACTGCTTCACACCAACCAGCCTTTTCCCTTCTCAAAAGCCCACTGGCAATGGAAAAATCTCATTAAGGGATCATACTCTTAAATAATGGACAGGATTGCTACATAAAATATGGCATTGATATTAAAATGAGATGGATACATATTACACTTATGGTGCACGTTTGTCATAGACAAGTTGAATTTCTCTAAATATAAGGTCCCCCTTCTACCTGGTGCCTGCTCAAATTTCACAGATGTTGAGATAGCTTAACTGTTAATATATAGTCAAAGAATAAGTGGTTGTATAGAGTAATTACAGTTATGGCTTCCGATGTTTGTTATTTCATTTTACCAGGTTTGGGACCAGCATTCGGATATACACCGTCTTGTGCCACCTCAATGGCTGAGGTAGGGCAGTGTGGCCTTATGTGTCCTTAACTCCCATGGAGTTGGTGCAAACTGCCAACCCTACGATTATTAAGTGGACACTCTACCAACTGAGCCAATTCTTTCCCAGTTGCTTCTAATAATTATAAAATATAAAGAAAAAAGGCCTGTGCTTCTTTCTGTTTCATGATGGTAGGACCAGTAGCTGCACCCGGGAAAACACACAGCTCCAAAGCAACAGAAAGGGACAGAGAGAGAGAAGCACAACTATGGGAGAGACGATACAAAGTTAATCTCATGCAGTGGAGGCATATAAATGTATAGAGAGAAGAAAGAGGAGATGAGCTCATTGCACAACAGTTCAGGTTGACTGAGCAGCTTTACCTATAAGCTTTCTCAAAAAGAAAGGTTTTAATCCTAGTCTTAAGTATAAAGGGTGTTTGCCTCCCAAATCTAGATTGAGAGATGGTTCCACAGGAGAGGGGCTTGATAGCTAAAGGCTCTGCCTCCCATTCTACTTTGAGAAACTCTGGGAACCATAGGTAGGTCTGCATTCTAGGTTCGAAGTGGTCTAATTGAACAATATTGTACTGTGATGTCTTTTAAATAGAATGGAGCTTGACCATTAAGGGTTTTGTATGTAAGGAGGAGAGTTTCAATTTCTGTTTAAGATTTTTGAGGAAGCTAATAGCGAGAATCTAATGAAGAATAAATATGACTTCTCCTGCAAATTCCAGTCAATACTCTTGCTGCAACAAGAGTTCATACTCACTCCCCAGTTGTTTTAGATGCATATGAAACGTGAACAGGGTGAAAACCACCATTTTGAAACCGGGCAGCATTCTGGATCAAAACAACCCCACATCTAAGCATCTACAACAAGGATTGGGCCTTCAGTGAACCAATCAAACCAATCAAAGCCCCGAACAGTAACGTACAGCTTAACTTGGTGATTGAACCCTTCTCGGCTGTTTCAGCCGAGATGGTGTGCGCTCCCCGTTATGATGCAGCAACATTGTAGGCAATGAAAAAAACGTTTCAGGGATGTATAGTTTGCAGACACTCTGTAAATGGGAGTTGTGCCTATTTCACTGCGTACATGGGGCAAGCATCACGCAAAACATTCCACATTCCAGATGCAGCCATATTGCTTCCTATTTACAAAGCGTTGACGAACGTTACGTTAGTCAACATATTTACATAATCAATTACGTCGATGCATCGCCCCACCACAAAACAAATGCATGGACTAGTTTTTCAGCATCACTTTGATGGCAATGTTCCGTAGGTGGAAGAAGGCTGTTCTAGTGATTTGTTTTATGTATGAGGTACATCCTAAGGGTCAAGTAAAATCAGGTGAGTATTCACAGGATGTATTTACTGCACGCAAATAATTTCTCCCTTATGCCTCAAGATTATATCAGTTAAGGAAGACAATGTTTAACTTTATTATTTTCATAAGTACTGCTTTTTTTAATGAATTACAAAAGAATTATAATAAAAATAATTTTTCACATATCTTTTAAAACTTAGATATGATATAAAACCCAACAAAATGTAACTTACTAAGTTAGTCTGATATTTCAGATTCAAACTTAAACATACAACTATATTTATATAAATTACTTTTGCTAATGCATGGTTTAAAAACACAAAATCATATTGCCAGACATAATGTCACTGATCTGTATTGTCAAGATTACATGCATCCAGTTTCAGGTCTGTGCATCTGTCTAACCATAGGCCATACACACGTGCATGCACACAGACATAGACACATCTGCCGAGCAAAGAGGCCACAGAGGAGCAGACAAGAGAAATGTGCCAGTTGTTGTTTAGTTGTATTCATACAAAATCCTTCCTGCAGGGTTGTGTGGAGGCAAGACCGTGTTTCTTTGTGTTTTACAACATAACCATTGCCTAACAATCAGAAAACAATGTATTATTTCACTGTTTTACGGATTTGTTCACGCTAACGATGCTCCCTCTCTTCATTACTCACTATGTCACTCTATCAATAATCTAGGGAGGGGCAATTAAATGGTGTTTTTAAGACAGCAACAGACAAATCATACATCTATTTCTTTGCAACGGCTGATTTTATTTCTTTTTGGAAAAATAAAAGTAGTGGAGTGGACGTAGGACAGGCAGTGAAATTTGCGCACAATATTAACAAGAGTGGCTCTCAGATCCTCTTGTACCTACCAACAAGACATTAAAAAGAAGCAGATCTGTCATGAGCGTAACTAACATATTTGCCTGTTGTGTAGGCATGGAGGGTAGCTCCCATTGTCATGGCGGCCACCTGTGCCAATGTAGGGGAAACACTGAAATTGTATATCTATTGAAAAACAGATTTTATGTCTCTCTGAATCTACTCCACAGTCTTGGGATCAAACAGTAAATACATCATAAGCTGAAGCTCAGCCAGTGACAGAAGAGGTTCTTTCTCAAAATGAATTTAATGCAAAGATGATTGGGCACACAAAAACACCTCTACAAACCCCACAGCAAACAGTAAGCTACGGTTCTAAAGTTATATGAAGTGAAAAAATTTAAATACTGCGCCAGTGTCCTTTATATTATTTATTTATAGCGTTTTTTTAAACTGAACTACATTTAAACCTATGAAAAAAAATCCACCAACAAAAATACATACACATAAAACATTTTCAGTAAATGCATAACGTTTTCAAAATCAAATAATTGTTATCACAATATTGAATAATATAATCATGATTATGATTTTTGCCATATTCAAGCAGCTCTAATTTACACAATAACAGCCTGCTGACTTTCGGGACATATTATGTTTCAACAGCTACTTGCTTTACAGCTACTTGCTTTACAGCTTACCTTAGCCTGTTCAACAACATCCCATTAGCAACACAATTACAATGTAAATGGGTCATTTATTTGTTCATGTTCAGTAGGGGTGTGAATCCCTCCTTCTCAAACAATTTGATACGCATCTCATTAAATAAATAAAAATATATATTTTGCTACATCTGTAATGATATGATACAGTACGATGCAGGGCATGATGATTTAATTTAATTCAATGGCATAAAGGTTTTACTGACAAGCTGTAGCCTTAACATTGAGTCAGTTAATAGTCAGATAATTTAACAACTAGAGAGACGCATGTCCTTGTGTATGACAGATTATAGCTCCACTTATTGTCAGTTAGCGATGGAGATTTAAGCTACTATGCTTTGAAAGTAGCTGCGAAAACTAGCACTGTCTGCACAGTTAAATTTACAGGCCTCCAACTGACTTGCCCCTCGACCCGTTGCTGCTGCTGGATGTTTTTCACATCGCTGATTTATCAAGAATCTTCATGGTTTTTGCAGAGTCTGATGTACTTCCAGAGTATAGAGTTAGCTACATTTGCTAGCACACTCATGATTTCTACAAGACTATGGCTGTTAGTTTGTGATTCGATGAAAGGTAAATGGTCTGCAGTTTTATAGCGCTGCTCTAACGTTTTTTTTTTTTCGACTGTATCACAATTTAAGTTCTGAATAATGAGAAGGATCAATTTATTGCTACTCTAGTCTGATAGACGGAGGTATACATGAACAGATCTAGGCAGTGCTTCTATCCACAACTTGGCTAAAGAGTTTCATCTTACTAGTGGTCTCACTGGTGAAGGTCACCTGCTCTTCAGACCTTCAGCACTGTATGGTCTTTATCACACATTCAAATAACAGCAGTGCAACTCTGAATTATGTCCTCCTTCTTCTATGTCCAACTCTGTTATGGAAACACTATAAAATCTCAACTATGCACTCAGTCGAGGTTTGCAAATCTAAATTTCAGTCTTCTGTGCACACTGTTGAGCAATACTAGTTCATAATTATTCATTTGTTCATAACAAAGCTGTGGAAGGTTACAAGCTGTTTTTAATTATATTAAAATGGCAATGACATATGGAGGCTGTCAGTCACATGGTAAAGACACATCGCTGTGATAAAAAAGCCACAACAGACTACAGATGCAGTAATGAGTGTAAAAACAGATAAAAATTATCTAAGCCCGTTATCATACACCCTGTGACTATAGAGTGAGAACCAATAATGGCTTTCAGTTGTCTTCCAGGAAACAAAACTGTTTATACAGAGTTGGCATGTGCAATATTTTAAATACATACTATTTATTTATTTATTTATATACAATTTAAGATAACACTAGTATGAGACTCTTTATCAAACAGCTATGCTCCTTCTTCCTGCTCTGAAACTATTTTGCTTTGCTTTTTACACTCAGCTACACTCTGCACAGCCCTTCAGATAATCGTTCTGGAATTACAATACATAAGAATGCTAAAAGTCGAAATTATCAAAAGTGTTGCTTTTATCTTATTGGTCAGCAGGGAAAGTCTTGCCCAAATGTTTAGAAACAAATATGTATGCACAGCTGCCGGTGCTGTTTAGTAAATCTGGGTTACGGTAGGCTTTGACAGTACCTCTCCACATTGACATAAATTATGTACTGTATTTGTATTAACTTAATTTGTGTGGAGTATTAACTACACAGTTTAAAATTCAAGGAAAAGTCAAAAACAAGGGCAAACAGGAACATCAAATAAAGTTTATGAAGCATTTCAACTTGATAGCTGCCACAGTCTGACATTAGCCACTTGGCTTTGCTAGTAAAGGCTAAGCCTGTTAAATGATTAAATTGACCAATCTGTGATCACATTGCCTGTTATAAGCAGGGAAAAGATGTTGCAGTGTCCACCCTCAAATGAAGTGGGTAATTTTGCACAGATTAGCACAACCACCGAGGTGGTTGAAATACTATACTGAAGGGTGTAAATTAACTGTAATGACATTCATAAATCCAGGTATGACAGCAATGAAAAGCTAGTTGTTAATTGGCTGCTGAGCTAATGTTAGAGACTGTCCAAACAGTAAAAGTTTCACAGATGCTGCCTAAGAAGCTGCTGCACTGATAATTCTAGAGGTCTAGATTTGAATACAGTAAAGTATTACATTTTATTGGCCAAAGCAAATCACATCTACTGGGAAAACTGGTTATTTTAGCCAAAATAATATATGAAGGCTGATGATGTAAACCTCTGTGTTTATACTAAATGTGGAAAAAACAAGAACCATGTTGAAAGGAAATAACAACTGTATAGTGTACAGTGTCATTTTATATGGTAATTACGCCATTAAATGCTGCAGTCTCTACTATGCAAGTTGTATCATTTTCCGAATCATTGTCATTTATCTACATGTATATGGCTACACGTGGCAGTCCATCTAACCATTCTATCAAGCATACACTGGTGCATCATGCAGAAAAGAACCATAATAGGTAATGTTATGGAAAGGTGAGAAATGGGCTGTACTTATCTGAAGTTGATGTGCCACTAGACATAAATCATTACCTCTGTGTAGCTTCAGGCTGTTGCACAGTCTCATTCATTTGAATACTGTACATTTGCAAACTACTAGACTGTAGGCCAATCAATCATCAGCTGTATACAGACCAGAGGCTTGTTTGCTGTAAGAATATAAAGTAACTTCACTAAGGTTATTTATTAACAAATACAAAAAAGCTTTGGCGGAAATGCCATAAGGTGGTCTGGGATCAGCAAAAGAAACTCATTATAAAACACACAAACCCAAAGCAATGTGGGAGTGCCATTTACTCAGAGGGATGGAGTGAGATGCCAGCTATCACAGCCTAACTTTCTGAAGGTGTTTACAAAATGAGATCCCCAGCTACGGGCACAGAAGTAGGAGAGACTGCCAGCAGATTGAAAGTTATACACATCCATTACCCCATATCATCAGCAACAATCACATCATCTCCCAGACACTTCCAGGTAGACTTGAGACCCCTCAAGGTTTATTGGAGCTGCCAGCCCAGCATCCATACAGTCACCCAAGCCTGCAGCTCTTCTATCCATTTCAGAAACACTTTTGATCACTGCAAATTGAATGAGTATAATAAGCAAGTCAATATAAAATTTACCCCCTATATCCAGTGTAAAATATGACTACGCAGAAATAACAGCAGGAGAGAAGTGCACTCAGAGTGAAGTCAGGTGTTTCTATAATGACATTCGTTTTCCCTTGCACTCTTTTGCTCTCTTGGAGAAATTGGATCACTTTTAACATGTGGAATAAAATGTAGACTACTACCATTCACTTATGCACATATACAGGGGGTATATTGAAAATGTGCTTCCTTCTGACACGGTTTGAAGTTTGAAGTGTAAAACAAGGAGATCCGCTAAAATTCAGCCATATTCATTAGCTGTAGTTTTCTTGTCACCTTTGCTTTAAACCTAATTACAGGTTTAAAGTAAGACTGAAAGCTTGAGTGAAAACTACCACCATGTCTCTGTCCATTTTTTAAATAACTTCACTCTTACAGACATAAATTGCTAATATTCTACCATTGAAAAATTTAGATTAGCTGTTAGGCCACATCTATCTTTAATGACAATACTGTCAATAGCTATTGACAGTATTGTTGTGTGTTGTGTTTTAAACGCTGGTTGCCTTCTTATGTATTTAAGTCAACAGCAATAAGTCCAGTGCTAACAATGTTTGATGGCAAGTACATTTTGTAACTGCTGATTTAAACAAACAGAAGGCTTTAAAACAGTTGTCACAACAACCTCATGATCTTTAAATGACATATGGTTTGCACTTATATGGCCCTTTTCTACCTTATCAGTACCCAAAGCTTACAATGCTTCTCATTCACTTATTGGCACTAACCAGGGCTTGATATTAAGCATTTAAGAACACTTGTCTATAGGCAAGTAGCTGAGATGCTTTACTTGCCCAATAGTCAAATGTATAAACAGGGATTTGTACAATTATTATAAGTATAACATACAAAATATAAAATTGAGCGGTAATAGTAATGTAGAGCTCTACTTTTCTAAATTATATTTTCAAAATAAATGTTAAAGTTGGGGAAACTGTCTCTCAGGAGGTGGAAAGGGTTGTCCAATAAAGTCAGGATCAGAAAAAACTTATCAAGTGTTATTCCTGTGTTTGTTTTCAGTGAGCTTTTTTATTAAAGTTAAACATAATTAAATTATTCAACGTAAAATCAGTATTTTGTTAGCTGAGAAAGCAGAAATACTACAGTGTTATAGAGAAGCAACCAGTGATTACAGGTCAGGATTGAACCAGATAATTTTTCATCACATATCAATGGAGAATACACTGTGACATTGTAAATTTAAAGAAACACTTAACAAGGAAATGCCAGATTTGTCTTTTGTTAACCTTTGCAGATTTTGCATGGAGTTGACACAGATCATGTTTAGGACAGCTGCTCACATCAATCCAAAACTGTGAGATTGTTTCAGTATACTAGTTAGCTTATTGGTGATTATAAAAATCATTTAATTGACTCGTTTAACTTGTTGTTTAATATTCATTAACAGCTTTGCTGCTGTGGCAGTTTATTGTAAAATAACCTAAATAAGGAAAAAGTTCAGTTAACAGGTTCAGGTCTTTTAGATGGGAGAGGTTTAAACACTGTGTGTTTGTCAGCACACCTTTCAGTTCTGTTTTAACCAGAAATATCATTGATCAGTGCTAAATGATCATCAAAATGTAAAGCTACCCCATGAATATTGTCAACAGTTTATTAACAAGACAGACAATTTACCAAATTTGCACAGTATAATATTGACTGACAGCTGCAGCACATGTCTGTAAAAGTTGTTAAAAGGAGTCAATTCTTTAGAAAGTTGATGTAAGTTACATTAATACAGTATGACAAAACAGGGTAAATGCTTAAACTGTAGCGTGGATCAGCATTAATGATATTTTATGAAGTTATGGTGAAGTTAAAAAACAGGGGTAGGACAGCAGAAAATTAAAACAAAAATGACCCGGATTCTGGTTAGTCTGAAATGAGTCTGAGTGTGGACACTTATTAAGATCGAACATGCTAGCTGCAGCTCCACAATGGAATACGATTTTAACTAATTTGGGGTTGAGCGCCAGACAGAAATCGATGTTTGGAAAACACTGAAGACCGTCACATTTATTTTTAACTTTTCTGATCAGCCATTACACTTGCCCAATCATAGAGTTTACTTGCCCCGGACAAGCGGACAAGAATTACTACCAAGCCAAGCTCATGATTATGGAAAAACTCACACACCGATGGGGGAGCTGCTATGCATTCATTGAGAGCAACTAATTCCAGGGTTTAATGTCTTACTCAAGGAAACTTGGACATGTGAAAGGAGTCAGGAATCGAACCAACAACCCTGCAACCGGTGAACCAGCTCTACTTCCTGAGCCACAGTTGATCTTTGCAATTTAAAAAAATATCTTGTTGCTGGAGGATGACATCATCTACAAAGTTCCAATTTAAGCTTAAAGCTTTGTATACTGAGTTATAAGCATTTTAATATATAAATTAAACAGTGAATGGGATGATTTAACCTTTATAATTTGGCCATATAAATGCTACAACAAGCCACCACCACTCCCAAATTGCTATCTTCTTTGTCTTGCTTTTTTATAGAAACAAAACAACAAGTACTAGTTGAGAACATGGTAGACTTCAAAAGTTGGCACTTACTGGAAACTATATAAATACACTCATCCTTTGGAGGATCTTGGTAGGTTATTTGTGTGTTAAGCCTGCAGTTAATCTCTTGCAGGAACATTTTGCTGCTCAGATTCTATAAACACACTACACTCAAAGAGAAGAGCCTTTAATTCCTATTCAGATGCATTCAACAGGAAGCAGAGAGGTCAAACTATTGACCTAAAGAAACATTCTGGAGGGAATTCAAGGTTCAGCTCTACAATACCCCCACCTGGGTCCCTTCAAAAAGACAGAGACAGATGAAGAAAGAGAAACAGAAATATAGGCCTTGATGTGCTGTGGTGGGCCCACTGCTCTCAGGAGTAGTGCTGGGCATTAAATCTGCCTGGGGATGAGAAAGAGTGTCAGTCACTCAGCTAGGGGGCCTCAAAACACATTTTAAATTTTGTCAGGATGACACATCTCGTCTACCTCTCAGACTATGTTGACAAGGTTGACAGTTAGCAAGCTTTTATGAGTCTAACTTGAAGGTTGCAGAAAGTCAGTTTAAACTCAACCACAACAGAATTACATTTTTGCACGCAAGGTTTTTAATTAATTGATTCTAAACCAGCAACTACTGTATGAATCAATTCATAAATTAAATTCACAGTAAGAAACACACAAAACTGACTACACTGACTGGCAGTTTAAAGGTCAAAGTGGTGAGCAAGTCAGCCTTCCAGCTGACACATTAAAGTGCAACAAAATGAAAACCACAAAGGGATATACATTTTATTTAGATCATAAATCAAGAATATTAATATATTAATAAGAATATATTGAATATTAAGAATAAGAATATTTGCCGACATTACATTGTAACAAGGTACAAAATATCACACACCAGTGATTAAATTTCCAGTGTATTTTCCGAAAATAATCAGAAAAAATTATTTAGAATCAGACTCCATGAGAGAGCCAAAAATCGATCCATCCCATCCATTATCATTATTCAGAGTTGGGTAGTGGTAGGAGCAGTTTTTCCAAGCGTCCTGCTTCCCTGCTTGATTCTCAAGCTCACAACAGATTCAGGATTCAAAGAACTTTATTGATCCCTGTGTTGCCAGGAAAAGTAGAAAAGAAAGGAAAAGCACCTCAACCAAACCACAGACAAACCACATGGACAAATAGCAAATACAAACTCCTAAAATACAGTTAAAAACAAAGTAAGATAGATAAGGTAAATTACAATATACTTATATAGATAATAAGATAGATAAAGCAAATAATAGTTTTTCCATTTAGGCCTTTTAGTCTTCCTCTTCCTCTTTTTTCAGTGGGGGATGAGGTGAACAGTTAAATGGCCACTGGGAGAATGGATCTCCTGTGGCGTTCTGTGAAGCACTTGATTAGTCTCTGACTGAAAGTGCTCCTCTGTGCAGCCAGCATGCAGTGTAGTGGGCGGGAGGGATTGTCCAGGATTGAGAGGAGCTTGGACGACATTCTCTTCTCAGCCACAAAACTCAGAGGGTCCAACTCCTCTCCTAGAACAGAACCAGGCTTCCTTATTAGTTTATTCAGTCTGTTACTGTATGCCACCTTCATATTGCTGCCCCAGCAAACCACAGCATAGAAGACGGCACAGGCTACCACAGACTCATAAAACATCTGTAGCATAGCGCTGCAGATAATGAAGGACCTTAGTCTCCTTAGAAAATACACCCTGCACTGTGTTTCCCTGTAGACTGATTCTGCATTAACTGACCAGTCCCATTTATTGTACAGGTGGACACCTAGGCATTTGTACTACAAAACCACCTCCACCGCCTGTACAGAGAGGATTGAAAGGAGTCTCGGACTTCCTGAAGTCCACCACCAGTTCCTTTGGTTTGCTGATGTTGATCTGGAGATGATTGTGCTCACAACAGTTAACAAAACTGACTGTATGTCTCACCACTGACTGATACTCTGTGATAGCTCCACCCTGTATACAGCCTACAACAGCAGAGTGATCAGGAAAACTTCTGAAGGTTGCAGGACTCTGAGTTAGACCTTAAGTCTAAGGTATATAGGGTGAAGAGAAAAGTAGATAATACTGTCCCTTGGGAAGCACCTGTGCTGCACGTCACATTGTCAGACACACAGTATAGCAGGCGGACGTACTGGGCTCAGTCCGGTAGGTAGTCCAACATCCAGGCAACCATGGGGGTGTCAACGAGCATGCTCTTTAATTTCTCCCTCAGCAGGAAAGGCTGGATTGTGTTAAAAGCAAAAGAGAAATCAAAGAACATAATTCTCACACACTACCCAGGTTTGTCCAGGTGTTTGTAGATGCGCTGTACCATTTAAAATGTGCTGAAGGACGCCAAATAAATATGGTGCACAGGTTTTCTATCCCCTGGGGCTGATTACGTCAGGTCCTGCAGCTTGGACGAAGCCTACATACCTCTCTCCTCACCTGCTCTGCTGAGATGGTCATTACCGCAGAGACAGGAGTGGTGTCCGAATCATGCAGGGGCGAGACGTGGGTACCTGTGGTGAAGCTCCCTGGGGGATATGAGGCATAACATCTAATATATTTAAAAAGGTGTTAAAATTATTCACCCTATCCACATACCCCTCAGTCTTCTGGCTGCTGTTTTAGTATCCAGTGATGCTCTTCATGCCACTCCAAACTGCTCTGGTATCGTTGCTGTTGGAACCTCTGTTTCAGTTTACTCATTTAAGCCTCCTTTCCCTCTTTGATCTTTACTGACAGCCATCTCCTGACCTCCATCACTTCTTCCCTGCCACCTGACCTGAATGCTGCCTTCTTGTCATTCAGAATTACTTTAATGTCTTTGGTGACCCATGCCTTGTTTGAGAAGCAGCAGACAGTTTTGTTGGCACACAGTTGTCAACACAGACGTCTATGTAATCTGTAATGCAGAGTTCCTCAATATCCTCACCATGTTTCTCACAGAGTGTCTTCAAAACATCCCTGTAGGGCATTTGTGACCCCCTCAGACCATCTTTTCAATGTTTTGGTGGTGGTTGAACCAAGAGAACGTACACAGGGAGGAATTTGCCCCGGTTCTGAGATTGTCCGAATCTATGAAATCACGCCATCTGCAGTGGTGGAGGGAGGAATATAGACGGCAATTAATATGGCATGTGACAATTCTCTAGTCGTAGTATGGATGGAGGCCCACTGCCAGCAGTTTCATGTCAGGACAAAAGACTCTTTCATGGTAACATGAACAGTGTGGCACGACCTGCTATTGATGTACATGACCAGGCCCATTCCTTTCCTCTTCCTCCTTGTTCTCCAGAGACCTCACGTTGCCCATAAACAGAGAGGTGAGATGCAGCTCGAATTTTCAAACCCTCACTTGCCTGCTTTCTTTTAAACCCCTCCACTTTTTATCAGCTCAGTGACCTCTCGATGTTTTCCTCTGTTCATCTGGGATGTTTAAAGTCTAAACTAAACTTAAATTCACTGTGCCGGTCTGCTGCACCCTGATTAGCTGTCCTCAACTGTAAACAAATGAGCCAGCTCTATCTCGGAATGGCTGTGTTTTGGTTCTATCCCAGGCTCTCCTACGGGCTGGGCATGCCCAAAAGACAACAAAGAGGCATCCTTATAACATGCTCAAACCACCTCAACTGGCTCCTATTGATGCAATGGAGCAGTGGCTTTATTTCAAACTCTATAACCCATCTCTAACACTGAGACCAGACATCTGATAGAGAAAATGCATTTTGGTTGCTTGTAATCTAGATCTTATTTTTTCTGAGATTACATAGAGCTCATGAATAGGAAGATGGGGGCACCTTTCTGGAGCCAGGGTAGGAAGGGAGCTCATTGGCTCATTGGTAGCTGGTGGTTTCCAAACGTTCATCCATGAGGCCCTGTCAGGCATAGCCGGAAGAAATAACGTGGAGTGAGTGAAAGGAAAAATAAAGTGACTAATCACCTCAGCCAGCAAACCTTTAACTAATTGATCAACACACTGCATCGCAACCTGTGTTTACATTTCGAACTAAAACCTAATATTAACGCATATGCCTTATAGTAGGGTTAGCCATTTCTGATTTAAGGAGGTCTGGATAGAGAAAATGTCTTCTACAGGTCTGTGGAAGGGTACAAAAAAATCTCAGCAGCATTGAACGTCCCAATGAGCACAGTGGCCTTCATCATCTGCAAATGGAAGAAGTTTGGAACAACCAGGACTCTTCCTAGAGCAGGCCCGCTGGACAAACTGGGCAATCAAGAGAGAAGGGCTTTAGTCATGGAAATGACCAGGAACCTGATGGTCGCCCTGAAAGAGCTCTAGTGTTTTTCTGTTAGAGGAGAGGACAACGACCATGTCCCCATCAGGCCTGTACGGTAGAGTGGCCAGACAGAAAATAAGGAATTTAATCTATTTTGAAATAAGACAAGGTAAGCTTTGGGAATAGTTTCTGAATATAAGTACTTAGTTAATTACAAGTTTTAACATTTCAAGTAAAATTATTAAGAGTAATTTTTTCGGATGTAATTTTGTGCTTTGTTTTGTCGCAGCGTTTAACATTATCACTTTTAACCACTGACACCAACTCAGAGCAGATGAGACACAGTGGTTTCGAGCTTCCTATGGGAAGGATGAACATGTACACCTAAGCCCATTCCAGATTAAAAGCCTGTTTTTTTGTGTCAACCTTCCACCATTTAGCAGAAGCCATGACAGACAGTAGTGGTGTTGAAACAATGTCGAAATGAGTCGCCGGTCGAAATGTAATCTCCACCAAAATTTAATAAGAACTCAATAATATTTCAGTTTTGGCTCTGGATCTGGACAGGGTAGAGTCTGGGTCCGGACCTGAACCACAGTATGCCTATTAGTGACCACTGCCTTAGAGAGTGGGCACAAGAAAGTGTGGAAAAGGGGTTTGATAAAATACAGAAGTCATATTGTAATGTATTGAATGGTGACTGTTTCGTAGATAAATTTAGAATTCATGTTCCCATTGAATATCAAGCCCCACGGACACAAATCTTTTAATTAATTGCAGTGATTAAAGAACCCTGTCAGCTAACACAGCTTCCCCCCGTTCATTCAGGAGGGGCCATCAAGTACTACAGTTGTGGATAGTTGGCTTGAAAGTGGACAGGTGTTCAGAAGGTCACTGCAGTTAGAAAGATTAATGAAATCCTTTGGGAACAAGTATACTGTAACTGAGTGGAAAGATCATTACAGTGAAACAGCTATGCCGGCAAACTGCAGTTCACTGGTTGGTGTTGCATTTCCTGGTGCTACTATATATGTCATACTGGAAAGCTCCACTGGAAATTAAGGTAGAAACATACAATATCCTAAAGATTACATACAGAGAAAATACTCACAAAGGTCTTTATCTACCTTGAAAACAATTTTTTGTCACTCTATAGAATATTTCCCAAAAATACTCAGCAGTGGAAACTACAGGTACAGTGAGAAAATACAAAGGACCATGTGTATTTTTTTCAGCACTGGTTTAGCTTTACCAAATTGTACATGGGCAAATGTTGGTTGCAAGTTAACAATTTAAATGCCTGAGTTAACATAAAATCAGCTAATAATAAACAATTTGCATTGTGAATTTAATCCAAACGCATTATTCTAAGATACCTGTGAAAAGATTTTCCATATCAGCCAATTGTCTGTCAAATATAAATTGAGCTACTAAGAATTTTTACATGCAACTATTAGCCTAATTTAATGTTTTGGAAATATGTATCCCATAATTCCTAGAAATGCACAGAAATTACATACATTTGCAAACATTAAACTCTGCAATGTCTTTGCAGTCTGAGGAACACAGCAGCAGTACTGTTAATGATGCTACAATTTGGACATATTGACCAGACCAAGACCCAGATGCACAAGTGGAAGTATACAAGCAACACTACATATTTTCCTGCTGCTATTTTCATGCAATTTCACTGAACAGTAATAATAATAATATGGAAAAACAAACAAATAAAACCTTAACAAAGGGAGAGAAGAAAACCCCATATACAGTATAAACAGGACATCAAAAAATATATTTAAAAATCAGCTTTGCATATATTTTATGTACATTCAACACATTTGGGTAAGCATTGGAAATATGACAATATGAACACTGCCCCATAGATTAAAATATAGCGATATGATATATGCAAAAAAAAAATTGTAAATTAACTACAAGCTTTTCCTCTGATGTGTTCATTGAAAGAACTTTCCTTGAAGGTTAGCCAAATTATTAACGGAAATGTACTGGTGAATTGATGGATAGAGGCATAACATTTAACAATAGTACTTCCTTTGATTAATGAGACAACCAGATGTGATTAAGACATCTCTGATTGTGCTGTCAGTTTTCCAAATGAACAAGACCTCAGTGCTCACCTCTCTGCCATCCCTGTCCAAATGGCTGGGTGTGGAGATGTCACCATATTTCCAGCACTCACTCATTTAAAACACCCCTTCTCTCATTACTAAATCGTCATTGGACCGTCTGGAAATAGGGTTTATACAGGACAGAAGCCCACTCAGGCCACCGATCACAGTTACTGTCTTCACTGATACAGTAAGCCATTACCATTAACACCAGGCTACACAGAGAGAAATTGAAGATGAACTTGAAATACAGTGATTAGGAAGGGGGAATACTCTGGTGGAGTATCATGTCTGGCCAATGTATTGTATCTTAGCATAACATATAAAATTAAGTGAATATTCAAATGCTTTTTGATGAATAGTGTTGCATTAGTCTTCCTTCCTACTAATATTAATATTTGTCATTTCAAGTACTTTTTGGCAAAGTCCTATTAATAAAACTTTCAACTGCTTTCACGCAAAGAATTCTGCACAAATAAACCATTATAGATATTTTCAACAAACATCTATGATCTATGAAGTCAACAAAAACTACTCATAAATTTGCCATGACAGATTATTGAATTCATTTGGTCCAACAAATGTATGGTTATAGTAAACACTAGCTGAACAATTCCTTATGTGGTTTGATTCTTGTGCCACTCATTTATATTAGGGTGTTTGTTAAAAAAGATGTAAAGATAGTGTTATTGAAACTATTTTTCCTTGGGTAATTGAAGCACATCTCATAGCAAACTCTAGCACATGCATAAGTCCATCCAAGGTATGTAATGTCATGTAATTATATAATATAGTCCCTCCAGCAATTTGCACAGTTGCAATTACAAAAATAAATTTTGATAAATGGATACTACCAATCCAGCATAAATTCTTCATGACCTTAAAACATCATAAAAATGTATTATAAACGTTTTAGTAGAGCTTTCATGAAATTACGCGTTTAAATCACAACAATCACAAAAAGGTTTTTTTCTGTTAGGTAAAATGTGTGGCTTATTACACAATGTTGGCATTATTTATTATTTGCTTGCTGTTATTTGAACTTTAATACACACAGCAGATTCTAATGATAAACAACATGTCCATATGTTGTTTGTTCACATACAGAGTAATTAATCAATTTAAGCAGAAAAAGCTGGGCTGATTAATTATTATGGCATTATGTTAGTTAAGGACATGAAATGAAAAATACTGAGACATCGCACAACAAAATAAGCTCCAATGGCCGTATAAAACATGTAGGCTGATATACAAAAGACAACCTGTTATTATTTGCTGTTTCAGGTTGAAACTGAAATGAAATTTATTATTTCCCTATTGTGTGGCATGACACCACATGTCCATCATGAACTTCTGTTATTGCTTGGCAGTAGTACATTTTACACAGCATATGTAGATATGATTGCACCAAATAAATGCAACTTGTATTGTACTGCCAGTTAAAATTGGAAAAAAAGGAAATTTGTAGGTGTTGTGAATACCCTGTTAAATTACATTTGGGTATCCTCACAGTACAAGTTAAATGAGTAGTGTCTTCACATGAGGGAAGAGACACACTATAAATACTATAAGAGGATCGAGTTTGCTGGAAAGACAAGATACCTACCAAAGCAGCTACATGATTATCCCTTTACTCATAATAGAAGTCAGTGATTCACTGAGAAGGTGAATGAGAGGAGAAAGAGTGACAGCAGAGGAGGAGAGAAGAGGGACATAGGAAGTGTCAGTGTTGCTTTAGAAAGCAAAGAGAAACACAGGCTGACAGATGAACCCATGAGGATTGACCGGCCTACATCCAGCTGTCAGTGAGAGCTCATCTGGCACCAGCAGAGCTTATGTGTCAAACAGTAGGAAGGATGGTACCTCTCTGCATATGGCCACACATGTACAGCTGTGGCCCAGCCCCACACTAAGCAGCTTTAATGAGCAACATGTAACAACAACAGAGGACACAAGGACAGAGTGATTATCATCTCACACATGGTGGCATTCAAGGGGTTCCTATGTCTGCAAAGAAAACCCTTTCCTCTTTGAGAACGAGCACTGCAGTTCCTGAATCTGTAATTTCAAATGAAGATTTGTGGTTAAAAAAAAATTAGTTTTCAATGTTTAAAGCCATCACATATTTTTTAAATTGTGGATAAATGGAAGACTAGAAAATAAAAAGTAAATGATTGCTTTTAGCTAAAATAATTTTCTATAACACAACTATTTTATGTTATAGTGTTTTGATATTACTTAAAGATGCAGCCATACAAAGCGTAGTTTTTCTGTGCCATACGTCTGCGGTACCCTACTGGTGGCGTTCGGTTAGGACTGCAGTGTGTTTTAATTCTAAAGAGGGATTAGAAAATTCTACCAGCGGTTCTCTTTTAAGACACCGAGTCTCATCGTTGTTCTCAGTCTATATTATTGAATCCTAATTGTCTGAGGATGCATACACAAGGGTTCATACAGCTTTTGAAAAGGTAAAATTCAAGCATGTTCAAGGTCAATTTCAAGCCTTTCCAGCACTTTACAGCTGTGGTAAATTAGATATTTGCAAAATTAGATAAAATAATTATAATTATCACTTTTAAAATCATATTAAAAAAGATGGCATTATGCTATAAACAACTAAAAAAAAAATTTAATAGAAGAAATTAAGATTAACACGTGGTTCTAATGTTTTGGCCACCCTATTATCCAATTTAAGACTTGAGAAGAAAAACTGCTCATTGCAAACCATGTGAAATCCTTTTTTTTTTTTCCACTTAGCGATAGCTTTACTCAGTTAGCCATAAGTTGGCTGGTTATGCAGTGGGATACCATTAGCTGAACTTTTCAGTTGTGCAAAGTTAACTAACATTACCGTTACTGTAAAGTAATGTTAGGTAGATAAGTTTGTCATAACTGACATGAAATACTAGCATTCCCACATTAGCACTAGTGTTTTGCCAGCTAGTGTATCACATTAGTGTAGTGGTGAGCTGGCAGTGTGCCACACTTTAAAACTAGAGTCGAGTTGGACTCCAACATTGTTCCACGAGGTAGCTATAAGCAGCAATCATTCAGCTTTAAAGTATTTTCATTATCCATTGATAACGTCTTCTTTCTTTCTGTCTTTTACATGAAAGTCTGTTTCTGTGCTCACCATTGTTGAGAGCACCCCTTCACTCTCATCTATGCTCCCACTGTCCATTTTCAATGCAAATATTAGAAGAAAAGATAAATGTATATGAAAATGTTTTAAAAAAAGATGTAAAATGTAAAAAAGGTAACACAGCATGACTTACCTTTGTAATTTAAAAACATATGTGATTAGAGCCCTGATAGCCACTACTTTTTAGCTATGACGTATTTGGTTGACATTGTCTCTCATCTCTCTCATACAAATGGCACTTTGTTATTTAGGTTAAGAATTATGTTATTTCAAGAATTTGTCCATCTCATAGAAAGCACTATTCCATCTGGTAGCCATAACTTGTAAGGTGGCAAGTGCAGAAGCATATTTCTACTCCAGTGCATGATTAGCTGTGCTTATTCACTTAATCCAATCAAGCAGTCACGACATAGCCAGATATGTAAAAAGCTCTTAATGTATTTGAAGTTGTCTAGCTGTGCGACCTCCAGCACGTCAGCAGCATTATCGGTGACAATTTGAAGATCCGTGGTTGTAAGCTGCCTTGCTCATGACATCCACATCATCACAAATGACTGCAACTCTATTGGCTTTCCTGCCATCCTCCTTCTTTCCCCAGAGATTATGAATTCAAATGCACCTAAATACCTGACTTCATTGAAGGTGTACTTAAAATTTTTGTCTTCCAGATATCAATGGAAGCAACACAGCTTAAGTATCCCTGTGTTAAACGGTAAATGGTCTGCTTATATAGTGCTTTTATCCAACGTTTTGGATAAAAGCTTCACAGTCTCCTATTCACTCATTCTCTCACACACACAAACACACACACAAACCAATGGCAGATGCTGTCATGCAAGTTGCTCACCTGACCTATGTTGTTACTGCAAAATACACACATTTTAAGGTAAGTTTCTTTGGCCCCAAATTATCCCAGATCTCGAATCATCTATTTTTAATATCACTATGACAATGGGACAGCATTACGTTCGAGCCTTGGTGCTGTCTCTATTCACTAACACTGCCTACCACAACAATAATAACAAGCTTGCTCTACTTCTACATTTATATATACACTAGAAACTTTGAATTCTGGGAAACATCACTCAAGGTATGATGAATGGATTGCTAATGCCAGCAAGTTGATGCCATTCTGGTGACAAAGGATTAATAAGTTGTTTTTGAACACCAGCTGGGAGACGGGCTCTCTTGGTCAGTAAGCCATCATTTGAAACAAGGACAGTTGGTAAGTAATTAGGCAATTAATGAGCAATGAAAGTGAATGCTTCTGTAAGCATTTATACAGTGTTAGGACAGCCCAAGGTCTCAGACAATCCTGGTCAGTTTTGAATTGGTCTGACCAGACAACTGCAGAAATCCAGTTGTGTCCATATATCAAATATATGAAACTATGTAGTCATATAAACTGTTACTTCTGTTTGTTTACATGATTTATTAATTGTTATTCTTGTGTATTCTTGCTTTAATACTTGATGCTGCTGCTGTTTTTCCTAGTTTAAAAGCATTTAAGTCTTACAAAATACTAAATACTACTAAAATCTTGGTTTAATGGAAATCCCCAACGCACACGATTCTTACTTGCTATTACAAATACAGCAATATACAGGTTAATACCCATGCCACATATCAAATCAACTATTTTCTTTCCTACCAGCTGTATTTTACTGGGGTGGCTCAACAGGCCAACACAACCAGACTCAGCAAATCTGTTTACCCAGGCGAATCTGCCATCTGGGCAAAAGATGAGTGCCAGCAGGTAGTTGATGCTAACTTCTTAACTTCAACCTTGTAATAAAACTACCGTTACATGAAAATGGGTTAGTATAGCAGGCCAGTTAGCATTTCACCTATGAGTTTTATGCAGACAATTACATTCAGCAAATGCTACAAGAACTAACAATGTTAAAAAATGTATTTTTTAATGGGAGTTCTGTTTTTTTATAGCTAGCTGTATGTTTTGTAACTCTCTTTTAAAGACTCGGCGCAGATGAGTTTTAAGCTGTGTGCCAAAGGAAAGAAAGTCAAAAAGTACCAAAAGGCATTATTGTTTTCTTAAAGGTATCTGTTAACAATAATTAAAAGACAGAGTACTGCCAGCCTAAACCTTTCATTTGATTTTATGTACTGCAAGCCCTAATAGGCCCCAATAGGCCCCAATCTCATTCTTGGTGATCAGCTCTCAAAATCAAAAGTTTCTAGTCATAAGATCAGATGTTTTAGGGTCTACAAGGCTGGAAAAACAATTTCACATGTCAACCTGTTGATAAAGATGTCATGTGGGAAATAAGCTGCAAAAGTGAGCTATGCCTGAAGTCAACTTAACAAGAAGCTGTACAGAACTTTCTTGTGAGTTTATGAACAGATGAGTGAAGATCTTGTATTACCCATCTGAATAGGTTTTTCAAACTGCAGTGTTTTCAATAGAGCCAATGAAAGTATTTATGTTATAAAAAAAGAACAGTTTCAATCAATAAAATCAATTTGAAAAGCGTCAATAGTGAGGTGAAGAGACTGACAAGTCCGACTTAGTAGATGGTAGTATTTCATAGCCTGCACCACCAGATGCTGATTTGTCCAGTTTGTGTCCTTTCTAATTAAAAACTTTGTATTTTAGTGTATCTCTCACAACTAGTGTCAACTGTCAACTGGACAGTTGACAGTGGTGACATATTTTTCCTATGGGATATTATTCTCCATCATAAACCCTAATAATTTAAATACAGTAAAAAGTCCTATTCCAAAGTCACAGTAAACAGTTTTATAATTTCTCTCAGCTGGGGACAAACAGGTTTAAGCTTATCATGTTTTTACCAAGTTAAGCCCAAGATAAAAAAAACTTTGGCTACAAACAGATTTCCTTAACAAGGTGACATCATGACAAATTCACAGGAAATGGTCCAAACAAAACTGCGTACAACAACGAACACAATTTCCGCATTCCCACATTAAATTTGTTGAGAACCAACAGGCATATATGTTTGGAAAGGTTCTCCGGCATTGAAACTGCAGCCCCTGAAATGGCACTATAATCAATAGCTTCCCAGGCCACTTGTTAAAAATGCCATTTCCATCTTCAAGTCACTGAGAGGGCCCTTTACCAGGAAAAAGCCATATATCATTCTCTCTAGACAAATGGCGGGATGAAAAATAAGGGACCACTGTCACTGACCAATATTGATTGTAAGTGAAAATGTGATCATTTTGAATTAACTTGCCGATAGGAGCCCTGTTCTGTCAGGTTTGCTGGTGAAAATTAATGTTTTCATATCCCACTTAACAAAAATATGTGTTGTTGCCAATTTTATCCTCCATACAAAGAGATATATGCCAATCACAAGAATTTATTAGCTTTCACAGGGGAATGGGCAGACATATGGGTCTTTCAATATTTGCAAGTGAACTGATGCAGTTTTTTTTTTTTTGTATGTTTGTTTGAATGCAAATGACAGGATAAGTTCACAAACCTGTAGTACTACTAAATCCATCTTTTGACTGTGACCTGTAAAGGAAGGCAACAATTATAGGCCATTTGGCCTCACTATTTTTGTGCCAAAGATGCCCAGTGAAGTATTTACATATTTACAGCCTATTTATTTTAAAACATATTGTTATCCAACACAGGGGTGAGCAACCCATGCTCCTCGAGGGCCACAGCCCTGCTTTAAACGTTTTTGGGAACACAGACACAGTTCACTCTGTTTGTTCAGATTTGATACAGAGTGTCGTGGACAATATATACTTGGGCAGCCATAAATATAGTTGGGCAGGCCACTAAAGTTTATTGTATGTATGTTTGGGAAACATCGCAAATTATGAACCAGAGGAGCTTCTTTGTTTTCCTTCAGCATTTTCTTTGCAAATTGTATGTAAACCATACTGTGACAAGGGAAGTGAATGACAGGAGACACTGAAAACTACTGTCAGAATAAGAGCAAAAAATAAAGTTTGATGCGGTGTAAGAGGTCTTGTCTCTCAGTTCCTTCTAAACTGGGCTACGGAGGTTCATAATTACAACATTGCCTACATACAATACCACAAACCTGTGCCACCCAGTTATTATTAAGGGTGCACTTCCACAAAAGGCAGAAAGTCAAGTACTGCCCTATAGGAAAATAGCTTGTGTTGCTTTATTAGTTTTAGGTTTCTTTTTCCCCCATTTCCTATTGAAAATTCAATAAATCCGTAGCAATCCTCTCGTGTCATCACATTCAAACTGCCTTCTGCAGCTTATCCTTGCAGGCATTTTGTCCCAGTCTCAGAGACTGGCAAGTCAAGCAATGGCTACAAAAGTAATATTATACTCAAATAACACAGACCTTATCTAGGCCACATTAGTAATTTAATGAATTAAATGCAGAAAAAACAAGTAGTGGTAATATCTTTTGTTTGTTTCAGAGAAGAATCCATATGAAAAATGTAATATATGGATTTATTGAGGGGAGAAATTGTGTATACCAGCAAACAAAAGCAGAAATTAAACATCAGAAAACTGATGTTAACATTTTACATTATTTATTTCTTGGGAAAAAAAATAGGCATGGTTACTAACAGCACACAGAGTAAAGACAGTAGCCTGGAAAAGAAGGAACACAAGAAGGACTTTAAAATTTTTAGAGTTCAATCATTCCTGCTAAGTCTGCCATGGCTTTGTGAAATTGTGTTTAAGTGTACATGGGTGGAGGTGCCAGCTCTGACAACAGCCAGGTATATCAAGTACACAGTCATAATCCCTCTCAGGCTGCTGGGGAGCCACTGTACTTGTCAGGGTGCTGCTCCATACAAATGCACTGGATTACCCAGAGTGCGGGTGTGTCACAAAACATCACACTGTCAATTTGTCAAGACAGGAGGAAATCGGTGGAACTGTATTTCTGGTGTGCAAAAGCATCACAGTATTTTGAAACAAGCCTGTAGAGGTTCAAGCTTAGGTTTATTGTCATTTCTACATATATGAATGATCTACATACAGTGGAACAACATGTTGTCCTTTATAGACTCCAGTACTATAAATAATACAGACATTATGAGTGCAAACAATAAATATGTGCATAAATAAAACAAGAAATGCAACAAAGTCCAAAGAATAAGAATGAGTAGTCTTATATTAGAGGCATTAAACAATTTGACAAAACATTTTTTCCAATTTCCCTGGCTAAAGTCACCAGTAAAACACTCATGCCCAATTAGCTGAGCTGGCCAAGTTCATGACATGAAAAGGCAGTTTACAAGTACTTAAATCAGTAGTTCACAGTTGAAGAGATATAATACAACAAAATCACTTAAACCAATCACTTAAACAGGTAGTGCATTAGAGGCAGCTGCAACAGCTATGCTGCCATGTTAACAAAAAGTGGGCAATACCTAGTGTCTTTCGGTAGTATAATGTTTAGAGGAGGGGCACAAGCACAAATTACTCTCAAAGAGCTACTTTTCACAAGGTTTAAATACTAGATACCATTTGTCACAAAACGCAACTCAATTTGGAGCTCTAAACCATACCGCACAAGCTTTACCAGCCCTCCTCTTACTGTTGATTGCTTAGTTGGCCATGTCGCGGTGCTGTTGCAAGTTACTGATTTTTAATGCAAGGTATGTGGAGTCCTCCTCCAAAAACACAAGACTTTCCACTAACTGTAAATTATTCATAGGAAATAAACTTTGAGCTTGAACGAATTGAATCCACTTGTCAGTGCTTCAAGTCAGTCATTAAATCTGTATTTGTTAGAGAAATTATTTTAAGCCAGGTCTCTTATTTCAGGGTTTCACAACTTTCAAGGTGGGGTAATGTAGGCAACAAGTGACGGCAAACTTGCAGGAACATATGAAGCAATGGATAAACTAGGCCATCTCGTAGCCGATGAATTGTTCAATGTCATACTGGCATGACTCTGGTAGGAAGCTTGAAATGAATGAATGAACAAAGAGCAAAATAAATTTTACATTACTATTGTTTGTTTTCAAAGTCTTGGCTTTGAACAGAAGTGCACACACTACAATGACAACACTATCAGCAACTTACCAAAATCTCATGAGCCCATCACAATCTGTGAGAATGAGTGCTGGCCAAGAATGTCAGGCTTTTCCCCCCTCAATCCTTCCCCCCATTTTCATTTGGCTTGGCATGCCATGAAGTAAAGTCTAATTAAACAATCAAGCCCACGCAGTCTGATTCCCCCTCTGTCCTATTGACTTTGTCACAGCATTCATCCTCTCTCCAGTAAAAAGTCCCATGTCTAATGCCAGCCAGGGAGAAGGGCTGTTGTCAGACAGTGTCTGTCCCCTATCTCTCTCCGTCTCTGTGAGTACAGTCAGCATCAAAGCAGCAAACGTACTGAGCTCTGTGAAAGCAAACTGAAGCTGTAAGTGCTGAATTTAAGCTAAACTGCTGAGCAAAAATACAACTGAAGTTGTACTGTTGACTTCATCATCAGTACAAGTCTCTTAAAATAACTTTTTCTTGATGTAGCGGACGCCTGGGACACAACACCTACTCTTAACAGTCAGTTAGTAAACGTCAACCTTGCATGCAAAGAAGTACATTACTCCATATAACAATGTCGTCCACAGTAATCTTGGGAAACGCTATCATTATATAAATATTTAAATGAAATGTCACTGTTTGACCGTTAAAGCCTTTTTATAAATATTTTCTTTGAAACTGTCTCATGATTACTGAATATTCTGCATGCGTTGCTATTATATTGAGTTTTATCCTAATTCTAATGCATTGATATAGAGATCATCACAAATGTGGACAGAGACACAAGAACCACCAAGATTTTTTATCTAATCTAAGCTTAATCTAAATCTAAATCTAAAAGCAGCAACAACCACAGGTTTCTATGGGCAAAATTACATTGACCCAACAGGGGTTAGGTCAACAATACAGACAAGAGTGTCAAGTTGCTCGTTAAATATACAAATAAGTGTGTAAGAGGCATAAAAATAATGTCTGTTTAAATTTGAAATCTCTACACTTTTAAAACATCTGGAGTGTTTAAAAACATGGTCCTTGGGAATCTGAACCAGTCAGTCGTAGCATTTTTTTCTCATAGGAAACCTTTGGGCAACATTGAACAAATCTGCTATGGGCTCATTGTAGGTCATGCAGTAGACTGAGCTGTATATGCTTGTAGCTTTAATTATTATTATTTGTAATTGGTAAGTTTTGGTATTAAATTATTCTAAACTATTCTTAATTACATTTCCTGATCTAAGTAATAATTGAAATGTTTTTCCATCCATCATCTACAATGTTTATCCTGTTACAGTCAGTCAGGCATCCTGAAATCTATCCCAGCTCTCATTAGGCAAAAGGTTGCAAGTCTATCACAGGGCAACACATATTCACGGACATCCATTCACACACCGACCTATGGGTAGTTAAGTGACATTAATTAATTGGGTGGAAACAGGAGTACCCTGAGGAAACCCACGAAAGCACAGGGAAAATCAACAAACAGAGTAAAATTACCATGCTGCGGAATTTAAACTTTGTTTTAAATTATTTTTAGATAATATGCCCTTACACTTGTTTATGTTAACAATTCAGTTATCTGTTATTATAGATGAGCTTCCACAGTATAGGTATTGGTACTAAATTTCATTGGAATCAGCACTGAAAAACTGCAATGCCCAGCACATGTGCCTTGGCAGATGGAGTTAATGGGTAGAAACCCAAACTGAATTGGATGGGACTTGACAGTACCTGATGGTTCAGGTCATTTGTGGACAAAAATTTAGAACTCACATTCAGATTCAAGTCACACACAGCCACACAGGTTAGGGTTAACAGCTGTATATGTTAATACTTCTACCTATAAAACAGAAAACGTTAATCCATGGTTCGTCTTATTTTATAATGCTATTAAGCACTAACAGTATGAGCTTATAATATCTAGTTTGCTTCCAGTTATTTGAATGTACTAGAAAAAACACAGCAAAAACTCAGCTGCATTTGGCTCAGGTTGGATTCTGCCACCACACCGACAGGCTCGGGTTGGGTTCGGACAGAAAAATGGATCCTAATCCTTGCTCTAACACAGAAAATCATTTGTGAAAGCAGTGTTTGTAACAGCATTCATAAACAGAAGCTGCTGCTATAAAACCTGATAAAAATAAATATAAAACAACACATAGACTCTAGATCCCTCTGGCATATTGTAAGTATTTTATCTGTAATTGTCTCAAATTACTACATAAAATGTTTTTTCTGTTGTTTATGTAAGTGCGAATGATTACGACATTTCCCTGTCAGCTGTCATGGTTTCTGCTACAGCACACAGCAGTTGCAGACCACACCCTGTCTCTCTCAGCAGTGGCATTGAGTATGCACACGTGCCAGCCCTGGGCATCAGCAGAGAGATGAGGTAGAGAGCTGAGAACACTCAGTTGTACTACTCAGGATGGATGTTTCCCATCATGCAGCTCAATCAGCCGCCCAATGATTCATTTCACAGACACTTGGGTAATTATAAGAATCTGCTCTTCACCTCTGGGGATGAAACTGCATGGGCGCAGCCAAGGTGGGGTGTGGGGAAGGGTGGGGGTTGGCGAAGGAAGCAAAGACAGAGTGAGAAGTGAATGACTGAAACCAAAAAAAAACAATGACAAGGGTGAAGATTGAGTAGCAGATGTAGCAAAATTCAGTTAGCTGGTGTCAATAGTCTTGTGCAGGAAAAACATTGTTTTCAGTCAGAAAGAAAAACTAATCACAGACTAAAACATTTTGACTACTGCAACAAAACAAACATTCAGAATTACTATGTACAGCATATAAGCTTTTAGGATGAAAAGTGAAACCATGGCTGTAAAAAGGGCTACATAGCGGAGCATGAATAAAAATGCATGATGAAAGACTAAGCTTATGAAGAACACAGGTGATGGCAAATGTGCAAGCTCCCCCTAGTGGTGAGACTGGAGAAGAATTTTTGCATGCAGCACCTCAGTACAAGTCACAGAAAGACATTTCTGACTCAGACATCAATTCATTGAAATGGCATGCTCTGATGTGATGAGTGTTTCTGGATAAAGCAGCAACTAAACAGAAAGTCGACCGGGGAAGAAACATTTTTCTAGATTTTGACCAACTCGATAGTCTTTAGTGAGATCAATGAAGTGTACAGAACATTGATTTGGCTGACAATAATTGCATGGAAAGAGTGCGCTTAAAAAATAAGGTTGTGAGAGCAGTTCAATCGTTAAACTGAGCAAAGGATTTAAAGAGAGCTCATTGATTCAGTTGTGTTTGTTTCTAAATGTGAAATATTCATCATAGGTGTGTATTTAAGCAATTCAGAATCAGCTGGTTGTATAATTTTGCTCACCCAACTGTTTATAGCTGCTAATATCCAAGGATTTTGTTTCCACATGAATCATTTAAGGCCATTAGAATGGGAATAGCCAGCGTATGTACAACATATTAATAGTCACAATTCACAGTTAAGTGTCTTGAGGTAGACACTAAAAACATTAATATGTTAGGTTAAATTTAATTTAAGATATTTTGGATATGACATTCAGTACAATACATTATGTGTAGTTATGATCAATAGCTTTATAACAGACATGAACTCATAAAATCTTATTTTAGATGTAACATTATTGGCCCAAAATGTTAACATAAAACATTAGTACCAAAATCTTTTCCAATCCCTTTTGGTGAAAACTGTGACATACTTTGTGAAAGTGACATATACCAATTATCATGGCACCATTTTCCCCACAGTTCAGAACCAAACAGCTTTGCTGGCAAGCATAATATCTAATGAGGAATATTTGCTTGAACAGAGGTATCAATATATTTATAATTCACTGTAACGTGGAAAATTGTTATAACGCATTTTTCTTTCTATAATCGGTGACCACATCAGTGCTACCATTACAAAGCTTATAATGTTTTGTTTTAATGACAGTCAAACATGTGTAAATTAAATTCTGATTACTACTGTGACCATAGTTTAAATGTGATGTTGTACTGCACTTTTAAGGTGTTTCAAATACTATTATAAAAGATTAGAAACCCGTTTAAATAAAATGCAGTCTAGTAACGCCAACACAGTTTACAACCAAAATGCTAAAACATCAATTAACACCTCTACAACAACATAACAGTTGCACTGTTGCAACTGATCTGGAACTACTAATCATCTTTTTTGATGAGTGGTAATCTTAAATTACATTTTAAAATTCCTCACTGGGGCAGGTGTTTGCATAAGGTATAGTGAACAATGTAAAGCAACAACTAGGACAATCTCTGTCCTGTGTTTCTATCTATACTCCTCCTCCTTCCCATACCACCCCCCCAAGCTCCTCAAGCATTTTCTATCCATGTTGTGACTCTATTTTTTTTATAGCCCCAAGTGCTGTGTTCAGAAATGTGAGGCTTTGTTAGAAATTCCAAGGCTATGGAGAGCAGGTGCAGGGCCATTGTGACAAGCAAAATTTATCGGCTGCTACCAAGCAAGGGAACACATTCAATAATGTGCTGGGAAGATTAATCCATCCCCCATACAGGGCTGGGCTCACAGGGTGCAGTGACGGAGGTAATTTACACATGCAGGTAGCCCAACTCAGCAGTTGGAGTTTTAACATACCTGTATATTAGCAGTTCCAATCCATTTAATTATACGTTAATACTGTGACACCATCATAAATTAAAACTACAAGGCTGCCTCACAGAATATTAGTTGTTTGTTTTTGGAATTCCATTGATTGCTTCTCAAATGTGCTCGTTCTGCACAATGTGCCTCAGTGAAGTTAATTAATATGAAATATGTGTTTGTATGTAAATGAACAAAGACAGTAAGAAAGAAATATGGGTTTGCATGTGAGTGCAGTACTCAGTTTCACTAAACCAGAGTTAAATGACAACTACTCATCCGCATCATACTGCACAAGTCGGGGGCAAAACCACAGTCCTTGCTGAAGGCAACAGCCCCACCTCCTTTTTTTCTCCCATGGAAGGATAGGGATACAGGAGGGCGTATCATTGACAGATTGGAATGATGTACAGCCCTGTATAATCAGCTCTCAGCCACATTAATCTGGGCAGACTGCAACACTTGATGAGACTAAGATGCATTTGGTGAAAGGTCCCTCCCTCAGATGTCATCTTGAAGAACAGTGTCAGTACTGCTGCCAAAGCAGGAGCCCATTTAAACATCCACACCCCTTACAACAGCACCATTACACTCAGAGGACAAACATTCAAACCCATAGAGGACATCTGAAGTCTTCCCACTTCAGCTGCTCAGCTAAATTTATAATCACACCAGTAAGCACAAAAAAAAACCTCATATGCATAGTCAGCATCACCTGGTGTAAGCAGGGGGACTGGGTCTCATTTCAAAAATCAAACAGATCTCGGTAATGATAACTTCTCCAAGGGCATCCAGTGGTATGTCTAAATCCTGAGTCCACAGTTATTATAGTCACAGGATCACAATACGATATGGGCTCCTCCAAAGGGAGAAAGGGTAAGAGTACACAATGTTTTGGTCATTGTGTACGATCACAAGGTTCGCCAGACCTTTTCCCTGCAGCTAATTCAGCTAAAACCCACAGAAACCAGCTCCATTAGAGCTGTCTATGGTTTTTTTATGTTTTTAGTCTTATAATATTAGACCCAACATCCACAACAATCTATTTATTTATTTATTTATTTATGGAAATCAAATTTTAAATCATATCATGCAGTGAGACTGTGAAAAAAAGAACGTTCAATCTCAATGAACACTTAAACCAACATGGACAAGAGGTCTATACAGGAGTACTCCAGGAACTTTATCTTTTAACACAGTTTAAGGGGCTTGGAAGCTAGACATCTATTTAAAAAAATAAAGGTCTGAATTACCCCGAACTTCACTACCAGATGTAAGTCAAGTTCCAGACATTGGGTTGGGTTGTACATTTCCTATAATCCAACTCAATAGTATCTTTTAGACTTTAGGCTGCATCTTTCAAATTCATTGACCTGTTAGTTTTAAAGGCTAAATTATGTACTCTCCAAGCAAGATATGAGTGCTTAGAAAATTGGATTCTATAATTTCAGATTGTGTGATACAAATTTTTCAGAATAGCTACTAAGAAGTGTTAGTGTTTTTGTCAATTAACTTATTATTAAGGCACTAGGACCTAAGGATATTACAATTTTCTAAGTGTTAATTTAAGTTCTCTAGGGAGACAATTTAATGGGCAAAATCTCATAATACAAACTGTATGTATATACAGTATATAATTTTTCTTGTGTAAAATGGAATAAACATTATTATCACTGAACTTTTAGTTGGAAAAGAGGTGCTTCTGGTGGCAAGCATGAAGCCAGATAGTTAGAGTTAATGGCCCTTGCTGAGGGTAGGGAGTAAGAGGCTGTGACTCTGACACAGTCCTCTGGGACTTTACTTCCCTTATTCTGTACTAGGCAGTACACGTGCCATGGCTTTTATGGACCTCTGTAATATTTCATGACCCTATACATTGATAAATCAGAGCGAAGCAGATGAAAAGCAAAGCAGCAACAACTACAGCCTTCTTAAATAAACACTACCCCAAGAATCCTTCCAGTGTTATGTATTTTGGCTCTGTGACATTAAGGTCATCAAAGCAAGTGCAACCAGGCTTCAAAACTGAACTCCCTAAATGGTAATTTTCATAAGATTGCTTTCTGAAGTCATTTGTGTTGTAATGGAGCCGCAACCCGCTGTGTTGTGGGATTTTTTTTCAATTGTCTACAAAAACCCTATATGGGCTAATGAATCTCTGATGACTTTGAATGCACACTTTCATTAGAAAAGGAGACATTGCAGTTGCACATCTGCAGAACACAAAATCATCCCACTCTAAACAATTATGCGGTTTCTACTCTATAAAAATGTTTTCAAATCTTATAAACATAACTGAATTATTAAAATGAACAATGACAATGCAAATAAAGGCATGGCGGGAACAGATAAAATCCACTAATTGTATTAGGTTATGTCACTTCATTGGACTTAATAATTAAAAAGGAAATAATTAAAGCCCACATTCTTTTGACACTTAAAGGTTCCCACTTGGAAAACTACTGGTTTTAAAAAAAAGCAATACTGCCACCTAGTGTAAAAGGAAGTTTGGACACGGCTCAACATAAATAAGTGCACTAGTAAACAAAAGCATAAATATTAGAAGAGAAAGAAAGGGTTGCAATGTTAAATGCTATGAATTAAGTTTCTTTAAACGAAAGGTCATCCAAACTGTCTTCTTACAACAGTAGCAAGAAGCCAAATATCATGTTAAAGTGTACTAAAAACTGCAGGCTAGAGAATGACAGATTGAAAGTGTATTCACCTACAGTTTGAGAAACCATGCAACCTAAACTCTGTTTAAAAAATGGTTATATTGTTACAGTAAACAGTGTTCACTTAATAAAACATTTATTTACACTGGCATCAAAAACACTGTATTGAAGAAAGGTATTAAAAAAGATCCTAGCTATTTGACATTTTATTTTTTTCATCATGTATTTCTAATCTTCTTTTCTTTTTATATTTTTATTATTTTTCATTTTTCAATAACAAGGTTCTTTTTTGCTTGTGTTAGTGGGACAGCGTCTTTTACAATAATTCTGGTTTTCAATGACAAGTTTTTGTCCACTCCTTTGGAATAGAAGGGGAATAGGGGTTGCCAACACAATAAGAATTGGCATTCACTGGATATTTTCTTTTTTCAGACCATTCCCTGTAAACTAGTGATAGGTCAAACAATAGTGAAACATCCATGCGTATATCAAGTGCACAGAGCAAAACCCTGTATTGATGCTTGTATTGTTTTGAGAAAAATCATGTGACTTATACAGCTGCTGTGTTGTAAGGAAGTGAAGCACCAACTTGTGCTTATTGGGAAGCGCTGCTTTTGACTGTATTCGTGTTTGGTGCTGTTTGTATTCGTTTTTGTTTTGTCATTATCCACTGATATTTATGGAACCATTAAGAAAAATTGAATTTTCTCAAGTCTGGGATCATTTTATTCGTATAATGCCAAATGCGGAAAGTGTTTTCCTTTGCTGTTTCCACTTTTGCTGTTTTCATATGAGTTAATTATGTTCAAATTCCTAATTTTTTTTTCACATAAATTAACTTTGAATTTCATTTGCTCACACAGCTGTCTTACATAAACAGAAGCACTTCATCAGTGCACCTCTACAAACTTGCTTTAAACATTGTATGTATGCCAGCCTCATCTGTTTCCTCATGAGTTTCTTGCAAAGCAGGAGAACTGGTCTTAAAGGAACACAATTGCCTTGGCTCCAACATGCTACAAAACTTCTCTTTCTTAATAGAAATGTGTAAACCGTGCCTTTTCCCCTCACATAAGTACACAAGCACTCCCACTTTCACAAGCACATATTTTTCATAAATGACATTAAGAAAAATTTCACCCTTTTCACTTATACTTTATGCAAAAAAGATTTTGGTACATTTTGCATTTGACATGCTATTTGTCATAGTCATATTATTATTTTTAATTCAAACTAATTGGAATATATACACTTCTCTTTCATTCAGTTAGCATATTATTATCAGCTGGTTATGTAAACAGGACCATTTATCCACATGTCAGAAAGTATTAACCAAGTTCAGTCTTCACACACTTTATCTATGTTGCCTGCAATGTTTTTGTAATCCAAAAAAAGCTGCTATTAAGCGATACACTAACACAGTGTCAACACTGTGTCAGCACAGTTAGGGAAATGTGCCATACACTCCATGATGCGTCATTTATCCATCACTACTGTCAACAATAGAGATCGTTGAGCATGAAAATCCCAGTAGATCAGCAGTTTCCTAAATAGTCAGACCAATGCATTTGAAACATGTCAGGTTCCAAGTCATGTATATAACTTTCCTTCCCTAATCTGATGCTCAAGTTTAAACTTCAGCAGATCATCATGACACATGAATCAATCTGGGAAAACTTTAATGCTGGCTTAGGTTAAATATGTATTACAGCTTGCTGTTTAAAATAATTGCGTAACTAAGGAAACTAATGGTGGATTTAATGATGTGGATAATCGGTGTATGTAATGTATATAATTGGCACTGTGCATTGCCACATATCAAATCTTGGAATCAGTTTTGGATTTGTGCATCAACACCAAGAGTCAAAATGTGACACATTAACATATCTTCACAAATGTTTACAATTGGCTGTAAAACCAATGATATACACAAAGACTCGGGTAAATTATTACACTCAGGGTTTTTGTATTTTCATGTTTGTGATGCACCCCAGAATTTGATGCCTGTGGCTTGTGCTAAATGAGCCAGGACTCCCACTCACATCATTAGAAATGTTCTGTCATCAAGGCTACAGTTCTTTTTCCTCTGTGCCACCACACTTTGAGTTTGAATGTCTGCCATGCTCTTAAGGTTTGGCTCAGGTATCAGATTAACTAAATGCCTGCAATTGCTGCAATACTTAGAGAAAGCAACATGATATCTACAACACATTGGGTGCCATGGTTGAAGATAGTAATTATCCTCTTGTTATATTACTCTACAATGTTAAATGCAGCTTGTTTATGGTAACTAAGATGGAGTGTGTAGATTATGTATATAGGCTTCAAATAAAGTGATACAATTTACTATGTGCTTATAGTATAAAATACACATAAGAAAAAAGCAAATTAAACACCACTCATACAACAGATTCAAAATATGAACACCGAATGTGGGATTCCCTGCTTACAGGACAGGGCATTTTTCACTGTGCGAATGTAAAATACTATAGCAAATAAAATCACCTTGGCTGTAAAACTGTACTTTCTGACATTAGGGTTTAATACATTTGTGTCACTGCCAGATCACTCTCTTTACTCACAGATTCAATATGCATTTATTGTAGGCAATAAAACATCAATCTGCAATGTGGTTGGCAGGTTTCCACAGCTGCTGATAAGGCAGAGTTGGCTTTTGGCAACTTATAAGTAGCTGAAGTGGCTCCAGTAGTCCAGTATGTGAGAAATTACTTGAATGTCATTCACACTGATTGTTTAATCCGATTTTGTGACTTTTCAGAATTACCATAAACAGATGTATGAAAGTTGTATGACAGTTTAATGTGAGGCACAAAAAAATCATCAACAGCATACTTGCTATTTTAGTTATTTAGATTATGCACTTAACCAGACCAATCAGGATGACAATATACACACATTTCTAGATCAAAAAGATTACAAAAGTGTGAGGGACAAAGGAAGAAGCTATGGTATGCTGATAACCAATCCTTAAATCAAGAAAACCATGACTTAACAGGAAATTAAACAAACTGAGTTGATGAAACCAGATAAAGTGACCAGAAGAGAGAGAAATAATAAATATAATAGAAAATAATACAAAATTATATTTAGACCAGTATATATATATATATATATATATATATATATATATATATATATATATATATATATATATATATATATATATATATATATATATATATATATATATATATATATATATATATATATATATGTGTGTGTGTGTGTGTGTATATATATGTGTATATGTATATGTATACATATATATACATATATATATATGTGTGTGTGTGTGTGTGTGTGTGTGTGTATGTATGTATATATATATATATGTGTGTGTGTGTATATATGTGTGTATATATATATATATATATATATATATATATATATATATATATATATATATATATATATATATATATATATGTGTGTGTGTGTGTGTGTGTGTGTGTGTGTGTGTGTGTGTGTGTGTGTGTGTGTGTGTGTGTATATATATATATATACACACACAGACATATATATATACATATATGTCTGTGTGTGTGTATATATATTTAAACACACACAGTCACATGTATGTATACATACATACATACAGTATATACCATACAGAATATACATTCCAGTGGTTTCTCTGTTACAACAGAATGTGCTACGATTATTAAAAACATTTAAAATCTCCTCCCATTTGGTTTTACTATTATACACAACTATGTTTACAACAGTGCACACATGCACACAAAATAAATACAGTCCACAGTATGTTAGCACAACCATTAATCTAAAAACTCAGTGGATGGCTATAGTTGAGAGAAAAGTTTAGCTGTAGACAAACCAACAATTCTAAACATACAATTGATGAATTTGTGACATTTAATAACAGTGACCATTCGGGAATAGTCAACAATTTACGATGGAAACAAAGGAGCACAAAAAGACAGTGTAATCATTTACAAGAGACCTGTACTTCCTGCTTAGATCATTGGCTGAATCCAACTAATATAACTGAATAACACTTGAGTCGGCAACCGGCGGCTCTTTTATCCTTCTGATGCGGTTCCCTGTGGCTTTTAAAAATAATTGAGTATTTAATTAAAATGTATTTTATTTTAGTTTGTTCGTTTTTAAAATGTAATTCTAAATTTGAAAATTATGGCAATCTTGAAACATCTAAATAAAATGTGTAAAAATATTTTGCCGCTCTTAATATACTATATATATAGTATATTAATAACAAAACGTTTAATGCTACCTGGGCAGATTCATTTGCTTACACTGCTGACGAGACTGGTTTACCTGTATGCATAATATGTAGTGAGAAACTACTAAACAACAAAAAGTCAAATGTCGCCAGACATTTCCCTAATAAAGACAAAGCCTTTGCTCAAAAATATGTGGATGGTGATGATTGAAAAAACGCCGCTTCGGAACTGATGCGGAAGCTTGATCTGATCAAATATCACTCCAAGAAGTGGATGAAGTCTGCAAATTCAAGTACATATGCTAGTTTTGTGGCCGCTCAGGAAATAGTCAGGCACGGGAAGCTGTTCACAGATGGAGAATATACAAAAGAATCTTTTATTAAGATTTCAGAATATCTATTCACAGACTTTATAAACAAGAGTGAAATTGTGCAGAAAATCAAGGACATGCTCCTCTATGCAAAGACTGTCAAAGACAGAACCATAAAAATGGCGTAAGACAAATTAAATACATTAATTCAGGTGTGGATAACTCAATTGCCTGTGATGAATCTAACGACAAATTATTAACTATTCAACAAATAGCACTGTTCTGCCGGTACGTAAAAAGAAGAAATGATTGAGTTGATACCACTAAAAGGCCAAACATGAGGGGAGGACATCTGTGAGGCTGTCTTGAATTGTTTAAAAGCCAAAAGGAATAAACACCACCCACCTGGTGTCAGTGGCTACTGATTGGGCACCAAGTATGACAGGAGTGCAGAAGGGCTTTGTGCCTTCACTGCAGAAGTTGCTGGAAGGAAAGCTGCTGACTTTTCACTGCATCCTGCACCAGGAGGCACTGTGTGCTCAAACATTTTCAACGAAAGGCACAGAAGTAATGAATGTTGTCATTCTGATTGTCAATAAAATAACGGCAAAAGGTTTAAGTCACCGTTAGTTCCGTTCGTTACTTGGCGAGCTGGAAAGCGCATATTCTGATCTAAAGTCCGGTGGCTGTCAGGAGGGGAGGTGCTGAAACGCTTTGCCGCGTGTCTGGAAGAGGTGAAGACTTTCCTAGGTAGCAAAGGGCTCGAATTTCCTGAGCTGAAACAGCCAGAGAGGCTACACTTCATGGTAGACATGACAGCACACCTGAACACGCTGAGCACAGCTCTTCATGGTAAAGGATGTACAGCACTGCACATGTTGGAGGAGGTTTAAGCATTTTAGCACAAGTTGACAGTGCTTGCCAGAGATTTACAGTAAGGTACACTGTCACACACTTCCCCAATTTGAGAGAGTTCAAAGAAGCTCACTTGATAAATTCTGAGTATTTACATTCTGCAATCATTGCAATGGAAACATTGTTTGGGAAACGATTCTGTGAGTTCAGAGAGAAAAAAAACACACTATCCTTCCCTGTCACTCCCCTGAGCCTCAATCCATGCCTGCTGAATACGACTGCATTGGCAGGTGTGAGTCAACCTGATCTTGAGATGGAACTGGCCGACATAGCAGACAAAGACATATGGGGGTCTTAAGTTTAAACGCTTGACAGCAGACATTGAAGCTGTTGCCTGTCAGAAGGCTGTTCTTGCTCAGAATCACAAATGGCGTGATACTGAACAGCTCCGCTAACCAGACAAACCTGTGTTTGAAACTTGGAATGCTATCCCTTACGTGTATGTGAAAATGAAAAAGCATGTACTTGGAGTCCTGTCGATCTTTGGATCCACAGAACCTGACAGGTATTCTCCAACATGAACTTTATTAAAAGCAAACATTCCACACACCTCACAGATGATAAGCTTGCGATCCTGTATAAAGATGAAGGTAACAGCATACTGCCCTGATGTGCAGGGCTCCTGAGGTTCAGGAGCAGAAATCACATTAACCAAGTATGATACATATTTTCATTGCCTATTATTTTGCATATATTCATATTTTTTTTATTGTTCAGTGAAATCGTCCTTTTATTAGTCAGGTTGGCAGCTGACTACATGCGCCAGTAAAAGGTTTGCTGCCGGTAGAGAATTTAAGTTTGACTTTTTTTTTTTTTATAATAAACACAAGAAGGACTCAAATAGACATTGAGTATTTTACTTGTAAGTAGCCTTCAACCCAACGTCTTTTTTTCGGAGTTCAAAATGGGTTTTTTGCATCCAGAAATGTAATTTAGTTTTCTCTGCAGTCGTTCATTGATTTCCTAAACGCAAATCATTATAGTTTAGTTTATACATAGCATAAAGGCAAAAAAAAATTTATATGCAGTGTTATTTCATTTTAAATGTCAAAAGGGTTTTGTGGCTCCCAGTGTTTTCTTTACTGTGGGAAACGGGTCCAATTGGCTTTTGAGTGGTAAAGGTTGCCGACCCCTGGAATAACAGAAGAACACAAATTCAAAATGAATGTCGCTCTGTCTGTGTGGCGGGAAATGAGACTGAGAAATTACACATTGCAGCAAAAAACAGTAAACATGATAAATACGCACATGCATGTGCTACAATTGCCAGACAAGATTAATTTATTGTTTATAATACATGTCGTCCAAGCAGCACTGACTGATAATGTTGTTTATCATGATACAGAGTAGAGCCTTGTCTTTAAAGAAAGAATGTTCGAAGGTGTGTAATCTCAAATGTCCTACATTAATCTCTCAGAAGAATAATGCTTAAATGTCTGTTGGATGATGGTCTTGCATTTTGACTGGTAATTAGTCAGCAGTTCAACTACGAAATTCTAACTGGCCATAAACACCACTTTATTTCACAAAGAGAAGGAAAGAAGGCACACCTGTCACACCTGTGCCAAGTTCAAAATTTTACTGGAAAGACATCATACTGATTGGATAAAAACAATGTTAAGCCCATTAGTTTTCCTGTCTATATCAAACTTAAAACCTCTCATACCATTGTGAAGCATTACATTAATATAATGGTATGCAATTTATTAACTTACATTCTTATAATATCAATATAAATCCCAATCTATTTCTGCAACTAATGTGACTTGGCATTACTTGCATTTGGCATGGCAATGAACATAATCATCTAAATGTAAAATGGTCAAATGGATTTCTGACCACTACCAGAGATACACTAAGCAGTTTGAAGGTAGAAGTTTACTTCATCATGTATTTATCATGTCAAATGTGCAAAGCAGGTGGATGTTTATTGCAATAAATCTTAAATTTTCTTTACTGTGCAATGTAATGTTAGTACACAGTTTGTGTTTGTTGATAGTATTAATCCTAAAAAGTTTTAAAAGTTTCAAATACTCAACCTGCTTGTCCTACCATTGTCAATAATTAATACCAAAAACAAAATTACTTTTTCCTGATGAGCCCCGCCTGCCCAAAGTTATAGTGTTCTATTGTTATAGTGTTGTTAAGATTACCTTCAGGCATCTCCAATATACACAATAATAGCCTTCACAAATCTTGTGATGAACTTTTGCTTTCTGACCTATCTGTCCAAGATAACTGAGTAAAAGAAATTCAGGACGGCCTTACTACATATACTTGTTAAACAAATGTAACTTTAAGTCATATCTTGAGTTCTCAAAAGTTTTACAGAAAAAGCTATTGGAAAACAGTAAATGTACTCATTATTACAAACATGAGGTAAATGTTGACAAATTTTTCTGAGAATGGCTTTAATCTTCTCCTGGTCTGGCACTTGTCCTCTTATGTCCTCCCACATGATTCATCCTGACATAAGCCACAGCTAAGGCCCATTCATCACAGCTTATTTTATAAGAGCTGAATACACTGCTCCCAATTCCTATGCATTAACCTTGCTTCTGCCCCTTACCACACCCCTGAAAGCTGGCACAGGTGTACTTTATGTGTGTTCTTGTGTGTACATGTACACATGTGTATATTTTGAGTCCTTGTCACTTGTTAGTGTAACAATTCCTGCCATGCTATAAATACAAACAGTCCCAGGGAGGGGATGGAAGCCAGTGGAGTGCTTTGACAGCAGAGGGCATAGTGGCCTTGTCTCTCTGGGATGTGAGAATGAAAACTGGTCTACAATTTGATTACTGTGTGCCTTATATACTGTACTTTAAACATGTATTGTAATAATAATAAATACTTAATATTTAGAAATAATTAATTTCTTAATATTAAATTACTTATTAAACTAGTTTAGTTTTGTCATTTATTTGATACAGCTCAACAAATTTCTTCACAGTCACTCAAGAATAATATTTCCTTACAAAACTATCCAATACAAGTATTGTCTCCACAATTTCATAAAGAAAACAAAAACATAATTAAAAGGGAAGTATGTGTAGTCACTGTGGCTGCAACATGGGGAATAAATTATAGTAGTGACTCTGAAGGTCATTGGTCAGAAACAGTAGAACGTGCCTGATTCTTACCTTGAGCCTGGACATCTAGTAAACAGCCAAAGATAAAGAGGAGCTGGAAGGGTGAAGAAGACGTAAGCGATTGTGCCATTTTGCACCTCCCAACACTCTGGCTCATTGTAGCCATGGCACCACTGAATCCTGAAAAAAAAAAACATATAGTGAGAGGGAACTATCCAGGACAAGGAAAATAAAGACATGCTTAATATGAACATGCATTAACAACAACAACCAGATTTAAGCACTATGCTATTGACCTTTAAAACATTTGCAGTAACTAGGGTCAAGTTTTAGCTGCTGTTAACTATACACATTGGAGCACTTGCGTAGCCTGCATTGATGCGCATATCATGTATGATAAGTTGTTGGTGTGCTTAGATTGTTTTTTAATATAGTGAGATAGAAAGAAACATGGCAGAAAAAAATCTTCTGGAATTGTTTGTATAATTCTTGCTTGGTGGGAATAAAAAGACAGATTAAGAGTTTGCTCAGATTTCCTGTATCCAATTACCAGCTACTCTTTCTAATTGTATTTATGAAGTAAAACTGTAGTCACCGACAATCTTCTCAAAGGAAACCTAAGAACTCCACAAGCACAGAGAATCCTTACATATTCCCAGTGGGCCATCTTTGACCGCACTGCTTTTAAGTTAAATTTTTTTAGTTGACTTTTTTTTGTTTGACATGTTAACAGTACATACTGTATTGTTAAGAAAGTCCAGCTGTAGTACAACTACCTCTGCTGTCTTCAGTGAGAATACGACCATGTAGAATCTGGGCAAAGCTTCAACTTGTCTCTCTAATTACAGATGCACACTGCATGGCAAAGTTTACTAAGCGCTATCATTCACCCTGACATTTCACAGCAGGCTTACAAGGGAAGAATAAAATCCATGAGCTTACACTTTTTATGCTCTAATTTATATTCAAATCTTGACACCTTAGAAAGAGATTAATTATTTAGCACCACTGCATCACTGGACACGTAAATAAAACCAATTCACTCTGCCATCAGATACAAAACAACACCATGCAAACAACAGGCATTATGTTTGATCACCAGCCCTTACATTTTAACCATGAATGCTTACCCTACAATCAAACAGCACACTGCTTTTGCCAACAGTCAACAGTGGTAAATAAACAAGTGCTGAAAAATTAAGTTGCATTAAATATTAAAATCAATACACTGTCAGATACTGAATTATAGAGATTCAAACATGTGAAATTGTGATCATTTCTGTAAATTGAAACAAAGGTTTATATTGCACCTACAGAATGTATAGAGATACTAAAGGGAGAAAGAAACAGAGAAACAAGAACTAGCCTTGTTTCACACATGTCAATTGTAGATCGCAAATCTGATTTTTGGGGTTTCAAATAGAATTCATTCAGTGTGTTTATGAACCATTGTTCACTTCATTGTTTATCTTCAGATAAAATGGAAACTGGATCAAACTTTATCAACAAATCTCAATTGAAGAAAGATGATGTTCTTCACTGACATATGTCACTAGCTACTGTGTAGTAAAAAATATATAAAACATTTTTCTTTAAAGATTTTCACTTTTTTCCAGCTGGCTTTGATTGTTTTGTACTGAAACATCTATGGCATTTTTATTGCACCAAAACATAAGGTTTTATTCTTTTCTGGTTGCAATTTTGGATTGCAGAATATTAACCAGAAGTGAAAACAGCTCAGTTATTTAGCTAAGCTAAAGCTAATATTTCAACAAAAAATATTTAGTCATAAATGTAATTTACATAAAATAATGCCTTAACCTAAGGAAAGCCTGTAAAAGATTCCACTTTAAAAGAATAGCAGTATGTTTTAGGAGAACAGCAGTCTGAGACACGTTATCTGCCATTTGTAAATAACCTTTAACGTACATTGAAAAAATTTTAGGTCAGAATCGCAATAGAAAACTGAAAAACATACTGCTATTATTCAATGTTGCAGTCACAACCTAATATTTCTCAAACTGTGATACAGATGACCACTTTCCCCTAACACCTCAAACACAAACACAAAAGTACCTGCACTTTATCTTCACCTCCGTGGTTTGTCTCTGCTATATATCCTCCTACGAATAAGTCCAGCTCCCACTGCTGTGAGAGTGAGTTTCTTCTTTGCCTCCACGGCACCTCAAAACTGGCAAAGCTCTCTTTCTTTTCGCTGGCCAAATAGTCCATCTGTAGAGACAGAGGGAGGGAAAAAGAGGGTGAAAGGGAAAAAAAAATAGAAAAGGAGAGGGAGAGCAGTGAATGGGAATGAGAAGAAAATGAAGAGATAGAGATAGATTGCTTTCATAATGAAGACTGTCAGGAGTTGCATTCTTTGTAAGCTAATGTGCAAAGAGAAGGCTAACTAATTTAATTTCACCTTTCCTCTGTGCTGCCGTTTCCCTTTCGATTCATTTGTTCACTTTTCAGCTTTGGAGTTCCAAATTAAAAACCTGGCTGTGGTGAACTGAAATCCCAATCTATGTATGATTTTGTTGAAGCGCATAGCATAACTTATGGACTGTAATCCCACAGAATAATAATGCACAACATTAGAAATTTTCAACAAAATGAAGAAAAAAAAAACACTTCTTAGACTATAATTGGACAGATATCATATTGTACCATTATAAATGTGTAAAGTAGAAAAAGACTAAAATTGTTATTTATATGTGGGGCAGCACAAAAACAAGAGCAACACAAATAATTCAGCAGTTCTGGATCGTGGCTAATACTAGTGCATTGCAGATTCAAGTGTCTGCATGTCAACCAATAACAAAAATATGAAAGATGTGTATCAGGTAATAGAAACACAACGTGTCTATTACATATCCTGATCACTAAAGCAGATCACAAAGACCAAATGTACTTGTATCTTACTGTACCTAAAGTAGTTATACTTCCATTTTAACATCAAAATGTCAAACCATGTCTTGTTATGAGATTTGTCTTGAATATCAATATCTGTGGTCAAACTAAAGTGAAATCTTATTATGAGCATAGTCATAAGCAGACTAGCAAAACAGGCCAAAAGCAGCATGTAGACGAATGTGTCAGTAGCAAATACAGAATACGGTGCAAATATCCAACGCATAAAGCACTGCTCATATACTTAATAACATTAGCTATATCTGGGTTAATATACCAAATATGAAGTCTCCACATCTGTTATGGAAAATATACTGGCAAAAACTAACTTCATATAACTAAATATGCATGCTAGCTAAAAAGTGTAGTGAATGTAGAAAAAAACAAACACTCCATCTGCATTTTTAAATACTTTAGTGTAGTTAGCGAGCCAACTATGTTAACGTTAACAATGACTTCCTTCAAATGTGGTTTAGTTTTAATGTTAGAGGTGAGACTATTAGGATGATTTGAATATATTTTTAAGACTCGTTTGCTGGATTTTTTTTTTAATCCAGAAAGTTAGAGGAGTCTTTCTTGATTATGAGAATACCGTAAGTGCATATGACCCATAAACGTGACTAACGTTAGCTAACTAACAAGCCAGTTAACCGTTAACGTTGGCTAAATAACTGTTGAGTAGTTTGTTAGTTCAGACGCCAAGCACATCTAATGAACGGCTCTCGCCTTCAAAGCATGTGGTGGGTTATTATTTCTACCCATTTTTTACCCTTTTGGTTTGTTAATATTAGCAACGCATTATTATGGGACCGTTCGAGAAAACTCACCCGCTGCCGCCACTCCCGCCAATGCTTGTGCGGTCGATGACGTCACATGCAGAGACGTCGGGGACGTTGATTTTGAATTAGTGTTAACTAGTCACATCAATGTAGTTTTAAAATGTGTTTATGCTTTTTTATTATTATTATGGTAAAAAAAATTCCAAACAAAAATTATAAACTACTCACAAAGAGTAAGGAATATTAAATTTATGGAAAATGTCAAAATGCTACGGTGATATTACATGATGAAAGTTGGGCGTTTCTGTGGCGGGTGCCCCAACAGAACAAAAATGTCAGAGTCTCAATAACTTGTCAATTGTCAGGTGTCGTCTTGGTCTCAGTATGACAAAAGCAGCACGATGCAGAGGACTGTGGTCAATCACCTTGTTAGAGAGCACCACCATGTTATGTACTGAAACACTGAACAGTTGGAAATGTGCACTCAAAAGTTTAGAGAAGGTCAAATGAAGTTCACCTGTAAAGGTCATAGTGCATTTCACCCGAAAGTCAAATATCTCTAACTTTTTGTGAGTTCTCTAATGTGTATTAATAGATAAAATAGACAGAAAAAAATCTATGAAAGAGACACAATTTACAAGGGGGAAACACTTGTGTACTGTTCTGCAATGTTACATTGACTTTATTATCAAAGTGTCAGATAATACTTCAATACTGTATCGTAGAAATGAGCTAACAAAAACCCACCAACCCAGGAACAAACCTAAGGCCCATGGAGTGCATTGTTTTTGTTAAGATCATTTGAACACCTTAAAATACTATTTTATTTCAAGTATACTTAGTTCAGTGGCAGTAGTATCACGTGTTGTTTCTTAAAGCAGACTAAGAGTAAAAAAGTTTTTTCTTATCCTAACCTTACCAGCAAATTATTCCTATTAATAGAAACAAATTTAAATTGTGTTGTTATTAATGAGATGTTGAGTATTGGATGGATTTTGTCTAAGGGAAAGGGTCTGTAGTTGCTGGTTTGATCTGGATTTTTCTGTCCTGCTAGTTTTTGTGCTTAGTAGTATGTTGAAAGTGACTGCTAATACTGTGTCTCTTTATTCTTAATTCAGGTTTAACATACGAGAAAATACTTTAAACATATTGAACCAGCAAATACTTTCCTAGAAAAGTCACATTTGTTTATTTTATAGTGATACCACAGTAAACATACCAAATATAAACTAATACAAAATGTTCCTGAGCTGTTGACATGGTGGATTAGTATAATATATTATGCTGACGAGTGTTGGTGCTAGCTGACAGACAGGACACGTCTCCTGAACACAGCGGGGATGATTAAAAATATCGTTGGTGCTGCAACAACAGCAACAGCAATGGAGAACTGTGGGGAAACAAATATCACAAAAATGTCACAACAAACTATTATACTAATATTATAAGATTTGCAAATCATTGCATTTTCTTTATGTTTACGCTTTACACATAATCCCAACTTTTTTTGAATTGGGGTTGTAGGATAGCACTAATATTTGATGGCAGGTGTCCACAGTGGTTACAAAGATGGCTACAGCATATCAGACTAACCTTAATAGCAGCACTATAGTCCTTTTGGAATGACTGAAGGTACACGTGGAGGAGAGCAAGGCTGCAGGGCAAGTAAGAGTCTGTATCTTCTGAGTCTCTGCATCTTTTAATGAAAACAGATTTTTTTTTCATCTACTATTTTCCAAACAGTGCACTCTCACAGCCAATGTACATATAGACGTACAATTCAAACACACCTTTTGTACAAAGCACTTAGAAGCAAAGTTTCGTCTGCCAGGTACAGCTCTGAAAGGCCAAGATCAATCAATACTGACAGCGGCAGCCTGTAACCCTCTTCAGCAAGGAGGCCGAGGTTGTACCATCCCTGGGGGAGAACAGTAAGGCTCACACACATGTGTACGCACACAGAATTACAGATACACAAAGCAACGTTGATGTGGAAGAAGCAGACCTGTGGATTTTTCCTTAGTGCTGCCTGTTTGTACATCTCTGCTGCAGAAAATAAGTCTTTCTGCCCGTCCCCCTGTCCCTCATACAGCAGGTCACCCATCCTAACCAAGGCTGGACAAACAACAGAATTAGAGGGCAGATAAAGTATAGCATGTACTTTCACAAGTGATCAATATTTAGGTTATAAAAACTGGTGCTCTACCATAGGTGTCAGGTTTTTGACTTTGGATTGTGAGGTTGTAATATCTCCACATACAGTGTGCAGCAAAAGTAGGATCCAGAAAACCTCCCTATGGGTATAGAGAGTGAAAACAGTTTGTAAGAATGAGTGTAACATCACAGCTAATGAAGAGAAATGCAGATGTACAGTAGATTTCTACAACTCACCGTATTTTGATCACACAAATATGCCACATTGAACTGTGCAGCTGCATACCCCGACTCAGCAGCCATCATGTAATATAGCAGCGAGCTGAACCTGTTAGACAGGGGCCGCATTAATATGATGGAACTGCAATCACATGGCCTAATCACCATTAATTGTAAACAGAGAAAAAAGCTCACATGTCACTCTTGAGATAGGAATCCAAAGCTTTTCGTAGGACAGTGCCCAGGTATCCGTTGTGCTCAGCGGCCCACTTTACCCACCTGCAGGTAGTGAAAAAAAGACACTTCGTGACATTAGGAAGTATTGCATGTGTGAAGTTTAACAAATCAAACAGTAAATTGCTAACAAGACGGCATCTGATGGGTGTCTGTTGACGAGGTCGGGTATCCCAATTGTCCAGATGTCAGCGAGTTGAACTGCTGCCCTGATGTGCCCTTGTTCAGCTGACTTCAGGTAGTACTTATAGGCCATATACTGTGGAGAAGACAGATTATTTCCCTCTTGATTCAAGCCCCCAGCACTAGTATGTTAGTAAAGTAAAAGATGTTTCCACAGTTAAGCTCACCTGGTCAGCCGCTTTTCCTGGATACCGACCCTGTGAGTACATGACGGCAAGATTCAAAGCAGCATCCGGACTTTTGAGGAGATCGGCTCGCTCCCACAGCTGCACTGCCTGCTCATAGTCATGCTCAAACTGCTCATAGTACCAAGCTAGGGCATTGATGGCAGGAACGAAACCCTGTGGGACACGAGTAGTGTGCGATGTAATAATGGAGCAAATTCCAAGTGTTTTTTTTTTTTTTTTGCAAGAGAAGGAAGACTGATGATGGTAGCGAAGTAAGTGTTAAAGGCCGTCTGATAGGAATGCTATGATTAAAATAAACAATGCTTCACCTTTTCCATTGCTTTCTTCAGGAAGGTGACAGCTTTTGGAATGTCCTTCTCAACTCCATGTCCCTAACGAGAAGGGGATGTATACATAGTATTCATATGACGTGACATAATAATAAGTTGTTACTCCCACCTTAGTGGCTCACATATCACTACAGAAGAACTTAAACACTCACCAGCAGTAGGATTACGCCATAGTCATACATTGACACTGGGTCCTCCCACTGGACAGCTCCCCTTTCATAGTGTCTCACAGCCTTTTGGATGTTTGGAGACACTCCTTGCTGACCCCAGAACAGCATGCGAGCAAGCGCTTGCTGCAAAACAGTTCCTTAATAATTTAGATTTGGCAGCACTAGGAGTGGTAGTTGCCGTATGCTAAGTGCACACGAAGTGCAATTTGAAAAGCAGATGTGACAGAACAGGGTACCTCAGCCTGTGCTGCTCCTCTGCGTGCCTGCAGTTTTAGCCAGTGGAAGATATGATGGTTTTCATTAGTCTGGACACTCAACATGTCATCGTTGTGGAGGTAAACAGCCTCAACAAATGTCTAAAAAAATGAAAGAGAGAAGGTGTATGAGCCACTTTCGAACACTGTAATAATACTATGGTTTTCATACAGTTACTTACATCTTTGCAGTGACAAAGGTAAAGTTATTAATGATGGAAATTTGATAAGGAATATGGGTAAAAAAAGAGACAACAGACAATGATAAAATGTCAGTGATAATCTTTTAGCACTAATGGATTGGGTCATATGTGCAAAATCAGCATAGCAAATTCAAATACATGCTGTACCTGTTGTGGTGAGGGATTGTGACGGTCCAAAGTTGTCTGTTTAGCAATGTTTGCATAATATCCATAGGCCAGGTCTGGGTCTTTGGGGGCACCAAGAAGTCCCTGGTGGTGAAGGTGCCCAAGATGCAGAAGTGCTAATCGATAATCCTTCTGTGCTGCCAGCAGAGCCAGGAGAAAGGCCTGCACCAAACACAGGCAGCAGGTGAGGATATAATAAACATTACATATTCACCACAGGCATACTTCCAGAATGGCTCACACACCTTATTGGGCTGTTTCTTGACTCCTAGGCCAGTGCTGTAGAGCACTGACAACATGTGCAGAGCTCTGTTATCAGCTAAGCAGCCAGCTTGGAGCAGCAGTGGCAATATTCTGCTAACCACTCCAATGCTGCTCCCTTTGCTCAGCGTGTGAAGCGATAAGGAGAACAGTGCTCTGCCCACAGCTGGCAGACTAACTCCCCTTCCTCCTGCAAATCATAAAATAAAATGGTTTAATTGGCTTGAATATTGAGTAGATTCCAGTAAGTATTCAGACCGTTTACTCGGCCCCTTCACTCAGTCATTATGGAATGAGTGTGTTATTTTATTTTTTACCAAATAGCTGTAATTTAGAAGTGGAACAAGCTGATGCTGAACACCTTTACAGAAATAACAGTCAACATGAAACTAACTGTTGTCATCAGATTAATGTGGTGGCATGAATATAAGGTCCCTGAAGGCTAAAGTCCAGTTGTAAGTAGTTTATCATCAGTCATTCAGTCAATTTTGAGCTTACCATATTTGAAAGACAATAACTTCGCCAGTTTTGCAGCTTGTCTTCTGTGAGCGACAGCTGCCTCCCACGGCTCACATTGGGACTTTAATGTTAGTCTGTCTTTTACCATCCACTTATGGAAAGCATAGAAACAGTTCTCTGAAAAAAAAAGTATTTATTTGTATCTTTAGGAGACTATTTGTATTATGTTAGCACCATCTAGTGGACATATGAGCCTACTACCAGCGTCTGCCATCCTGAGGGAATAGCCACGGATCTTTACGTTCATTTCCAGACGAAATTCTTGACAGGTCTGCAGCCACCCAGTCAGATTCACAGCCCTGACAATGTCGGGAATATCAACTCCAGCCTGGTCAAGAGAGAACTCGTCAGACGCAAATGAAGCAGTCAATGTAAATCATAACCGTAGACAGCTGCAGTGAATTACCATGCTGAGAGGTGGGATTCTGTTGCGGTAATAAACCACCGGCCCAAAAAACCCTTCCACACCTTTTTTAAACTTCCCTCCACCAATCACAAAATATCCCTGTGTGTCGTCCAGCGTGACAGTATGTCTCAACCTGTAAGACATGTTGTTACACACATGCACAAGTGCATTTTGATGTTCGTTTATAATAGAGTTCAATATTATACAGTAGTTAATTTTGTTATCATTGGACTCACACATGTTTTGTAGATTGAACCGTCCTCTGCTCCTGCTTATCCACACACACCATGGAGACACTCACCTGACATGCAGTGTCAATAGCCACTTAGTTTATCTGTATTACTAATATTTGCACACTGTAATGTCCTCTGACATAAAGAGACTGCTCACCGATTTGCTTTGCAACATCACACTGAGTTGGCACCATTCATTCAAAGGCACCTTGAATGGAGAGAGAAATGCAGTGGATTGTTCAGACTCTCTGGTCACTTGGATGTGAAGCTGGCCTGTAAACAGCAAGAGATGAACAAACCCAAGTAAAGTGAAAACACAGGTTAATGAGAATGTTTATAACGTGAGGGAAAAATCTTAGTTTTACCCGAATTTGTGAGGAACAGTGTTGGTGTGGCATAATTATTTTGGGAATTTATACGGTGAAGAATGCCACACATGCTGTCTGGACACTTTCTGGTCAGAAATATCCAGATGGAGAACATGCACCTGTCAAAAGACGCACTTGGTTGACAAACCTTATTATTACATTGATTACATAGATAATATATGCTCTAACAGAATAGAAAACCAGGTTAGACAGTGCAGTATATGGTGTGTCTTCTGCCGACTTACCATGGAAAAGAGATTGCTTTAACACGCATAGACTCCAGAACGTCACTGCTGTAGGGCTCTAGTGCCTTTGTGATGCCAAAACTTTCTCCAGTCGAAGCATAAATTGAAGAGAGTAAATGCACCGTTTCTGACAGACAAAAACACTTTTTATTCAGAATTAAAGCAACAATTTTAAATCCACTATCATCTAAAAATGTGCATCTACAGTGCAATGTGGTATTTACACTTTCTGACATATTAACATCTTTTGGATTTTAGTGGATTTTGATTTATCACCCCAACATGAGCAGCTCGCCTCTTACCGTGTTCCACTGGGCACTGTTTTGGTAAAAGCTGCTGAGTTAACTGCAGCATCTTTGTGCTCCAGGGAAAGCAGAGTTGATGCTGTTTAACAGGTCGACTATAGAAGGGCCGAGGCTGCAACATTGCCACATCCTTTGCTGCAACATAAAACTCTGTGTCAGCAAATCCACTGTATCTGACAGATGCTCGAAGGATGCAACTTAACACCCACTGAGAGTCTGGGACAATCCCATCAGCTTGATACACCAACCAATCGGGCAGGTTCAGCACCACAGTACTTATCTTAGGGTCACCAGGAATGCAACTCCACTGTCTGAGCAGGATTGTGGAAGTGATTCCAGTGTCATAAGATACAGTACAGTCCAGCTGTACTGTAGCAGGTTCATCACAAGAGTAAAGTATTTTCAATCGATGGTCCGGCAGTGGCACCTCCGGTGGATTCAGGAGTGTCACTTCATCTAATCCCCAGACGACCTGTGTGAGGCAGAAACATGCACATAGCTGCTCATCAAACCATTTGAAATCGTAAGGAAGCAGTGTGCCACACAACATGATCCTACCTGCATACTGAGATAAAAATAAAAGTATTTAGACAGTGTATAAAAATCCATAGTCCACACAGTGTTATTCATTTCTCCATTCAAGCTTTACTGAAACAACAAGCCTCAAGATCCGGACCTCATCCTGCTCCACCTCAGTTAGGTTAAAGCAAATATTTAACGGCACCAAGTCCCACCCATTTAGTGTATACACAGTGTAGTTAAGGTGGAGCTTTGGGAATTTGTGAATACTTGTACTTTCAGGTAAGGTTCTTTTATTCATCTGTTATTCAGACTCTACACACAGAAAAGTGAGACTTTACAGATTCAGAAGGAAGGTGCTGTGCAGCATGTAACATGTAGCCCAAGTGTTGGTGTAAAATACCACACAACAAAATAGCAGCTTTCAAACTTTCATTCAAAATAGTTTATTGCTATCATGCAGGAGTGCCATAAAAGTCTAGACCATCACAGTAGATGCAAAAATCAAAATTTTTCTTTGTACAAATATACTGTTTGTATTCTTAGATAGAAGCTCAAAATAAAGAGGAATTAAAAACAGAAGGCTGGTGGCTAAACAGCTTAAGCCGATGCCCTCTTCTCATCCAATATACTTTAGGTTTTGTTACAGCAGTTGACATGCAACATTATACTGGGAGCAGACAATTAAACACACACACACACACACACACACGTTTATATGGCATAATCCATTTACAGCTTTTTCGTGCAAAAGAGGTACAAATGACACTTTTTAAAAGTATTTGTATGAAATTCTTTTTTAAGCTAGTTTCCAAAATGAAATATTGAAACTTGTCTTATAGCCTACATTCAAACCACCTGTTACATTATGAGGCTGGGGGAGGCCAAATGTGTCTTTCGCAGCACTTTTTTGGTTGTTCGTTGATCAGAAGCACCAAAAGTCGACTGGTGTTTCAACTACTTTAGTAATCGCCAACAACCACTGATGCATAGTTATGTGCTCACATGAAGCAGTCAATGATAAATTGGGCACCTCGTTTATTTCCCACAATAATCCAAGGATACATTTCATCTTTAACACATGTAAATGTATTTGGTGGTAAGTGTTGCAGAAATAATATCCTTGAACGTTTAAACTTACACAGAGCGGCTCAAACAGCTGCACACATTACAAACCCAAAGGCCTCTGACAGAAAGTTTTTTGGCACTTTGATGCGATTTGTCTTTTGCTTCTATAACTTAAGATTAAATTAGCGATGAACAACAAAGTGGTTCCAAATTGACGATTTCTATCCTGTACAGTGCGAATTTTTTCGCCTTGTAGTTTAGCCCTTACCAGTGCCTGTTCCTCACAGACTGCTGTCAGTTTCCCATATAATAATAACATAATTACTAAGATTTAGGATAGCAGGAGATAAAATCAAAGTTAAACTCACACCGTTTATTTAAAAAAATATTCAATATGCAAAGTGTTGAATATGTTTTATCATTTTTGAACATTCTTATGAAATATATTTTTAATGGCTGCAATTAAATGATTAATGTTTTTCTCAGTGTTTACTATAGGTGTGCAAAGCTTGCACCTCAGGATGTAACTTGGAAAAAGTCTTACGTGTATTAAATTTTAATATTAAATATCACAGTCTGTTTTATTCAGACCGTTATAGTCAACATTTTGGTAATTGTGTTTTTGGAAACATTTCTGCCTAATAAAAAGGATCCAAGCTGTATCTGTTATCGAGCAAAATCAAGAACACTTAATCACCTCCTGGACCGAGGAGAAAACATGAAAATCCAAACATTAGTGGTTAAACTAGGCATCGTTTAAAGGCTGGGCATCCCAGCAAACCTTTGTCATGCTCACATGCACTCAGCTCTAAATATTTAGAAAAACAAATGGTGATGTCATTTAGAATTTGGTACAGAAACCTCTTGTCCAGCTCTCGCTAAACTCACAAAACTGAACTCTGAGTAAACAATTATTCAAACCTTTATGGTATTACACCTCTAATGAAGTGTCATTTGCTCTGCCAAGAAGACTACAGAAGACAAAAACTTGCAACCATTAATAAAAAGAGGAAAGAAAGGAGTGCACATTCACTTTGGATTCGTAGGCTAGGTGGTCGGTTAGTGATCAAAGGAACACCAAGTGTCTTAAGCAGGTTAACAACAAGAACCGAGCAAACACTAAGTGCATTCGTGTATCAGTCAAACAAAAGTGAAGACATGCAAAATGTTATAGATTGCAGAACAGGAAAGAAAAACCAACTGGGAGACACGTTTTTCTTTGAGACTGGCATAACTTCCTGCAGAATAAATAATACATTACATTCTAATAAACAAACCTACCCACTCCCCACATGTGTTACATGACCAAATAAGCAGATCAAACTGAACAGCTGCTTGCTCCCAAAGTCCAGTTTCACACCATAGGCGTTCTACCTACAAATAGATGGAACGGCAACAAATTGTGCAATCATCTGATCCTTAATAAGCCCCTATTAATTTTTTCCCAAGAAATAGACCAAAGGAAAACTTCAGTATGCTGTAGTTTATTGAGCCCTTATTTCTTCTGTTTCTTGAAAATCTTGAAGGTGTGTTTCTTGCGGCTGGCATTGGAATCTGTGTCTTCTCCTGTTGAGCCACTATCCTCCTCCAAGGGGCTCTTCTTGGAGGACAGCTGTGGGATGCGGCTGCTGCCCTTTACCCCCATGGCCCCTGGTTGCCCGCCTACGGGTGACGGTGTGTCAGGTTCAGTGGAGTTGGGGCTGAATGAGTGAGATGACTCTGACAGACTGTTGATCTCTCCCAGGCTGGGTGAAGTCTCCATGTCATACACCGTCTTCATAAGTATAGGACTGTCAGGGACAGGCTCAGTATGACTGCCCTCGTGACTGCGATTCCCTCCGTTAGGGGTGTGAGCATGCAGTGAGACTGCATCCTCTGCTCGGCCAGACAGGCCGTGCACGAGAGAAGTGGGTTTGATTAGGTGGCTTTTAGAAGTGTAGGCAGATAGTCGATCACCAACTTGGGAGAGGGACAAGGACGAGTCTGAATCGGAGCGATTTAGGTCTCTGAAGGAAAAAAAAACAAACAGATCAGGGGAGAGTGAAAATACAAACTCAAACTGTCAAAGTTGAAGCCTGGCATGCTGGGGTTTCTCTACACTATGCCTGCAAGTCACTGACACGCTGGACACTGCCCAAGCACTGCCACTCCACACTGTTAGTTGTGCAGGCAAAAAACATCAGGAACACACACCAGGTTAAGGAGGGGAAAAAAATGCATATATTTTGCAATGCATTGTGATGTGAAATGATGTTAAACTAGAGTCCAAGTTAAATGGAATCTGAATTCAAAAAGTATGTGTAGAAAAACAAACCCTTGCTACAGAATGGTGACAAATTAAAAAGGAAACCCTGAATGAAGGAGGGGAGAGGCCGGACGACAGAAAAAAATGAGGGGCCACTGTTTTGATGAGTATCATATGCTAACAGATCTCAAACCAGCCGTAAAGCAACAGATTTTGGAACTACAAGTTTTGACAGTTTGACTCTCCACAACCATCATTAACAACCGAAATGAGGCAATGTGTTTGGAAGAAGGGTTTTCCATCCCTGCAGAAGAGTCCCAGAGACTTGTACAATTAAATGCCAAGGCTACTTTGCTTACTAAAACACTTTACTTCCACGTTTCCTTTGTTCTGTCACCCATCTGTACATGTGTGAACCACATGTTAAAAAAAATGAAATGGGGGGGAAAAAAAAAAGTGGTGAAAACCAACCACATGCAACATGTGCAAAAGACTGGAAAGAGACAGGTACCCGAAGGTGTCGCCGCACGATTTGGAGGTATCAGAGGAGGTAAAATCAGGAATGGGATCCATGGGCTGGAAAGATGTATGATATACATGGGAGGAATGAGGGGCTACACTGCCACCCACAGAGCTGGGCAAACATGAAGAAGAGAAAGACAAAGAAGACAGGGACTGAGGACTTGGTTTGGAGGTACAGATGATGGAGGGGTGAGACAGAGCCGAAGATAGGGGAGGCAAAGGGAGATACTCGAGCTGCCCAAATGACTGGCTACGTGACTGTCTGAGGGCGGCCCTAGAGAGGGATGAATAGGGGGTTCCCTCTCCCTGTCCCTGCTGCCCCCCCAACAGGCAACTCTCTACCAACCTCTGAGAGCCAATGGCCAGCGGGGGGTCAATGTGGCGTTGGCGCAGGGACATCATACTGGGAGCTGTGGGCACAAGACAACAACATTATCAACAACCATTCGGAAGAAAAACCAGAGAGGACAATGGGAGACCAAGTGGGACATCAGTGGAAAGATATTCAGGTGCTGGGATGAATTTCTCTTTAACTGATGCAAAAACTCAAAATATTAATAAAGATAAATCACATTTGTTGATTAGTCTTTAAACACAACATCATTTCATTACTTCATGATGAAATCCCTAAAGTTTCTCTCTCCTTTCATGGTAACACTTGTAATTAAATAAAAGAAGAAAACAGCTGATTTCTTATTTAACGTCATAAAAGAGGGAACATTGAACAACTCTCTATGAAAGGAAGACAAAGGGATGTGCTGGGTGGAGGGTGTAAATGTGGCAAGCAAGTAACTACACAAGGTGAAGGTTGTCTGTGGATGAATGTAGCCTGGAGTAGTTTTTCCCTTTTAACTGTGTTGGTAAAGTATTATGCTGTTATGTGGCCTTAAATCCAAAGGGACAGACAAGGATGTCAGACTGAGAACTGAACTAGGGCATGAAAAAATGGCCAACCGAGATATTTCCACATGGGCTGAGAGTCTGGACCAACGGACCACAGGTCACTGGCTCGCCGTTCCAACAGTTGCGTACCATCTGTAGTTAGGCCAATGAGACAGCAGAGGAAGCCACAGACCAGAAAGGTGGTGGAGGGAGAGCAATTATTGTCGTTTACAAATTTACTCACTATTGCCAATGCAAAGAGATGCTGTACAACTCATCTGCAGTTTAGAAGGCCACACCTCAAAGGTGTCACATTTTGCCACAACAACTCAAAAATACAGCATTTGAAATCATCGCTACAAAAGCTTTGACTCAGATTCTACAACCAAAATGACAATTTTGTACGTAAGGAGTTCATAAACATCACGAGCAGCTTATGTGTATATCTTGTGTCGCATTCAACCTAAATAAGTATTTTAAGTGAACACAGATGGCTGATAACATAATTCCTTTGGTTGCAACTGTTTGAGAATAAACTCAAAAGCACATTTTAGGACAAACTACTACAAATGGATCAGAACAAGAACTTGCTCTCATTAAGAAGTATATATTTTTTACACTTTCCAGAGGACAGAAACAGCAATTAACTGAAAGTCATGGTAACACTTTCATCCAAAATGAGAACAATTAACAAAAGGCATTTACTGGATTTATGTGGAAAAGAACAAGACAATTATGTGACTTTACATGGTACACATGATGCAAACATAAATCAACGCTGATTCAGTCAGATATGCGTGACCCTCGCTGCCTCCATCACCAGGTAGGCCACGACAATAAATTCAGGTAATAGAAGCTTAAAGGTCCAAATTTTCATGTGGGCTGATTTTTGGATTTCCCCAGCAGGGTCTTGGAGTGTTTAGGGGTTCGTTTGCTAATCCCCACTGAATAGCTGATAGATTCGGATGAACTCTTACATTGCAGAGTTCCAGGCATGAAATCCTCATCCAAGTCGTCCATGTCGTCAGACATGATAAAGTGCTGAGTTGTAGCTCTGCCACCCACGAAGGTGGGATCGAGGTTGAGGGCTGAGGCCAGAGAAGGCAGGCCTGGGTTGTGGACAATGGTAAAACCTGTGAGGATCTCTATTTGCTGCCAGCGATGAAGCCTCTCTCGCAGAGCAGCGGTGACCTCACCCAGGGCTTGCCTACAACACATTGGCAGAAAGTTAAAGGGGAACAAAAGACAAATGGTGCCAGTTTGACCAGTTTCAAAAAATGCTAAGAGATGACAATCCCAGACTTACTTTGCTGCTAGTATTTTGTGGTCCACATCATCCAGTGAGGAGCTATGAGCTACATGGAAAGTTCCAAAGAGTGTGTTCCTCTTCTTCTTTATCTTCTCTGCCTTGGAAAACAAACGACTAAACATTAACTCAGATAGGTTAAAATTATTCACAGTATGATAAATGAAAACCTTGTTTTCGGACACAATAGCAGTCCAGCATGCATCTAGCAACTTGACTAGCTGTTTCACAACAACATATTTGTGAACTGCTTCCTTTTGGAATGTATTCCATTTTATTGGGCACGGAAATACAAACCCGAGACCTCAGCTTAAGTTAGACTTCACAGACAGGTTGGTCTCAAATCTTAAGTCTCTGGTAACTTTTTAAAATAGCTGCTCTGGAATATAACTGATGGATTTTGAATAGTCATACAATCAAGGCAACAGTGTAAACTTATGAGCAGCATGATAATCTATCCTTCGGTTTTTACATGCCTACCCCTTCTTTCGCCACCAGGAGCTGCCGTTCTGCATTTTGCTTTTTGATGTTGTAGTACTGCACTTCCACCTCATGAGTAAGCTGCAACCACTTCTGCAGAGACTCTGGTGGTGACCAGCTACTCCGTGACTCCAGCTCTTTCTCTGCTTTCTTTAGTGCCATGCGCACCTGTAACAATCATCAATCAGGTGAAAAATTAAAACACAGAAAAAACAAACATGAATTTGTGTATTTGTGGCAACACATTGTTGGCAAAGATGTGTTTTCCCCCTGAGAATCAAAAATGTTGCTACACAATTTGTGAAGATTTTCAGTTTTTGTAAACTGTCACATTTTTAAAAACAAAAACAACCCTTTAATACAAGTACAAATACTTTTGACACAATTTAAAAGACCAACAACAAAAACCTGAAAGCCCTGCATGCTGTTAATCAGCGTTTCTTCATTAAAAGTGGAGACCACCATGATAGTCCTTTAACCAAATAAGCATGTGTTTTGCTCACTTGTGTGGGTTGTGCTGTTCCTGCCAAATTCCTAATGGACAAAGACTGCAGTGGGTGTATTTATACTTTGGCCAGTGTGAATGTGATAGATCTAAACATATTGTGAAGTTACCACCTTGGAAGTTTATAAAACACTTAATTTCACAACTCCTCCTTTGTGCAGAACTCCATGTTTAACAACTTATCAGTTTGTACCTGATCTAGCTCTTCTTCTGCATACTTTTGACGACTCAGTTCATTCACTGTGCCCTCGCGCAGCTCTCGGAGTCGTTGGGCCTCCTGCTTAGCTGCGCTGATCTCATCCCTCATCTTCTGCTCCAGGTTCACCTTCTCCACTTCAACTGTACGGTGCTCCTCCTGGGCAATCTGCAGCCTGTGGATAAAAAGAGGAGCAAAAACAAATCATTTTTTTAACTTCAGTTTGTATTAGAAGACAGACATCAATGGCTATTTACTACAAATGTCTATCCATCCATCTATCTATAGTAGCAGGTGCTAGTGTCATTTTCTATGGATTGGCATGGTGTTTATCTGTTGAATGTAGAGTTTTCATCCATCATGCATCACCGGAAACAATGGCTAAGGCATAGAAAGCAAAGAGTCATGGTCAGCTGCTAGGCAGCTCATAATAAACTTGCATCAGAGTGTGGAGCTAAGAATGGGAACAGCTGTCAGTGTGTAACTTTAGAACAGTACAGTGTGGGACCCAGTGCTCCTGTAATATCCACAAAATGTGTGCTGGATTGTGTGTGGAATATTTTTAGAATTACCTCATGAAAAAAAAATCCACTTTGTTATCGAAGACATAATTATAATCGAAGACATAATCATGCATGCCAAGGCTTTTTAAAACTCTGTAACAAAAAAACCATGTAGAATAATTTTTTTTAAACCAACAAAAAGCATTTTAAATCTGATCACTAAGAAAAACATGACATTTTATAATACTGGTAATACTTATAATAATAATCTAGAGTCTTAATGCTAAAATAATAGCATCTTTTAGGCACTAGGGGGCAGCTCTCTCCTCATGTTGGGCTTATAAACGGCAGAGTGAACGGAAAGTTGACCTACACAGTCAGTGATGGAAAATAGAGCAATGGGAAGTCCTGCTAATGCTTTGGAACCTGACCTCCACCATTTTCTAATAGGGCTGGCGGGGCTACAATGTTCAAAGACAAGACGCCTGTCGCTGTTTTAAATGACGTGAACTGAAGGGCTCACAGTGCAAGGATAGATTCTTTACACCAACATTAGAACTTTTGTAGGTATTTTGGTTTCCTGAACAACAATATAATTGCGTGAAAAGCAAACTAACTTATTATGGCCTAGCACACGCAAGGTTGTCCTTGTCAACAGCCCTTTTTCAGGACGTCTGTCTGCACGCCACAGCCAATCCAAATGTAGGTGAATTAGCACTAGAGCTGACATATTAAGCAGTCATGCCTAACATTGTCTCCCACCAGTAAGGCAGAGGCTGGGTCACATAGGTTTATAAAGGGCACCAGGAAATCCAGCTTTAGTCAGAACCTCCTCCCACTGTCTCCCAGCAGGAAAGTCAGGCTACTTGATACCAGCACAGAATATGCTTGGAGGTATGGAGAGAGAGCAGCTGGCAGCAGGGATCATGAAGAAAGGCACAGCTACAGACAAAAGGACATACCTCTCTCTCTTGCCACTCCAAAAACTTGTATGAAATGAATAATACAATATAAGTTATTTTATAGAATATCCCTTCTGCAGACACTGGCTTGGCTGTTGAGGCTTTAACACACTGAAAAGTGCTTTATGTTTTTAAAACCAATTCAGAGAATCAGTGTTCAGATATAGGACCTAGATTGGCTGACTTCTTTGTGCTCAACAACGGCTTCAGAATAAAAACAATACTAAAATAAATAGGCCTTTCTACCAAGTATGCTAGATGGGCTGTCAGTTTAGATTTCAATACATTTGGATACCTTCAGAACATAGTGATTAAGGTCTGCACTTGTTGGCCTTTAATATTTACTCCAGTTTGATCTGCAGAGGAGAATTAAATCTAAGTAATTACCTTGGTAAAACAGAAATGTCAGAGCCCACTTCAAAGTTGGCAGTGGCAAGTGTGCTTTCACAACTGATCAAAGAATAAAGGCACAGAGGCAACAGAGGCAAATCATATACTGACCTGGCAGTCTCTCAGAGAATGAGAAGAACTTTGTGCTCACAGGTTTGTCCTAACTAAAGCAGTAAATCGCTCTTTTAGTTGGTATTAAACAGACATCCCTCACAAATACCTTCCACTCCCTTATTGTGCTGTTCAAAAGAGATGCACCTCAAACATGCACATACATCTATAAAACATCAGCATAGGAAGTGCTATACTACAATTAAAGAATCCAAGGCCGACGCAGACGCAAGTCCTGTCGGCGAAGCCAAGTCTCATCTTTTCAGTTTACTGGCTGTTTATCACAGACCAGTGTCTTAAGTTTCAAAAACCTGTCTCGTGAACAGCCAGCTGATACACAAAGTGAATGAATTGTGTAATAATGCTAGTAAACTAGACCGCAAGGTTTGAAAACTACCATTTCTTTCGTGCACAAAACCAAGAATGTTATTGCATCTCAATGTTCCTTACTCTGGCTCGTAATTGTGACTGAACCTATGCTCTTGTTTTTAATCTAAAAAAACAAAAAACAAAACAACAACAACAACAAAAAAAAACCATGACATTTCTTGAGAATACAAATTTTCCATTATAAACCCTCCAAATTTTATGTACATTAATTCTCAAGTCAAATTCAATTAAACTTGAATCAATATTTAAACTGAAATGTACTGCAAACATTCAATTTCAAAATGTGCTTTCAATTACTAAAATATTAACATGTTACCACATGCTAACATTTACCACAAACTGCCTTTTCACAAGAATTGTTTTTTCAAAATTCACAATATTGCAATACATTATACAGCAATCCACCTCTTTTTGTATTTTGATGAACGGACTTTTACTTCTCGTTTTGAAACCATGAAGCCACGTATATGAATCTTCTGGTTTTGCGGCAGCAGTTAAGCCTAGGTTATGACTGCAGAAATATATATGCACTATGATTTTAGAACCACTACATGTAAATTTTTTAACAAATCAAGCAAGTTTAATTTGCATAGTAAAATCACTGAGTCTTTAGGAGTTCCTCCAAGCTGCCTCCTATGAATGAATGTCTGCTTCAACTAACCCCTGAGGGAATACACTTAAATAAAAACAGACATTTTTAAATTCTTCTGATATTTTCAGTTACGCCCCAAAACATCTTATGTGGAAAAGTAATGTCAAAGGCTCCTGTGAACTAAGACAGCTTCTGTCTCTTTGTACTCACTAAACATTTAAGGTTAACCACTCAACAAGTCACTAAGCTTGGGAGATGTAATGAATGCCACTGCACATGTCAGATAGGTAAGCAGTGTGTCTAGTCCTACACTGGGTATGTTACGTTTAAAATCACTTATCAAGTTAGTTTGAAGTTATTGTAGTGAAACAAACACTGTACAGAAGAAAATTGTTAAGTTAATTTCTTTCATGAATATTGCAACTGTTATGGCAAAAGCTGTGCCACATTTAAAACTGTGTTTTGTGGTAATATGCAACTAATGGTATGTGTGCACAATACAGTACTTGCATAGTGTGAGTTTGTATTGTGGGCAGTTGGAAAAACCCTCACTTCTGTTGTAGGTCATGCAGACTCTGCTCAGCTCTCTGGAGGCCCTCCAGGTCTTTCATCATCTTCTTCATGTGGTCCTTAGAGTATCGGTTCTGGATGTACGCAAACCAGCAGCCACCCATGCCTATGACTATTGACACTACCAGCATGAAGTCTTTCAAGTGGTTATGTCTATTAACTGAGAGAAAAGCAGGAAAACAGAGGAGAGGTTATATTTTAGGAGGGCAATCAATAATCAAATCATAAGATAAGACATGGAGTAGGCACATTTCGGCCAAGCAATACAAGATGATAAGATAAAGCTGCTGCCTTACAAGAAGTCGGTCTGAAGCTTGTGCTTGAATGTAGTTTAGTTATACCACAAACCTTATGAAGTGAGACAAATAGAGAATTCATTAGCACAAGTTTGGGTTGTGGTATGAGAAGCCTAGTGTGAAAGACCACGAAAAAAACCATCCTAACAGCCCATTTCCGCCTAGCAACCAATGCTAATAAAGAACATGCACAGAAAACCGAACAATGGCAACTGTAACATTTTGATATATGCGAAGCTGTGAATCAAATCCAAGTTGAAATTCTTATGTATAATAATAATTATGTACCGTATAGCAAATAAAAGTAACAGCAGCTAGAAAGCAGCTATTACAAGGGAAGTTTGCTTTTACTGCAAAACTGGCCAAGTGTTGTGCAGGAAAGAGATGTTAAAAACATGACTTCCATTTCCTGGAGCGAGACATAAGGAAAGTAAAATTAGCATAGACAGTCAGTACTGGGGTATTTTATCTTCTCTAAAAGTAATTTTGCTAACAACTTCCTGTATCTCTCTCGCTCCTTGTTGGAACCATGTTAAACCATCATGAATCCAACACAGTACAAACCTATCTTGTCTTATGTACAGGGTAAGAACACCTCTTTAAGGTTCCAGCTTGTGCTAAATTGTCTTTCAGAGGTATAATGTATAGAGTAGGTTATAAAGTTTAGGACATACTCAAGGTTCTTCAGAGTAAAGGAGCAGCTGTGCCTGCTATTGTGTCACACTAATAAACCCAAACCACTGCTCCTCACCCTTCATAATCCTGTTGAATAAGTACAAATAGCTACATTAAGTGTAAACAATGACAACTGCGTTTTCCAGTTGATGTGCATATATGCAGATCATTGGCTGCTAAGAGCACAACTCCAACAATGAGGTCACAATATTTATCTGAAATGCATGTGTGCTCACTTCATCTTGGGTCTACGCTGTGAAGGAGTACAGATGCAGAGTAGAAAAACTTCACATTACCCTCTGAGATCAACTATAATAATTTCCTTATGCAAGGCTGTTCCCCTGTGTTCAACTGGTTCTATTTGCTGCAACACCATCTGTCTAAGACAGGAAACACGGTTGTGCCCTCAGCTACTGCCCATGTCCAGTGTACTGTATGCAAGTTATTGTTTTCACACAGTAAACACTACATTTACTGCCTTTTAGGAAGGCCGCCAAGAGAGCATGAAGTGACGATTAATTAACCTCAAAGGTGGAAACAACTGTTAGGTAATACACAATTGTCCACTACATTAGATTCAACCCTATGTGACATGTGTCCTAAAAAGCTGTTGATCACACTTATTCTGTCTGAATAATAGTGGAACCCCCTGGGAGGCTGTCAAATCCACACTGCCCTCTCTAATGTCTTCTTTCAGGTGTGACTAACAAGACACGTCCACTATGACACATGCCAGACACACACCACTACACACTGTTCCTCTCTGCAGTTTCTTTCTAATGCTAATGCCTGCTTTCTATGAAGCCTCATTACATTTTCTGTTCTTGTTTTGCTAATGATCATGTAAACATATTTCCATCCGCACTTTTCTTCCCAATATGGATCTTTCCATTCAAGCTTTTATTCATGTTAACTGTTCTGTGTAGTTGCTATAGTTGGATGTTTTGCACAATACAAAACCCTGATTTTCTAAGCCCAGTGATGAAATATATCACTGTGCAGCTTTGCTATCTCTGAACAGCAAATATGTTTTTCATTAATCCTGGCAGTCGTTCTGGGAACAGTGTTTCTCAATGTCAACACAGACTATGTATTAAAAACTAAAAAAAAAATAAAAATATAAAAAAATCAAAGTACTGCCAAGATGTATGACAGCCAAGAGATACTGTATCCATTAAGATGTTTACTCAAAAATGGACACAAATTAAATATATATCCATAGATACAATTTGTAGATGCAGTGGAAGTGACACTAGAGAATGTCAGAGAAGAGATGAGTGTTTATTTGTTTCAGCACACAGAGGGGTGTGTCTGCAATACAGAGCAGTGTGTTGTAGCCCTTAGTTCACTACCCTGTAACAAAATCATGCCTATGTACCAAAGGTGGACTAAAAAGAGAAAAAGAGCAAGTCACCAAGTAAACAAGTGACTAAATAAATAAAGCAAACAAAACCTGATAACGACATTATCACAATGTTGCTGAAATGCTGCTGGAAAATGACAGTAGCGGACAATGGTACCAGGCTGTAGACAGTAATATTCTACCAATTCAAGAGAAGGATGGTCAGGTGTTTAGCCAGACATTTCAAAGTTATTATAAGTGTTTCCAAGGAACACAAATGTTTTAAGGAACCTGTTTGATCAAGGAACACTCATTTAAGCAATGCCTTTCAATTGAAACAACCAACACTGAGAATATTGGGCAACTCAGCCAAGGCTGCAAAACCCTCCAAATTAGTTTTTATTAACAGGATGTTTTCATAAAATTTCTATCTGTCTTTATTGGCAACAATATGCTCAATTTCCCACCTAGTCCATTCAATGACTATGCTGCCTATTCAAACTTTTTTTCCTTTTACGAGAAAGTAATATAACTGAATTCTTATCAGAAAGAAATAATAAAAAAAAAAATATAGTCACATACTCAGGGGTGGGCCAAACAGTACTGTGTCCAAAGCCTTGAGCTGCAACTTTTGCACATGGCTGCGGTCCAAAATCTTCAGAATAGACAGAGTCAGAGTGGTGTTCTTTACAGCAAGCCTGAGAGAGAACAGACAGTCATTTTCTAAGAAGGAAGGAAGGGAAGGCAAAGCAAAGGGTGTGCTCCATTTTGAGCCATGTGTAATGTGATCCCTTAACAAATCAGTCTGAGCTTACTAACCTACTATTAGACCTCACTTATTAAAATAGGGAATTTAATCACTTATTACATAAATTGCTTGCTCTAAAGAAGTTGCATCACGTGAAGTAAGCATATAGTTCACATCAGGATGTTTTTATCTAAACAACTGAGGGGCGAGAACACAAGTGAACGAGAAACTGCAAGTATTATTATAGTAACACGTTACTGGTAACATATTGTGGCCCAACACTGGTCATGGTGAGTAAATATTGTAGATTCAGTGTTTTATAACCTTAAATGTATTTAAGCTAATAAAATACATCTATGCAGTACAAATGAATACAAGTAAGACATCTTACCTTGGCATGGCACTTCCATTAAAATTCATCTTACGAAAAGCATCCACATATTGTGGCAGTTCCACGTAGCTGATTAGCCACTCCACCACTTTGTCTACCGTCCAGTTATAAACTGCGGAGCAAAAGGAAATCAAAAACCTTGTTACAGTACTGCTGATATGTTTGTTTTTGTTTCACTCAGCAAATTGGTGGTCATCTAAACTTGGTTTACAGCAAAACAAACTACATCCTCCAAACTAACAACACTTGAATAAATGGCTCTTCATGGCCTCTCCTGACCACGTTTGAATTAGAAATATGTTTGATTATATTTAACTTCCTTATGTTGTCTTATGTTTACTAGTCAGTGATTTATATGTGCAGGAAAGTTTATGTAAACTAACCTTCTAATTTAAAAACACATTCGACCCTGATTTGTGAATCACAAATACATTGGAACTTGATCTCATTCTAAAAGGCAACACACAGACTGAAAACAGCTAAAGCTGATGTATTTTAAGTAAATTTAAACCAGCTAAATACAGTATTTTTTGGAAAAGAATAAGACAGTTCATTATTCCAAACAGTCATTTATAGTATGTTTTAATAGATGATTTGAAGGGGACTTTGGAAAACAGACTAAAGACAAAACGTCCCTGATATTAGCATTAACTGGAGTTGACTCAGGGGCGGGGAAGGAGACCATCGCCAGGAAGAATACAAAGTGTTTGCTGAGGTCTGTCAGTCATAGTCTTTAAGCAAAAAGTCATTACAAAACAAGCTGAAAGCAAATATTAAAGATGATGACTGCAGCAAAACCTGTATTAACATGTCCAAACACTCTGCTCTCCCATTTCCACTGACACTGTTCATCCAAAGTGGCTGTTATTGCTAGTATGCGAATGCTGCAGCGAACCACAGATGTGTTTAATTTAATGTCAAAACATTGAGTCACCATTAAATTTTCACCACTTTTCATATATACAGCTTGACATGAGACACACTATATGACCATGTGCAGCCATACAATGAATGATCTATGACATGTCCTAAGGCATACTACATACTGGCTTGCCCATAAAAACTAACTGGGAAAGGGAAATCAGCCTGTCAGTGAGTCAACACTGTGGGTTTTCTATGTTGATTTGTTCCTCTACTTAAAATAAAAGTATAGTTTCCTGGTTCAAAACTGCAATGGAGGGGAAGTTTCATGAGGACAAAAGGCAACGAGAGTGAAAGTGAAAAACTCAGGTACAACGCACTAATAAAAAGGGCTCTCAGAGAGTACAACCACAGGCCAGCCAAACCAATAGGCAGAAGGAGGTGAGAGAGGAAGTGAATTTTGTGTTGACAGTTTCAGTGATATCCACTCTGCCACTAGCTGGTGCTGATAAGTGGACTGCACTTTGCTTCACATGCAATCTGATTAACATTTTACTCCTTTGCTAAGAGATCAAGAAGGTCAAGTAGTGATAATGTGTGGCCCACATGTACACCAACATGAAATATATAAACCGTAATGTAGCAGTTGTTTAAAATCCTGCCATTAAGGCTCCAAGTCACAAGGAGTGTTTCCTTAGAAATAACATTATTAGCAGAGCAAATCAACAGAGTGCAAAACAAAATTCACAGTGTACAATTTAGACACATTTATATAGAAAATATCTGAAAAAAAGGCTTGTCTGTGCATTAACAGCTGGCCATCGAGAGGGAAAGGGGGAAAAAAAAGAGGCTGTACCTTCAGAGCCCTTCCATGCATTCCACAAGTCCTCCACACTGATGAACTGGTCATCTCCATGGAAGCTGTTGTGTTTGGCCTTGGGGTCATGGTAGTTTAGATCTTCTCTCAGGAACTAGAGGATGACAAGGACACTTGCAGTGAAAATCAGTTTTGTTAACTGTCAAATATCTAAATTATTCAAATCCGACAAACTGTCGTTCGTCTGAATTGACATTTGTGGGTGTGTTTTTGACATCAAACATCAAGATTCTTATTTCTGACTAATGTTGCAATGTTAAATGTTGCACTGCTCAGTAAAAGGTTTTGATGCTCCTTACTTCAAATTTAGAACATTAAAAACTGATAACTAATGCTTACACGTTAGACAACACCACATATAGCCTTGAACAATAGGTTTGAGTAGCTTGAAGGTCAGTTAAATAATTCTGCACAATAGCTGAGAGATTTGGATTTAGTACAAGCACTATAACCTATTTTACTGGGGTCTTTTTCATGCCCATAAAAGAAGAAAATTGAATTCCTGTGTGCTCACGTCTGCATTTGCTTCTCTAACTGTGAAAGAAACAAAAGATATACTGTATCTAAAACATGTGACCATGCATTTTCTGCTCACTATTTCATAAACTAGAACAGCACAGACTTTGTTTCTAACTCATGTTAATACAATTACAACATGTTCTATTCACAAATAACTGAAAATGACACTCTGAAGAAAAAAAAAAAATCAACAGATCAGAAGCAACTGGATTTTGTTTTTTTACTGTGAGAACAGAGGGTTTTTTTATTACAAGGTTTTGCAGCAGAGGCTTCAAATCGGGACTCTAATTATTCCCAATTGTAAAGCATCACCCTAATCAAATCTTTGCTAACAGCCAGCCTCTTGGCACCAATTAGTTAAAAAGGCAGTAATTCAGATATGCTTACAAATCACTGAACGTGCAGTTTCTAACAATACTAAAGCAGGAAAACTGCCCTGTCGAAGTTATGCTATTGTGTGGTTCTTTCCCTTTCCTCTCTTTAAACACAGAGCAGCTAGAAATCATTTCTCATTTTATTATTTTTTTAATCAAATCTTTTAGATTTTTGTTTTTATTATTATTAAAATTTTGTTTATTACACAATTGCTCAGGTAACTGTTATAGTTATTTACTATGCAGTAACAAATCAGTTGTCAATAACTGAAATGCACGATCCTACAGGATTTAGGCTTTCAAGGTTGAACTTCTGGAGAAACTACTGGAGAGGAAGTAATGAACAAGAGGCCAAAAGAACCACGCTACTGATTGCCCACTATACTGTAGGCTAACTCTCTCACCAGGCTTTTAGAAGAGAAGCCTATATGGCGTCCTTCACTCCCACAAAAGCCAACTCACTCACCCATCATGGGTGGAAGACATTAATAAGTCATGATGTCTTTCGCTTTGATAGATTTATGTGGGAGGATTTTACAACAGGGGAGAATACTGCAGGTGAAATCTCCCTCTCCTGAAAATATAATCACTGGGAAATTAGCAGCACTTGCATAGTGTGACCACAACCCAAAGCTTATTCTTCCAAAGCAAGACACTCACTTAACTACCTCTTTGTTTATGCATTGTATGATAACAGGAAGCAGAACTACGGTGTTGGAGAGCTCATGTTGAGCTTTCTATTTCACGGCTCAAAGCCACTACAGATATGAGTGCCCACTGAATTGCACTTGATTGTTTGCCGTACGGGTATTTGCATGCCAAGTGCCTCTTCTAAAAGAAGAGGCTTTCTGCCTGCTTTGGTCTGGTCTCAACCACATGCCACAGAGTGAAGCAAACCACAAAAAAAAATTACTCTCTAGAAGAAGCCTTCTCAAGGCCACTATGTCTAGTTTAGTCTAGAACTCAACATGGACTACAGACATTGTCTTTCAGGCCCAAGTGATGTCTAAGAAGCAGCCTTTTGATGGGCATTATGCAGTTGTGAACATGAGTCTAGCTGTCATTTCAGTTTTTTTTAATAGCAACTGTAAAAAGTATCCAACAGTATAATCAACGTATGTATATTAACAAAATACATGGCCTAACACAAATGCCAGTTAGATCCTAAAAAAGGCACTGGAGTCCAAACAGACCAATTTCTCCAGTTACTCAGAGTAAGTTAAAGAGATTACAGGGTTATGATTAACTTACCATCTTAGCAGCAGATCCTATGACAAAGGATTACAATGATTATACCTGTAAGCCTCTTTAGACTAAACGAAAACCACCACTGTGACTGTCCAACCAAAACAGACCTTTAAAATGAGCACATTCTCCTGTTAATGAAGATTTTTTGGGATAGTACTTACGCCGTCTGTCTCTGCCACGTCTACATTGCCGTTTGCGTCATCGTCCATCTGCTTGTGGATACTACGGATAGCCTCAAAGCTGAGGAGGACATTCTCATCATTGCATAGGGGCTCATCGATGCGACATAATTCTGGTGGAGAAAAAGACTAATCATGATGGTGTTAAGACGCAACTCTGAAACTAAACTCAACACAAAACTGGAGCTTGTCTGTGTTCATATTCTTGTTACATCAGAAAGTGCTATGTTGCAAAACCTGCAAGCCTAATGGCAAAACTGCTCAGTTTCTATAACTTACCCACTTCTAATACACAAGGAGGACCAGCATGTGTAGGTGTAAGCGTTTATTTGGTTCACCACCAAATAAAATGCTCTTACAGCTTTTGGTTTGGTTCGTTTATCTCATGCTTTTTTGAAATTTGTTTTGTGTGTCCTACATGATCTGTCATCCAGACCCTCCCCACCAAAAAACAAAAAACTTGTATGTGTCTAAGTACCTAAACATTTTATGTAAACAATCCTTTTTCTTTTCTGTTCATTTGTGATGAGGGAATCCTAAAGATACAGCATGAGACTGTATATCAATCCACCCAGGCCATCAAATATGGACACTTAATTCCATCCAGTCTCATGCTGCACGCAAGGTGCGCTATTGCATCAGCACAGGATTTGACCTTCTCTGATTGGTTAGGAGGGTAAACCTTGCTCAAAAACCTTTAGACGTTAATATCGCTGTACTGCTGCTAGTGCAGACAATTTAGTGCTTGTTCATTTACATATCTTTCAGATCACTGCAACGACAGATCTCTGCGATGGTCGTAAAGGTTCATAGTTTTTAAACTTTTGTACAATCCAGACTGCAGGATTGTTCTCACACACACTCATGCTAAGATAAGTGAACTGTAAAATTCCTTGGCTGCAGACAAAGCCTCATTTATGTAAGGCCTTTCACTCAATGAGGGGATGGTACTCCGTAGCCAGATACCATGACAGTCAGAACTACTGTGAAAAATAAAAACAGGCTGTGTCCCAAGAAGAATTGTTTTTTAATAATTATAACTATTTCTGTTGCTAATTTGGATTTTGCAGTCATGGTTACTTACAAAAAATATAAGTTAGTTGGTTTAAATATGCATATTCAACTACAATGGGCATTTTGATAAGCCTAAGTAACATGTAAGTGTGTACCACCCCATAATTATACGTTAAGAAATTAGAAATGTATGTTTCAACAATGGACAATTATGTAATTAGGCACTCTGCAGAGTTATCTAGCCACTGTTTCCACTTCTTCCTGAGGGATTAGAAATTACTCGCCATAGATCAGAGATACACTAATGGCACCACTCCCACCAATAGGAAACCTTGTTTGACATGTACTGCAGACACTCTCAGGCACTGTGTGAAAGGGCATGCAAAGTTACATGTAGTAACAGAAGGTTTAAATATGCATTGCCCTGAAACAGTCAGGAGTCAGTATTTTTTACAGTGTACCTCTATGTGCTGCTACTATCTGAGCATAGATGACGCCATATTGCAGATGTGAGATTATTAATGACAGTGAGGTCTTATCCTGGCTAAATAAAATTATACAAGCAGCATGTGTCAAACACAGTATGATTTATTGTGTATTTAATCGCATTAAAAAAACGAAGGTGAAGTAGAGGGTTAAATGGGAGGCTGGTCTTGCTCACCAACATGAAAAAGTGGTTTGCACTTTGTAACTGGACGCAGGCTTGATTTATGGTTTCTTACAACAATGCATCATTAAAAAGTTGGACCGAACTTTCTAACTGCGAGACTACGTTTTAGTAAATTCAATGCTTGACTTTACTTTATACTGGTTTACACAGCTTGTCATGTTGCCAGTATCATCCGACTCCCTCCCTCTTTCATAAATGGCTAAGCTCAGGTCTACATATCTCAGTTTTTGCTGCTTCATCAATTATTGCTGTTACCCACACAACAGTGTGTATGCAGTTACAGGCACTGCATTTTGCTTGAAGAAACACCCTCTCCTACTGATTACCTCATCATACCAATCCTTGCATTCTTTATACCAAGAACGGCATGTTATGACAGGTTGGTTTAGCAGTGAGAAAAGGCAGAAAGCGAAAAAAAAAACAAACAATAAATCAATCACAAATCAATCTGTGTAACAGATACTGTGTGCATGAATTTCTGTACTTGGCAGCGTCTGCCTTATGTTCTCTACATGAACTTCCCAACCCAGGACTATGGAGACCGAATGCAGAAAATGAACTTCTGCATTGTGCAAAAGTTAATTTTTGAGCCACAGTATGCAAGTATGTCAGCCTCAGAGAGACTGTAATGCCACATACCACAAAGGCAATCATTGTCTGACACACACACACACACACACACAGTGTAAAACAAAGAATGACAGTTACTCTAGTGAAAACATGCCACCTGCAACACTCTCATACAACCAACCTGGCCCTCTCACATTTGGCTTGCAAACCTTCAGAGACACAAGATAAGATATTTACATACCAGTCAGCCTGCCTTTTTTAGGACCTCCAGTTACGCGAGTCATTCTGTATGTGCCTGCATGTACATATCTGAAAATTTTCTCATTAACTTTGCCATTTAAAAGGAGCTATCACTTTGCCCTATCACTATTCAATATAACCGTCGATCACTTTCAAGATTAACTGTTTTCTCACACGGTGGCCTCTTGGAATTGTTGGGACATGTGATGCAGTTTTTAAGATGTGTTTCAAAGTTCGTATGAGCAACTTCCACCATGTTGCAACAGTTTCATTTTAACCACAGTGTTCAGCAGTAACAAAAGATTACAAACCAAAGATTATTTTGTGTTGGTAAAACTTTCAACTTTTGCCTCTTCTAAACGGATACATATTCTTACATTAGTGAATTGCAAAATAATGAGTCATAGCTACGTCATAACTGGCTCACACTTTTAATTAACAGCCCTATGTTTCGTAGAGATCTCAAGATGTGCTTGATACACGCAATCACTGTTCTATTTCAAATGTAAAATCACTTCAGAGATTGAAACAAGATATTAAAGTGACTACCTGATTTAACATGGTTTCTCTTTTTCCAAGAGGAAAGCAGCTTTAAAATGAAAAATTTATACTATTGCAATAAACCACTAAAATTATATGGTGTTATGAAGAGTCTATACATTAAGTAATGTAGTCGCATATTTTTATGACACAAAACTGCAAAACTAAAACGTTTGGAACAAGAGTTTTTATACTATAGAATAACTACAGTACTGTGCACTCAACAATTTAAATACTTTATAAAACTGAATTACTTTATTCTATGTACACCAATTAAATCTAATCACAATTAACTAGTTATAGTAAATATTGTAAAGCCAAATGTTTGAAAATAATTCATAGTTTAACATCCTGACAACTACACTCTAATTTAGAAAAGATTGCTCTGCTGCTCATTTGGATAAATAACCATTAGGTCAATTAGCTCCTGGTAAACTAGATGGCTGGAGCTACATTGGAGGACAAGGCTAAGGACTATTCTCAGCACTGCCGCATTTAGTGTCTGCACAATCACCGAAGTACTGTAATACCCTTGCCACTTCATAGTAGCAGTCAGCTTTGCTTGACAGGTGGACACATAAAGATTTAAAATGCAACAGCCAATTAAAGCCATGAAAGATTTACTCACCTGACACTCCATTTTCAACACTCTGCTGAATGTCTGGTGTAGGGGATGTGGGTTTTTCAGTCCAACTTTCTCCAATAAGACACAAGTAAAATATCCACAAGATCACAAATTTGTTGTACTCCATAACTGGTGAATGCTGGGGGAAAAAAACACTCAAGTTAATTTAAAATAGTGATAATTTTAGCATCACCTTACTGAATTTCTGTCTAATGTTAAGTCAATCAAATATAACTAAAACCAACGTATCTACTTAATTTATCTGAGAACATCCACCTCATCTTAAGAAGGAAGCGGCATTAACAGACTTAGAGCTATCCAGGAAACACAACTTAATTTAAGTTACATAAAAATTCCCTGCAGCACCGCAGACACATGTTCTCACTTCAAGTCTCCCTCTGGCACCTCAATGAATCAACGCACAGTTGTTGGCTTGCTAATCTGTGTGTTTACATTTCAAAGCCGCATTTCACCAGTTTCACCTGCGTTTTGCGGATTCGTTCAGGAAAAACATGCCACTTCAGATAGAAAAATGATCGGAATACGAAAAGTAAGAGCAATCTGGTTCCTAAGCGTCCGGTCGCTGGGTGCCTTAAAAGCCCCAGCTAGCTTAGCCAGCTAAACATCTCTGCTAACTAGGAAATAAAGTGAGACATACGACAAAAAGCGATAATATCACACTGCGCTTCAGCCAAAACCCATCACACTTACACTGTTTTTCCACTTAGTTTATGTCGGTGTCGACTCAGTGCATTTTTTAACGTTAATGTAGAAAATGCATCACAGCCGCGTTTGACGTTTAGCTAACCAGAAGGCACTGCAAGTCACACAAGGGACGGCACGAAGAGCGACCGTAGACTGCAAACGTCAGTCTCTAAGGAGATACTTCACACAGCAGATACAAATACAAAGTTACCTGTCATATATCAGAGCCAGGTAACGTGTAGTTTCAGCTCTGAGTTAACATTGCAGGAGATACCTGGTCCCCCCGAGTTAAAGCACAGCGAACTCCACCTCCTGGAAAAGGTCTCGGTCTTTAATCAGACCGAGAGACTGAACCGAAAAAGCCGCAGAATGTGGACAGAGACTAGGTTGGTCTTCTTCTACGGCGCACAGCCCCTGGATAACATAGGCGATTCTTCTCCCCCTAGCGGCTGGAGTGTGTAATACACGTCACCGATGAAAAAAGAAAATAACTCTAGTGTTGCTCCCTAGTGGACTTTTGAAGTGATCACACTGCAGCGTCTATCAAAAAAAGATTAAAGCATGATTACACTTAAATTTAACTTCATTTCTACAGTATACTCCTGTCTTCAGGTCTTTTATGGCCCAGAGAGCTCAAAGCACTGCAATTTGAGAAAACACATGTAAATAGACAGAACACAAGCAAACTGAGAAGAGCGCTGCAAAAGCCACAATACATGCAAATTAAAAACTGTGGTACAAAAGCTACAACCCAATGGAAATGGCTCTGGGAGCAACTAAAAATACATTTGCAAATCTAAATGTCCGTCACACTGTAGTGTCCCCCGAAACGGGTTAAGACAACAATCACAAAGAGAAGAGATTTAGATTTAGATGTGTTTTCTCAAGCTCTCAGGGCCACCGTGTTACTTGAAGCATGTCAGACAGATGTACTTTACATTATTATCATTATATATGATAACATAACACAAATCCAGGTACCACCCCAGCTCGGTGAAAGAAAAGCAAACTTGTACATGTATAAGTATGAACAACAAAATTATACAAAGTCTTTCAGCATGGTCCACCACTGTCACTCAGTCAATTATTTGTGTAGAGTTGCTTCAATCCTTTAATCCTGTTGATCTGCTGGTGGTATCTGAAGCTGATTGTTCATCTCTTAAGTCTATACATTCTGCTCTGTTCGGTCCCCACGATATCTGTTTCTGTTGTATGTCTGCGATGATAGAGAAATTCATCATAAGGTTTCTTTTATTTTTGTCCCTTTTTTCCCGTCAAAGGGTTTATTTTTGGGGGAGACTTTATTTAGAGTAAAGGGCCTAACAACAGGAAGGAAGTTGTATGTTCTACTTTTTGTAACTACACTCCACCCCCTCTACATTTGTAATATTTGACTATATAGAACATAAATACACTTCACTGCGTGACTCAATCAAAATTGAAAGCCACATTTAATAACTTCAACTCATACAGATGCAGTATGAACAATATGCTAAAACAAATATGAGTATTTTCCCTAAATGCGACCTGCATTATAAGCATTGGGTTTGGTACGGAGGATGGAAACAGGTGTCTGCAGATATTGTTATAGTATGTAGCACCTGAGTAGACTCATACTTACTGTAATAATCTATTGTGTGCGTTCACTAAGGTTCTGTACACATGTTGTAAACTGTAAGAAACAAATGTAGCTCAGTCAGAATGTGAAGGAACAGCTACAAATGCCAAACCAATATTTTAGTTGTGGTGCTTGATTCATTCAGATTGTCTAGATGTACTCAACAAACTAGGAAATCACCAAACACACCTAAAGCCTATTATTCAGTTTCATAATGTTTTCCACCAATCTGCAACTGGCAAGTGAGTTTGTGGCCTCTCACAGTACTGAGTTTCACTTCCTACTTGGGGTTTTATCCAGCACCACTAACATCTAGGTCACAGTTACTGTCATTGAGCGTGTGTGATGAGAAAACCTGCAGCAGGTTAACAGGTTGACACGGTATTAAGGCCACATGTGTTGTAGAGAAATTCCCACGTGGAAACATTTCAGCTGCTAACAATCAGAATGAATAAGGTAGACAACATGTAATGGCAATAAACTTGGAATTCTCAAAAGGCATTTTTTAATATATTTTTGGGCTGAAAATTGAAATTCCAGCCTACTTGAAGAACTGTCACTTTACTTTAGCACAAGTTCACATACTGTACAATAAGTACACACGTTTAGTGCCTTGTACCAAAGTTCAAGGTTGACGTGATGCGACGGACAGTACGTGTCCAGGTGAAGGCATTTGAGATTGAAACACTGAGACAAAAATACACTTACAGCTAACTGCACAGACACTTCATGTTCATATCTTTTCGTAATAGTGGGGGGGACATTTAAAGGTGTCACTGTCTGAGCACTTGAGAGTCGCCATCATGGAAATATATGAAAAAGGCCTTCATCCCACTCTTCCTCTTCAGCAGGATCGACGCTGCTATGAGCAGGTGATGGAGTGGTGGTACATTCATTACTGAGCTCTTCAGTTTCTAGTCAGAAGTCTTTATCCTCTGAGGATGAAATGACCATGACCTCACGGCTCTTAAAGTCCCACACGGCTGTGAGATGGAAGGCCATGTTGGAAAAAACCACAAGATACTCAAACAGGGCAAACAGTGTATAACCTGCGAAGAGAGGAAACAGGTGTTTACTGAGTGATAGAAGTAAGTTTTGATCAGCATGTTTTTGCTCACGTTTCGTTGTAGGTAACATCACCGTTCCCTCATATTTACTGTGTGTGTGACTGACATGCTGCTTTTCAAGCCACCAAACTTGAAGAAGCTGAACTACAGCAAAGCTATCACATAGGGAGATATAGATTGGTGAACTAACGCTGCTTAGAAAAAGAAGTCTAAGGTTCTTATTAACAAAAGATCACATTGAGAATGTATATTTGACACAAAATTACAAAAGCTCAGAAACTGTGTAAATGTAAAACATGACAGAATGCAATTTGATAATAATATGAAACATATTTCTAAATGTAAATAGACAAAATATCAATTGCTGGAACTGCAATTTTGTCCTATTGAATATGTGCTAAATTTGAAATAAGATAAAAAAAAATCCCTTTAATATTCACAGCAAAGTATAAAACATTTCTGTCAGGCGATAAGGCAAAAACATCAGAATATTTGTTCCTAAACAGCAATAATCAAAATGTGCGACTATTTGCACAATCACAACACAAAGTGAAATGGCTGCCTGATGAATGATGTATTGATGCCTTTACTAAGGTCCGGATGAAAGGAAGATGGGGGAGGGCTACTTAAAAGACCTGAGTTACAGTTGAGAAATAAACACTCCTTTTCTTTTATGATTCAAATTGTTTTGTAATTCACATCACAAAAATGGTAAAAAAAAAAAAGTAATTTATCTACAGTATTACTGCTACACAAATACAAAATGTAGCTAAACAACATGTTTATTCGCATGTAGCCCACTACTCGATTTTAAATGTCGAGGCACTTTCCTACAAGCACGGTTTACAACTTCTACAGAATAAACAAAATCTAACAATCTGATTAAATACTTACTTCCTGATTCACAGTACATGTTGTGTTTCCAGTAAAAAAATCCGGCAAAAACGCAGAAGAAGACATTAAGAATTAAAAACCGCATTTTCCAATGGTGAGATTTGGCATCCTGTGCAGAAGGAAAAGGACATCATTGAGTTCCAGAGCAACAGTTCATATATGAGACTTTAGATTAAAGTGTGTGATCACCTAACCTCAGGACTTAATGAATATTTCTTAATAGCCTTCCACAGACGGCAGGTTATTAGCATATACACAAGGGAGCTGACGATGAAGAGGACAAAACCTTCCTTATGTACAACTATAGGGGGAGAAAATAAAACACATACACAGCCCAGCTTTGACTCAGAATGAAAGTGTGATTTAAAATGACGTCAGAATATGTAATACTCACAGTATGTCTCACTGGATGAGACATATGTCAGGAGCAGGAGGCCGAGGTTTTCAGAAATAGAAAAGACCAGGTTCAGGCAGTTGAGTGAACTCTCAGGAGACTTTGAGCCAAAATGTGCTTTGTAGAATTTGAAGTAGGTGAAAGCCACGAGGAACCTTGGTGCTGAGTGCAGGCCGATGCAAAAGCGCCATATGTGGCACTCAGGACTCAGGCTTATTGAGGCACTGATGGACGGCAGGTAGTTGGGAACCTGGAAACAGATGAGTTTGTTTTGGTTTAAAAAATCTCACTTTTAAAAAGAAACAGAGAAAGAAGACGAGAACAAAAGGAAAAAACACAATGGGAAACCTCATGGTTCTTCCAAGTGAAATGACTTTACCTGGCAATGTGTGCCAGTAGAATCCTCAAAATGAAAAACAGAGGATATATAGACACAGGTTATTAGTCCGAGCAGTGGCAGACACACAGTTGCCAGAACACAGGTGGTGAAGGATATCCGGATGACCAGGGGCCTCTCATGGCCCAAAGCATTAGAGGCTTGCAGCATGTTAAACTGGATCTGCAACAATCAGATTTTAAAGCATCCGCATCACAAGGCGGTGTATGTGGCAAAGGTCAACAACCAACACTTGTGAGGTGCATTTGGACAATAATGAACATGTAGAGCTACTGGAACATGCTGCTGCATTGCTGCTGAATGCACTTACTGCAAAAACGAACCAGCCTCCAAGATGTTTACAAAGGTGTGTTACCCCAACTAGCATTCATGACACCAGGCTGCACGCTGGACCTAAATCATTCGGACAGGAGGTCCCTGAGAATGGAGCTGGGGATCATTCAGCCATCTTACACTCTTCCGATGCTGCGTGCATTTATTTTAGGGTTTTTTTTTCTTTTGCATCCGACTCATTCAGATAAGAACATGCAGGCCTGTGGATGCTGCATCCTCTTTGTGCGACGGACAGCAGGAGGAAAATACAGTAGATGGAGGACAGCAGCACCCGGAAGGAGAAGTGAGAAGAGGAGAGGACAGATGCTGCTGCAGCACATGTCAAAATAAAGCGTCTTAATCGTTTCTCACTGTGTCGAATCAAAACGCGCTTTGTGTGAATGATGGTGCAGCTGGGAACTCTCCGTGGTGCTGAAACAGAGCGAACATCGCGTTTGTTCCCATAAAAATGAGGCGTCAAATACACACCAATGTGCCTCCTGCACGTGTGCGTGACTTGTTTGTGCGCAGCAGGTTTACATGTGCACCAGCATTTTTTTTCTTTTTCTTTTTTTGTGTGTGTCTGTCCCGCCTCTGTTTTTCCTATGCTGGACACAAATCTAGCGTCCGCTAGATTCTGCGTTTTCTTCACTTCTCTCATTTGGTGAATGAAGCTCTCATTGGTCTTTGGGTCGAGACGGTTACTAGCAGCAAGATGAAACGATGGCGAGTCCAAACTTTGTTTCGATTGCTTCTGTGTGTCGGTATTTTGCCACGTGAGTTTCTCTTCGGTTATTTTTATGTTTTATCAAAAGACTGAGAAGAATGAGAAAGAAATGTTAAATAAATCGCATAAAATATCGAAACTAAACTCGTTAATGTAGTGGTTTTATTAGTTTAATAACTCAGTCAGTTTCTTCTCTTATTGCCATTGCTCTTCATTGTAAGCCATTACCCAGAATCTCGCAGCCAGTTGTTCAGGGATTTTGCTATCATCATAATCCTGTGAACCTTTGTATCCAGCTCAGAGGCTTTATTGAAACCGTGATTCAGGGTTAACATCTGGCCAGTCCAAATCCGCTGTTGACACCGAGAACAAGCCCCAGTTAGGACATAAGTCACAGTCTGTTCTCATTTAAAAATAATTTTCCTCAAGTTTCCTGCAGAGCCAATATTTTCATAACGTCAACTGCTCCAGCATTGCACTGAACAGAAATGTGATCATTTTAAATTAAAACACAATTTGATCTGATCAAAATAAATGTAGACAACGTAATATGCAAGAATTAAAAGACCTCATTTTGGCTTTAGATACACAGTTGAATTCATATTTGCACAGATCCAGGAATGTGGATATGAGTACTAAAAGACAATAGACATGTCTTTCTGTCTTTGTCTCAGCCTGCTCGTGTGCTCAGGGGAAATATGCTCAGAAGCTCCTGAATGATTTATTCTCCAACTACACGAGTGCGCTGAGGCCTGTGGAGGACACCAACACCATCCTGAATGTGACCCTGCAGATCACACTGTCCCAGATTATTGACATGGTAAAACAACACGTCATGGTGTGTGTGCATGATTAGATCTAAAAATATTAATAAAATTAAGTAAAAATTGTGGAAAAGAATGTGATTATCTTGTTTTGAGAATTCTCGTTTTATTTCACAGTAAAATTAATGTCTCTTGGACTTTTTTCTCAATTTCTCCACCAAAAACAAGCAGATTTAAAATATAAGCTTAGAATGAACAGAATTCTTGCAGGTCTAGAGATAATACCCAATATATTAATAAAGTCATTTTGATGATTACAAAAAATCGTTTTTGGTATCTTAACTGTCATTTGTCTGTGTCATTTCTTTTCCATGACCTCCAATGTCTTTCAGGATGAGCGAAACCAAATTTTGACTGCGTATTTATGGATACGGCAAGTGTGGTTTGATGCATATCTCAAATGGAAAAAAGACGATTATGATGGACTCGATACCATCCGCATACCTGGTAGTTACGTATGGAGACCTGACATAGTCCTGTATAACAGGTAGGTTCTGTGATATATGTATCTGTATGTAAATATAATTGACTCTTAGTACAAACACAGCTGTGGTACATTAGTGTCTTCCTCTTTCAGTGCTGACAATCATTTCACTGGCCCCATGGACACTAATGTGGTGATCAGACACGACGGCCAGATGATGTGGGACTCCCCAGCCATCACCAAGAGCTCCTGCAGAGTGGACGTGTCTTTCTTCCCCTTTGACGCTCAGCAATGCAGGTTCACCTACGGCTCCTGGACCTACAACGGTAACCAGCTGGACATCCTGAACGCCATGGACAGTGCCGACCTGGCTGACCTAGTGGAAAACGTGGAGTGGGAGGTGCTGGGTATGCCAGCTAAGAGAAACATTATTCTGTATGGCTGCTGCGCTGACCCTTACCCTGATGTGACCTACACTCTTAAACTGAAGAGAAGAGCGTCCTTCTATGTCTTCAACTTGCTTATTCCATGTGTGATGATTTCATTCCTGGCTCCACTTGGATTCTACCTGCCTGCTGACTCTGGAGAGAAGGTGTCTCTGGGAGTCACTGTGATGCTGGCTCTCACTGTCTTTCAGCTGCTGGTTGCAGAGATCATGCCCCCATCTGAGAATGTCCCTCTTATTGGTAAGAGCAATAAAGTGGGGTCAAAGTTCAACATGTGTGATGAGTAAACATGAAAGTGTTTTCTTTTCTTGCCTTCTTCTATAGGAAAGTACTACATTGCAACCATGACCATGATCACAGCCTCCACTGCTCTGACCATCTTCATCATGAACATACACCACTGTGGTCCAGATGCCAAGCCTGTTCCCAAGTGGGCCAAGAAAGTCATTCTGCAGTACCTGGCCAGAATGTGCTTTGTTTATGAAGTCGGGGAGAACTGCATGTCGCCACAGCCGGAGAAACAGGAGCCTCCACTTTGGAGGGACACCAACTGCACCATGAACGGTCAGGTGGGACCCGGCAGAGAGGAATGTGTCTTCAAAATGGACAAAGGGCAAGAGACAGTGGGCTCCATGATTGCAGAGGAGAGAGAAGACGTGGATCAGATGGTGAGTCCGGCAGGCTCAGTGGGGAAGAACCCTACGCACCACTACAGCACTTGGAAGAATGACATGTTCACGAGCGCAGACTGTGGAGATTCAGAGGGTCAGAGGAGATGCCGAAAGGTGGGCTTGAGTGACGGAGGGAGAAAAGACAGGGAGCTTCCATGCAACACCCAAGTCAGTGAGCAGCAGCTGCTGTGCAACATTGACTACATTGCCAGCTGTTACAGGGAGCAGAGGGCCACACAGAAACGGACCGGGGAGTGGAAGAAGGTAGCCAAGGTTTTAGATCGCTTCTTCATGTGGATATTTTTCATTATGGTGTTTTTGATGAGCCTTCTCATCATGGGCAAAGCCATCTAGCTGCAGTCAAGTCAGTGTTAACTGGTGTACATGAGATAATGAGTAATACGGGGGATTACAGGATGTGTTAAGATCTAGATTTAATCCTAAAAGATATTTAACTGTTTAGAACTGTCGTCTTATCTTGGAGTAATACTAGACTCAGGTCCTCTTCAGAAGTTTTGTTGTTTGCTTTGTGCAAAAATGAAAACTGTCTACATGTATATTTTTTTCTTTTATGGCATTTAGTTAAACAAAATCACATGGTGATTATTTTCTTTATAGCAACATTTAAGTCAAGAGAGACATAAAATACATTATTTAAAAGAAATTGTGTTCATGTCATTCACTGTTGCTTCACAAATGTCTCTATTTAAAAAAAAATAAGCTGAACCAGAAAATAATGAGAGGCCGTTTATTCAGAGCCCTGGCTAATTGTTGATAAAGAGATTCCCAGCTCATTGATTCTAAGACAATAAATACATTAAATTTTAAGCTTTACAGAAATCGACAACTTCTATTTGAAGAAGAAAGAAGTAAGACATAAAGATCAGGTCTTTTCATTAGAGTCAGAGAAGTAATGCTAAATAAACAAAACTTTACTAGTGTGATTTAATCCAGTGGTGGCAAGTAACTAAATATATTTCCTCAAGCACCAAGTGCACTTTTAGTACGATTTGTGTACTAAAATTTAACAATTCGGAAGGAAATATTGACCTTTTTACTCACTACACTTAATTTACATTTAGTTACTAGTAATATTTTACATTTAAATTCTAAATGAGCTCTTTTAACTACGTTTTTCCTTTTTTATTGCTAGCTATTTCTGTGGCAGATTTATTCCTAGAGATTACATTCTTACTTAAGAGGCTGAAAAATATTCCTAAATCCTAAATATTTTGGGATGTTTTTAAAAGGGTGCAAAATGTATCTTTAGGAGTTTTTGGACCCAAGTGTATTTGTGTGTAAACTTATATTTGTAGGCATACAGTATAGTAAAGTTTTTTAACCTGTGTTTTTGTACTTTTTGGAAAGAGATTTTAACTGTGGTTAAATACACATGTCTGCATCCTGACACATAATCTAGTTTTAGGTTTTGTCACTGTAATAGTTACAATTGTCTCATTGTCAACAGTTTAATTGTGTAATTTTCAGGAAGTTTGCAATTATCAAAATGACAAATTACTACACAGTTATCAATGCTACGTGAGTATTAGGAAACACACTTGTTGAGTCTAGCACACTAGGATGAGCTTTTCTTTTTTTAGATGTTAAAACAAACATGTTTTTGCACATTCACACCCATTCAAATGAAGCTCACATAATCTGTTTTGAACATGTTATTGTAATGAATAATGAATAAGAATAAATGAATAAACATTTTATATTCTTATTGCTCAAGCATGTTTCTCTTTCTCAAATCAGACATACAGTATGCTTTTTAATGGAGAACTAACTTCATCCTAAATTGATTTATTACATGCATTTGAAACAGGCATCGAGTTTTACATCACATGTGTCTTTATACCTGCAACCTGAGGGTGTCAGGTTGGAGACACTTTTCTTTGCAGTATTTGGACAATTTTAACTCGTAATGATTTTGTTTGCATTCCATACACAATTGGATTTAAATTAGCAGGGACAACATGTAATAAAATGGATGCAATCTTCCTCAAATCTGGATAATTTGGGAAACGATGCAGTATGATGGTTAAAAACCCAGACAAGACCATGATAAGATAGACAACAAGGTGGCTCGCACAGGTTTGCAGTGCTCGGTTATTCAACTCCTTGTTTCTCTTGATATAGCAGATGAGAGCTATCCTGAAGTAGGTGACAGCTATACCTCCAACTGAGCAACTAAAGAGCAGCACGGTGAAAAACAGTCCGTAGATTTCGTTAATGGACACGTCCTCACAGGAGAGCTTGAACAGTGATGCGTTGTCACAATAAGCATTTTGTATAACTGATCGGCATCGTGACAGCCTCACTGTGAAACCTATCAGCACAGACACGAGCGCCAATGATGCCCCCCATGCAGCTGCAGACAGCATGATCACAGTCTTGGTGGTCATGATTGTGTTGTACCTTAAGGGGTGACATATGGCAACATATCTGTCAAAGGCCATTGTGAGGAGAATCATGTGTGAAGCCGAACCAAAGGTGTGGCTGTGGAAGGCTTGAACCACACACTGGTTGTAGGTGATCAACGGCTCTGTGGAAATGATGTGAGCCATCAGCTGAGGAAGCAGGACTGTGTTACCTATCAGATCATTGACACAAAGGTTGCCAAAAAGAATATACATGGGCTGGTGTAACCTCTTCTCTGCGATGATCAGCACAAGAACTCCGAAGTTAGAAAAAAGCAGGGAAAAGTAAACGAACAGCAGTAAGAAAAGCATGGGGTATGTGTACTTTGGAGATATGTCAACACTTTGGATTTTTAGGACATCGCTTGTAATCACATGAGTGATGTTTCTTTCCATTTTGTTTAAAGTGGTGTAAAGCCTGAAAAAGAGAGACAGAAATAAACTGGTGAATGCATTACATTGAAAGACTCCTGTAAAAGACAACCGAAGAAATAATTAACTTGTTTTTCTGTTTATTCATACATTCATTTAATTCTCTTCCCACTCTAGATATTAATCCAAAATATTAAATAGTGACAACAATTAGTAACAAAAATATTACCTATCATCTGAGCAAATGTGTTTCATTTAGTGGACGGGACAATGACACCAAAAGACATAATGACTGCACAAAGGTTGCGTGATGTTCATTCCTCTGAATATACACAGTAAATGTTGAACAAAATGACAAGCTGACATCACATTTACATTTACATTTAGTCATTTAGCAGACGCTTTTATCCAAAGCGACTTACAAGTGAGATACAAGGCAGCAAAAATCTCAGTCAAGGAGAAAATGAGACATCATCACAGTGTTGCCGGTTAAAATAATTAGTTCAAACAGATACAACTTTACCTGTGGAGGTGGAAATCAGAGCTCAGTAGCTGCATCACAATCTTTTTTTTTTTCTGCTTGAGTATCATTTAACATCACTTCACTGATGGAAAAGCCATTTGCTCTCCGGTCTTTTATTTATCTACAGTTGGGCTCCTTGTATTGAAGATTCCCACATGTATAGATAAGGAAAACTTTAATTTGACGTTAGACGTAGGTTTTTTTAGATAGGCGTGGAAGACTCTTGGGCAAGTGAAGCCCCATCAGTCCCTTTAATGGAAGGAACATCGACTCCTTTTTGTGACTAAAGTTAACATGTCAAAAAAACAATAAGGGTTTAAAATGAAAAGCCAAAGTTGCCATTATTGTATATCAGTGGGAAGCACAGCTGTTTGTTCCGCCTTTCTCTGAAACCAAATACCAAATAAACTAAGGCCTGCTCACCTCAACACGTGAGTCTTCACACTTATACATGCACAGGTACTGAAAGGTCAAACACTGAGGACTCAGTTATGGCAGCAACACTAAGTACAACAGCTCAGTCTAAACAGTTATATGCTTTGGTAAACTAATGAGACACGTTTGGGACAATGTAAAGTTTAAATTGACCTCAGACTCATGAAATTCATCCAGCAATGAATTTTCTGTCACGGCTTATCCTATTTGTATTGTGGGGGGGGGCCACAGAGAGACAGCCATTTGCACTGTGGGAGGAAACCCACTCAAGCACGGGGAGAACACACAAACTCCAGACAGAAAGGTCACGGCCAGCCTGCAACCTTCTGGCTGTGAGGCCGCCGGCTAACAACTCCACCACCGTGCTGCCCTGTCATGAAACTCATAAAACATCAGAACAGCAGAGAAACTCTCCAAAGATGCCTCAAACATTGCAGACTGATTCACACCACAGACGTTGCTCTGATGCAATAAACATAACCAACCAAATTCTTATGACTTTGACATCCCATATACTCCAATCAGCCACAGCATCCAAACCCCCCATCAAACAAGAGCACATCAACATCTATTCTGTAAGTCTGTATCAGATGTCCTAGGACCAAAAGAGGTCCCCCGAGGAGCCAAAAATTCAGTATTTGCAATGTCTTTTTTAGATGTTTTGTAACCAATAATTCAAATTTCTGCATGTTTATGCAACATCCTTCAGCATGTGCTGTGAACATCGTGTTTAGCATTTCTTGTTGCACCGAGACGTCACATTTACACTGAGTTATTGGGCAGATGGTTTTATTCAACATGACTTTAAGACACAAACAAGCACACACTAGGAGCAGCTTAAGCAAAGGTACTTTGACCTGTAGACTGGAGGAGCCAAAACCACAAACCAGGAGGAAAATCTGAAGAATCACACAGGCTGTTTACAGGACAGTTCACTCAGGAATCGTGAGAAGATAAAAAAAGGAAGTTCATTATTTACATACAAGTAGGCATAAAGTTTTATATTGAACCTTGTGTGGATGTGTAAAAGACATATACCTCCCAAATGCTCCTGGAAAGACATCCTGGTCTTGTATGTGAATGGACATACAACATAGGTCCTCACAAGATGTCCTAAAACCGAACCTATATTAGACATGTAAATACATAAAAAAAAAAATACCTTCGTATTCGGATGTTTGTTTCAAATCTGTGTTGTTCATCTCACAAATTTAGAAATGGGGACCTTGACCAACTTTGCTGGACACTGTCAGGTGAAGTAAATAGACAATAATGACCAATGATTATTACAGGTATTAGTTTAGCAGACACTGTGATCCAAAATGGCAGGTTTTGTGGGCTGTTCCTCATATGCAGTGGTCAGTACAGACCAAAGTGGTCCAATGATGCATGAAGGGAGTTTAGCGTTACCTGCCTGGACAGATCCAACAGAAGAGCTCCTGCAGGTTGGTCAGAGTGTCCATTTATAAAACCACCTGACCAGGCAGAGGCTTTTAGTGTTGTGGTAAAGTGTAAAGGGTCAAAACCACATAAAGTGATCATGGGTCTAATCAATTTTCAAAGCAGCTAACATGTCCATCCCGTCCAGTTCTCCTTGGTGAGATGATTAGTGTTTCCTGATGCCCTAACTGGCCTTTTGTGTGCACCAGGTTCTTGTTCCCCAAAGCCTGATGTGACCACTTCAGTGCTCTGTTTCAATTACTCTTATTCCTCTGGGACAAAGCAAAAAAAAAATGAGATGGTTGAACAAGGATGTTTAAATATCTGATTCATTTTAATAGTTGATATTTAATTAAAACTGTGGATTTCCCAAAACATTGTAAATAAATAAAGAAAAAAAAACACTTTCTATTGAAGACCATGCTGTTCTGCTTTAACTGTGAACCTAAAAAACATACTGTAACATAATAAAACAATTTGTTAGTAAAGTAAAATAATTTAATGTTTATAGTTGATGTGTGAAAAAACAGCCTCCCAAAGGATTTATTAGACAACAACCTTCATCAGCAATTAACAAAGACACTCATCATCAGCCGGAGGTTTACTAGCTGTCTGGGGACTAATTACAGTTTGAAACAGATAATAACACATCATTTCATCCTTTCTCACAGGACCTCATTAATGAATGCATTTGCCTCAGTGATGACACATCCAGCTGATGTAATTTGGACAAATTGTAGTTTATCTACAGTAGTAATATGATGCTTTTACTGTAGCATGAAACATTTCCCATATTCCAGTGTTACATATTAACATCAGTTGGAAATTAATAGAAACATATTCTACGTCTTCTCAGCAGTACAAATGCCAAAATGTGGCTGCGTCATTAGTTGAATACTCAGTTTTGAGCATGAACCTTCATGCCTGCTGTAGACCGAGGAGCAACTAGAGAAATGTCGAGTCTTCAAACTAAACACAGTCCTACATTTAACTTTGCAGCCAAACTTATCCACAAACAGTCACAACAAAACGTCTCTTTGCCGTTCATGTTTTACAGCACTTAACATATTAGAAATCTTTGCACATGAGATTTAATACAAACTGAGTCTGCACAACCAGTAGAACCAGAGAGTCTCTGTTTCATTTGATGTTGATTCTACATTTCATCTCTTGAATCACTGTCAAATTCGGTCTTAGTTTCTAAACTAACTACCGTACATGCCTCCTTCACGTCCCACCAGCTAAACTTTTCATTGACCTTTGGGCAGTTTTATGACCTACAATGCTGAATATTATTAATTTGTCAACATCCATTGGAATCTGTAGTACCAGTTTTAAGTCCAATTTAAAAAAAAAACTGGGATTTAAAAATATGTCATAGTGATTTTTTTTTAAAATTGTTTGAATTTGCGTTCAGGGCACATCATTTTAAAAGTAAGCACTATCTGTAACCACTTATCCTGTTCAGGGTCAAGGGGGCCTGAGGCCTATCCCAGCTGTCCTTAAGCATAAGGTGGGCTACACCCTGACCAGGTCTCCAGTCTATCTTAGATTCAACACAGGGAGACAGAGACATACAAACTATTCACTCCTAACATGCGTTTCTTTGGACTGTGGGAGGAAACATGTGAACGCCACACAGAAAGGCCACAGCTGGCAGGTAAATTACGACCAGGCATCTTCTAGCTGTCAGGCAGCAGTGCTAACCACTCCACCACCGTGCTGCTCCGTGTTGTAACAGTCATAAGAAATTCTGAAACCCTGTTGTTTTCTTCAGTATTTTCTCAGGTGAAATAAGACGTAGTCCAGAGCTTTTTCAGGGATCTTGATCATCTGCTTTCCTTCTGTATTTCACCTCTTGAAAAAGTCTTTCAGGCTCTTTCTTGTTTCTCTCTCCTTCACTTTTCTTTACAGTCTCCTTATGCCTCCTCTTTAACACATACATTTAGTACAGTACCTTTGGTTACTGAATCTCACGTATAATCAAGTCCAAACACAGTAATTTACTTGGGCCTAAAACATGTAAATTGGCAAACATGTGTAAACTGTTGAACTCTGGGTTCATTCCCAAAACTTAGTAATTCCAATTCGATGAATCATTTACAAAGTCATTAGCAATCCCTAAAGTAAAAGGTGACGTAAAGAAGACTAAATGAAGCAAGCTGAGCAGTGCAGTTTTCAACAGTTTTCGACTCGTCAGCACAGCTTGTGACGAGTCGACTGCACAATTAACTGAGGTGAGAATGGAAAACGACTCGTACGGCTTCAGCTCTGAGTTAACTCTGGACGCCTTTGTTGTTCCAGGTGGAGGAAAGTATCTCATATTTCTTCTTGGCATTGTGATTTATTTTTGGGGCATTTTTTGCAACTTGACTTTGCTGACTTTGATCATCGTGAAGACAAATCTGCACAAGCCTGTGTATTTCATCCTGTTCAGTCTTCCTCTCAATGACCTAATTGGCATAACTGCAATGCTACCAAAAGTACTTTCAGACATTGTTACAGAGACTACTACCGTTTACTACCCTCTCTGTGTTTTACAAGCTTTCTTGCTGCACATGTATGGTGGTGGAATACTGTTGACTCTGGCAGCCATGTCATTTGATCGTTTTGTTGCCATCTGCATACCCTTACGTTACTCCTCTTTTATGACCCCCACAGTTGTTGTTTGTATCATCTCGCTAGTTTGGACTCTAGACTTTGTCTTCATTGTGTCACTGTTCTCTTTGCAAACAAAGCTTCCAAGGTGCAAATCTGTAATTATGAATGTGTTTTGTGATAACCCATCCCTTCTGAAGCTCACATGTGGAAACACAACAGTCAATAATATCATAGGACTGTTTACCACAGCCGTCATGCAGGTTATAAGTGTGTGTGTTCAGGGATTTTCCTACGGGAAGATTCTTATCACATGTGTGGTTACTAGAAGGTCTGAAGTAAAGAGCAAAGCTGTCAACACGTGTGTTGCACAGTTGGTTATATTCCTCATGTTTGAGATTGTGGGAACTTTCACAATTTTGTCGCATAGATTCAAAAATGTCTCCGCTGACTTGCAAAAGATAATGGGAATGCTAATATTTGTACTTCCTCCACTCCTAAATCCAATTGTATATGGGCTCTATACAAGTGAAATTCGAAAAACTCTCCTGAGAGTCTTAAGAAATAGAGTATCTGCCTAATAACAGCATTAAATTTTGTTTAGTTTTGTTTAACTTTTCCACCACGATCTGTGGAATATGTGATAATTGATTAAAGTTTTACTTGTTGTAGAATCACAGATTTTTATATAAATATAAAAACATAAAAAATCATTCATTTTAAATAGTCTGATTAAAACATGATAAATGCTCAGAAAGTAATCACGTTTTTCACACTTTGTGTTGTACATTTTCAGTCTATGAACAATTATCCCTAACAACCAAATGAAAACACCTTTTTAGAAATTGTAACAAATTTATTAAAAATAAAAAATGGAAATTTCACAAGTGAAAAATGGAAATTTCATAAGTGACAGGCTGCAGACAAACAATGTCCGGAGGCCTTCACAGATTTAATCATATTTCATTAAAACTATTGGTGCCATGAGGGTAGAATGAATTATCCAACCACTCAGCAGTCGCACTCCCAATATTACAAAAGACTTTGAAGGCAGAACTTTACTTCAACTTCCTGTGTACTAAAAAAGTCTCCCCCTCCTCTCATGGCACTGTTTAACATCTTATCTCCTAAAAATGTTAGATTGATTTGATTTTGTTAGGTTATTGTTGCTTTACGCAAAGTGAGACACAAAGTGACTGTGTAGTATTTGCTGCTTGAATATGAACTCAATCTCCTTGGTGATAACATATGATGACATAAATGACAACATAAATGTACATTAAAAAATAAATATGTTAGACTCTTCACATCTTCACTGTGTCTCTGACGTCCTAATCAAAAGTCAATTATTTTAAAAGTGCATTACATCATACATGTTTACAGCGATCCTTGTATAAAAAACCTTCTGCACTGGACTCTGGGGTCCGTGATTAAAGTTGGGTCTGTGATGTTACATGTTCCAGCCGAGTTCATCTGCAGGTACAGTAAGATATTCAATGAACAGCTGACTTACTCCACAGCACATTTCCTAAAGTTCTTTCTTAATATGTTCTTTTTTTCAGCGGAATTTTGTTCCTTCAGCATTTGGCAAGATTCTTAACGATAAAAGCAGCAGTTCACAGTACTTTTCTTATGTCCACAAATGTATCATCTGCAGCTTTGCTGACACTGGAATCTCTGGGCTTATCTCATGCAAATATTTACCCTGCATTCCTGTTTGGGACTTTAATGTATCTGCTTATAATGTGTTGTAATTTGTTGGTGTTATTTACTATTGCTGTGAGTTCAAAGTTACACAAACCAATGTTTATTCTGCTACTCAACTTGCTCATTGCTGACATGGTTGAGGCAACGGCTTTTTTTCCTCACCTTGTATTCAGCATTGTGACACAAAACAGACTGATTTCCCATCCTGCATGTGTAACTCAGGCTTTTGTTTTTCACGTTTGTGGCACAGGAAACCTGCTGATCTTGAGTGCCATGTCATACGACAGATACATCGCTATATGTTGTCCTCTGAGGTACAACACTGTAATGAGTCCATGTAATTTAATTAGAATTATTCTTTCAGTATGGCTTGTGGATTTCTCTTTGATTGTCACGCTGATTTCTTTGCTTGCACAGTTTAAACTCTGCAGACTAAATATAGTGGATTTGAACTGTAACAATCCATCACTAATGAAACTGGCCTGTGAGGACACTAGAGTCAACAACTACTATGGATTATTTACTATAATCTTTGTCCAAGGAACATCATTGATATTAACACTTTACACATATGCACAGATTTTATGCACATGTCTTATGAATAAACAGCCTGTTGCCCGACTAAAGGCTATTCAAACGTGTGGCACACATTTACTTGTTTTCTTAATCCTACAAATCAACATCATGGTTTCACTCATTGCCCATCGCTTTGAAAGTGTGTCCCCTTCCATGAGAAGAGCTCTCAGTGTGTCAGTGCTAGTTTTCCCCCCATTTTTAGACCCGATTATTTATGGACTAAAAATTACAGAGCTGAGGCAGAGCGTGATAAGGGTTCTAAAAAGAACTGTATGCTCCCCAATGGTGTAACCATTTTTCAGCTTTGATTTTTCCTGCTCAAGTTAAAATGTGTTTTATTATTATTTAAGAATAAATCATTACATTACATAATGCAGCTGAGGTCTTTTCTGGAGTTTTCTACTAAATTGAATTTTTATAAGTGATAAGCATGATGATAAAAAGTGTGGGAAAGTCTGTGGGAATTAGAAAAATATGAAGCCTTTTAATCCAAGTTTATAAGATGTTGTAAAACTTAGCAGTTTAACACAAAACTATGGCTTTTGATCAATGTGTATTTTTTAAAAAGCCTTCATTTTTCTATCCTTATTATCCTTATTTAAATTGGTCACGGACCACAGGGTCAGTGGTTAGATCCCCAGTCCCAGCTATATGTCTAAGTGTCTCTGGGCAACACACTGAACCCCTAACAGCCCATTCCCCTCCCCATCTGTGCAGTGCTGGTCCAAGCCCGGTAGAAATCTGAAATCAACTTAATCAATTACTAATCAAGGAATATTTCTCCTAGTTGAATGTGCATTCATTATTACATTTTTGGAGAAAAGAAATCTTTGTTTAAGCATTTTTGCCGTTTCAAAATAAGGGGATTCACACTTTTACACACAACTTATGCAGTGAGTCTGTGGTGATTTGGCATTAAATGTTAGTTTTTGGTCAGTTTTTGATCATTTTGTGTATTTTTTGTTTGTTAACTGAGCTCTTTCAAAAAGGAAATATTATCAGTAACTTTAGAAACTCTGGCCCAAAGGTGCTCTGATCTGCTTTGACCAGGCCCCAGGGCTGTGCAGTAATCCATCCGTGCCTGCTGTAGACCGAGGAGCAACTAGAGAAATTTCGAGTCTTCAAACTAAACACAGTCCTACATTCATCTTTGCAGCCAAACTTATCCACAAACAGTCATAACAAAACGTGTCTTTGCCGTTCATGTTTTACAGCACTTAACATATTAGAAATCTTTGCACATGAGATTTAATACAATCTGAGTCTGCACAACCAGTAGATCCAGAGAGTCTCTGTTTCATTTGATGTTAATTCTACATTTCATCTCTTGAATCACTGTCAAATTTGGTCTTAGTTTCTAAACTAACTACTGTACATGCCTCCTTCACGTCCCACCAGCTAAACCTTTCATTCACCTTTGGCCAGTTTTATGACCTACAATGCTTCTTCTTCTTTTCCTTTCGGCTGTTCCCTTTCAGGAGTTGCCACAGCGAATCATGTGCCTCCATCTAACTCTATCCTCTGCATCCTCTTCATTCACACCAACTTACTTCATGTCCTCTCTCACTACATCCATAAATCTCCTCTTTGGTCTTCCTCTAGACCTCCTGCCTGGCAGCTCCAACCTCAGCATCCTTCTACCGATACATTCACAGTTTCTCCTCTGAACATTTCCGAACCACCTCAATCTGGCCTCTGACTTTATCTCCAAAACATCTAACATGAGCTGTCCCTCTGATGTCCTCATTCCTGATCCTGTCCATCCTCGTCACTCCCAAAGAGAACCTCAACATCTTAAGCTCTGCTACCTCCATCTCTGCCTCCTGTCTTTTCTTCAGTGCCACTGTCTCTAAGCTGAACAACATCGCTGGTCTCACCACCGTCTTGAACACCTTTCCTTTCATTCTTGCTGATACTCTTTCGTCACACAACACACCTGACACTTTTCTCCACCCATTCCAACCTGCCTGCACTCGCCTCTTCACCTCTTTTCCACACTCTCCGTTGCTCTGAACCGTTGACCCTAAGTACTTAAAGTCCTGCACTTTCTTCACCTCTGCTCCCTGTAACCTCACCGTTCCACCTGGGTCCCTCTCATTGACACACATGTATTCTGTCTTACTGCGGCTAAGCTTCATTCCTCTGTTTTCCAGAGCAGACCTCCACCTCTCCAGATTTTCCTCCACCTGCTCCCTGCTCTCACTACAAATCACAATGTCATCTGCAAACATCATAGTCCACGGAGATTCCTGTCTAACCTCCTCTGTCAGCCTGTCCATCACCAGAGCAAACAAGAAGGGGCTCAGAGCCGATCCTTGATGCAGACCCACCTCCACCTTGAACTCCTCTGTCACACCTACAGCACACCTCACCACTGTCTTACAGCTCTCATACATGTCCTGCACCACTCTACATACTTCTCTGCCACTCCAGACGTCCTCATACAATACCACAGTTCCTCTCTCGGCACCCTGTCATACCCTTTCTCTAAATCTACGAAGACACAGTGCAACTCCCTCTGACCTTCTCTGTACTTCTCCATCAGCATCCTCAAAGCAAATACTGCATCTGTTGTTCTCTTTCTAGGCATGAAACCATATTGCTGCTCACAAATGTTCACCTCTGCCCTTAACCTAGCTTCCACTACTCTTTCCCACAACTTCATTGTTTGGCTCATCAGCTTTATTCCTCTGTAGTTGCCACAACTCAGCACATCTCCCTTGTTCTTAAAAATTGGCACCAGTACACTTCTCCTCCAGTCCTCTGGCATCCTCTCACTCTCCAAGATCTTGTTAAAGAAACTAGTCAGAAACTCTACTGCCACCTCTCCTAGACACTTCCATACCTCCACAGGTATGTCATCAGGACCAACTGCCTTTCCATCAAGACCAACTGCCTTTCCTGACCTACAATGCTGAATATTGTTAATTTGTCAACATCCATTGGAATCGCTAGTACGTTTTAAGTCCAATTTAAAAAAAGGACTGGATTTAAAAACATAGCACATCATTTTTAAAAGTTCAGTGCCTCATTCTTATCATCCATCCATTATCTGTAACCACTTATCCTGTTCAGGGTCAAGGGGGCCTGAGGCCTATCCCAGCTGTCCTTAAGCATAAGGTGGGCTACACCCTGATTACGTCTCCAGTCTATCTTAGATTCAACACAGGGAGATAGAGACATACAAACTATTCACTCCTAACATGCGTTTCTTTGGACTGTGGGAGGAAACGTGAACGCCACACAGAAAGGCCACAGCCGGCAGGTAAATTACGACCAGGCATCTTCTAGCTGTCAGGCAGCAGTGCTAACCACTCCACCACCGTGCTGCTCCGTGTTGTAACAGTCATAAGAAATTCTGAAACCCTGTTGTTTTCTTCAGTATTTTCTCAGGTGAAATAAGACGTAGTCCAGAGCTTTTTCAGGGATCTTGATCATCTGCTTTCCTTCTGTATTTCACCTCTTGAAAAAGTCTTTCAGGCTCTTTCTTGTTTCTCTCTACTTCACTTTTCTTTACAGTCTCCTTATGCCTCCTCTTTAACACATACATTTAGTACAGTACCTTTGGTTACTGAATCTCACGTATAATCAAGTCCAAACACAGTAATTTATTTGGGCCTAAAACATGTAAATTGGCAAACATGTGTAAACTGTTGAACTCTGGGTTCATTCCCAAAACTTAGTAATTCCAATTCGATGAATCATTTACAAAGTCATTAGCAATCCCTAAAGTAAAAGGTGACGTAAAGAAGACTAAATGAAGCAAGCTGAGCAGTGCAGTTTTCAACAGTTTTCGACTCGTCAGCACAGCTTGTGACGAGTCGACTACACAATTAACTGAGGTGAGAATGGAAAACGACTCGTACGGCTTCAGCTCTGAGTTAACTCTGGACGCCTTTGTTGTTCCAGGTGGAGGAAAGTATCTCATATTTCTTCTTGGCATTGTGATTTATTTTTGGGGCATTTTTTGCAACTTGACTTTGCTGACTTTGATCATCGTGAAGACAAATCTGCACAAGCCTGTGTATTTCATCCTGTTCAGTCTTCCTCTCAATGACCTAATTGGCATAACTGCAATGCTACCAAAAGTACTTTCAGACATTGTTACAGAGACTACTACCGTTTACTACCCTCTCTGTGTTTTACAAGCTTTCTTGCTGCACATGTATGGTGGTGGAATACTGTTGACTCTGGCAGCCATGTCATTTGATCGTTATGTTGCCATCTGCATACCCTTACGTTACTCCTCTTTTATGACCCCCACAGTTGTTGTTTGTATCATCTCGTTAGTTTGGACTCTAGACTTTGTCTTCATTGTGTCACTGTTCTCTTTGCAAACAAAGCTTCCAAGGTGCAAATCTGTAATTATGAATGTGTACTGTGATAACCCATCCCTTCTGAAGCTCACATGTGGAAACACAACAGTCAATAATATCATAGGACTGTTTACCACAGCCGTCATGCAGGTTATAAGTGTGTGTGTTCAGGGATTTTCCTACGGGAAGATTCTTATCACATGTGTGGTTACTAGAAGGTCTGAAGTAAAGAGCAAAGCTGTCAACACGTGTGTTGCACAGTTGGTTATATTCCTCATGTTTGAGATTGTGGGAACTTTCACAATTTTGTCGCATAGATTCAAAAATGTCTCCGCTGACTTGCAAAAGATAATGGGAATGCTAATATTTGTACTTCCTCCACTCCTAAATCCAATTGTATATGGGCTCTATACCAGTGAAATTCGAAAAACTCTCCTGAGAGTCTTCAGAAATAGAGTATCTGCCTAATATCTAGTATCTGCCCAAAATCATTCATTTTAAATAGGCTTATTGAAACATGATAAATGCTCAGAAAGTAATCACGTTTTCCACACTTTGTGTTGTACATTTTCAGTCTATGAACAATTATCCCTAACAACCAAATGAAAACACCTTTTTAGAAATTGTAACAAATATATTAAAAATTAAAAACGGAATATTCAAGTTTATAAGTGTATTAATACTCTTTGCTGGTGGCGCATCCTGTTTGCTGTATTTCTTTGCTTTAATTCTTTGCTTTAATTGACTGGATAGAAAGACACAAATATAGCATAGGGCATTTCTAAAGCTTCGAGTGTTCCCCAGTGTACTCAGTAACTGTGAAGACTGAAACCACCACGACTGTTTCTACAGCTGCTTATCGGACCAAACTAAACTGTGACAGGCTGCAGACAAACAATGTCCGGAGGCCTTCACAGATTTAATCATATTTCATTAAAACTATTGGTGCCGTGAGGGTAGAATGAATTATCCAACCGCTCAGCAGTCGCACTCCCAATATTACAAAAGACTTTGAAGGCAGAACTTTACTTCAACTTCCTGTGTACTAAAAAAGTCTCCCGCTCCTCTCATGGCACTGTTTAACATCTTATCTCCTAAAAATGTTAGATTGATTTGATTTTGTTAGGTTATTGTTGCTTTATGCAAAGTGAGACACACAGACCTGTCTAGTATTTGCTGCTTGAATATGAACTCAATCTCCTTGGTGATAACATATGATGACATAAATGATAACATAAAGGTACATTAAACAATAAATATGTTAGACTCTTCACATCTTCACTGTGTCTCTGACGTCCTAATCAAAAGTCAATTATTTTAAAAGTGCATTACATCATACATGTTTACAGCGATCCTTGTATAAAAACCTTCTGCACTGGACTCTGGGGTCCATGTTTACAGTTGGGTCTGTGATGTTACATGTTCCAGCAGAGTTCATCTGCAGGTACAGTAAGATATTCAATGAACAGCTGACTTACTCCACAGCACATTTCCTAAAGTTCTTTCTTAATATGTTCTTTTTTTGTTCCTTCAGCATTTGGCAAGATTCTTAACGATAAAAGCAGCAGTTCACAGTACTTTTCAGTTATGTCCACAAATGTATCATCTGCAGCTTTGCTGACACTGGAATCTCTGGGCTTATCTCATGCAAATATTTACCCTGCATTCCTGTTTGGGACTTTAATGTATCTGCTTATAATGTGTTGTAATTTGTTGGTGTTATTTACTATTGCTGTGAGTTCAAAGTTACACAAACCAATGTTTATTCTGCTACTCAACTTGCTCATTGCTGACATGGTTGAGGCAACGGCTTTTTTTCCTCACCTTGTATTCAGCATTGTGACACAAAACAGACTGATTTCCCATCCTGCATGTGTAACTCAGGCTTTTGTTTTTCACGTTTGTGGCACAGGAAACCTGCTGATCTTGAGTGCCATGTCATACGACAGATACATCGCTATATGTTGTCCTCTGAGGTATAACACTGTAATGAGTCCATGTAATTTAATTAGAATTATTCTTTTAATATGGCTTGTGGATTTTTCTTTGATTGTCACACTGATTTCTTTGCTTGCACAGTTTAAACTCTGCAGACTAAATATAGTGGAGTTGTACTGTAACAATCCATCACTAATGAAACTGGCCTGTGAGGACACTAGAGTCAACAACTACTATGGATTATTTACTATAATCTTTATCCAAGGAACATCATTGATATTAACACTTTACACATATGCACAGATTTTATGCACATGTCTTATGAATAAACAGCCTGTTGCCCGACTAAAGGCTATTCAAACGTGTGGCACACATTTACTTGTTTTCTTAATCCTACAAATCAATGTCATGATTGCACTCATTGCCCATCGCTTTGAAAGTGTGTCCCCTTCCATGAGAAGAGCTCTCAGTGTGTCAGTGCTAGTTTTCCCCCCATTTTTAGACCCGATTATTTATGGACTAAAAATTACAGAGCTGAGGCAGAGCGTGATAAGGGTTCTAAAAAGAACTGTATGCTCCCCAATGGTGTAACCATTTTTCATCTTGGATTTTTCCTGCTCAAGTTAAAATGTGTTTTATTATTATTTAACAATTAATCATTACATTACATAATGCAGCTGAGGTCTTTTCTGGAGTTTTCTACTAAATTAAATTTTTATAAGTGATAAGCATGATGATAAAAAGTGTGGGAGAGTCTGTGGGAATTAGAAAAATATGAAGCCTTTTAATCAAAGTTTATCAGATGTTCTAAAACCTATCAGTTTAAAATGTAAAGATGTGTGTAATTATACAGTACTTTGAAAAATCTCAAGAATATCTTTGGTAGATTGATGGAAATCGTTGTTGTGAGCAGTATGTTTAGTTAATGGTCAGGCTTCCAACATGATGTACTCCAAAGATCTATTTTATTACATATATCCATAATAATATTTTTTGATGAGAAAACAGGGAGAATTGTAAGATGGCTTCAACTTGGAAAGCTTTTATTAAACACTGAAAAGAGTATCTGCCTCTTTGGTACCAGCCCATATACAATCCTATTGTATATGGTCTTTATACAAGTGAACTTCGAAACACTCTCCTGAGAGTCTTAAGAAATAGAGTATCTGCCTAATAACAGCTTTAAATTTAGTTGTTTAACTTTTCCTCCACGATCTGTGGAACATGTGATAATTGATTAAAGTTTTACTTGTTGTAGAATCACAGATTTTTATATAAATATAAAAATATAAAAAATCATTCATTTTAAATAGGCTGATTAAAACATCATAAATGCTCAGAAAGTAATCACGTTTTCCACACTTTGTGTTGTACATTTTCAGTCTATGAACAATTATCCCTAACAACCAAATGAAAACACCTTTTTAGAAATTGTAACAAATGTATTAAAAATTAAAAACGGAATATTCAAGTTTATAAGTGTATTAATACTCTTTGCTGGTGGCGCATCCTGTTTGCTGTATTTCTTTGTTTTAATTCTTTGCTTTAATTGACTGGATAGAAAGACACAAATATAGCATAGGGCATTTCTAAAGCTTCGAGTGTTCCCCAGTGTACTCAGTAACTGTGAAGACTGAAACCACCAGGACTCTTTCTACAGCTGCTTATCGGACCAAACTAAACTGTGACAGGCTGCAGACAAACAATGTCCGAAGGCCTTCACAGATTTAATCATATTTCATTAAAACTATTGGTGCCGTGAGGGTAGAATGAATTATCCAACTGCTCAGCAGTCGCACTCCCAATATTACAAAAGACTTTGAAGGCAGAACTTCACTTCAACTTCCTGTGTTCTAAAAAAGTCTCCCGCTCCTCTCATGGCACTGTTTAACATCTTATCTCCTAAAAATGTTAGATTGACATGATTTTGTTAGGTTATTGTTGCTTTACGCAAAGTGAGACACAAAGTGACTGTGTAGTATTTGCTGCTTGAATATGAACTCAATCTCCTTGGTGATAACATATGATGACATAAATGATAACATAAAGGTACATTAAACAATAAATATGTTAGACTCTTCACATCTTCACTGTGTCTCTGACGTCCTAATCAAAAATCAATTATTTTAAAAGTGCATTACATCATACATGTTTACAGCGATCCTTGTATAAAAAACCTTCTGCACTGGACTCTGGGGTCCTTGTTTACAGCTGGGTCTGTGATGTTACATGTTCAAGCAGAGTTCATCTGCAGGTACAGTAAGATATTCAATGAACAGCTGACTTACTCCACAGCACATTTCCTAAAGTTCTTTCTTAATATGTTCTTTTTTCAGCGGAATTTTGTTCCTTCAGCATTTGGCAAGATTCTCAACGATAAAAGCAGCAGTTCACAGTACTTTTCAGTTATGTCCACAAATGTATCATCTGCAGCTTTGCTGACACTGGAATCTCTGGGCTTATCTCATGCAAATATTTACCCTGCATTCCTGTTTGGGACTTTAATGTATCTGCTTATAATGTGTTGTAATGTGTTGGTGTTATTGACTATTGCTGTGAGTTCAAAGTTACACAAACCAATGTTTATTCTGCTACTCAACTTGCTAATTGCTGACATGGTTGAAGCGACGGCTTTTTTTCCTCACCTTGTATTCAGCATTGTGACACAAAACAGACTGATTTCCCATCCTGCATGTGTATCTCAGGCTTTTGTTATTCACGTTTCTGGCACAGGAAACCTGCTGATCTTGAGTGCCATGTCATACGACAGATACATCGCTATATGTTGTCCTCTGAGGTACAACACTGTAATGAGTCCATGTAATTTAATTAGAATTATTCTTTCAGTATGGCTTGTGGATTTCTCTTTGATTGTCACGCTGATTTCTTTGTTTGCACAGTTTAAACTCTGCAGACTGAATATAGTGGATTTGTACTGTAACAATCCATCACTAATGAAACTGACCTGTGAGGACACTAGAGTCAACAGCCACTATGGATTATTTACTATGATCTTTATCCAAGGAACATCATTGATATTAACACTTTACACATATGCACAGATTTTATGCACATGTCTTATGAATAAACAGCCTGTTGCCCGACTAAAGGCTATTCAAACGTGTGGCACACATTTACTTGTTTTCTTAATCCTACAAATCAACATCATGGTTGCACTCATTGCCCATCGCCTTGAAAGTATGTCCCCTTCCATGAGAAGAGCTCTCAGTGTGTCAGTGCTAGTTTTCCCCCCATTTTTAGACCCGATTATTTATGGACTAAAAATTACAGAGCTGAGGCAGAGCGTGATAAGGGTTCTAAAAAGAACTGTATGCTCCCCAATGGTGTAACCATTTTTCATCTTGGATTTTTCCTGCTCATGTTAAAATGCGTTTTATTATTATTTAACAATTAATCATTACATTACATAATGCAGCTGAGGTCTTTTCTGGATGTTTCTACTAAATTGAATTTTTGTAAGTGATAAGCATGATGATGAAAAGTGTGGGAAAGTCTGTGGGAATTAGAAAAATATGAAGCCTTTTAATCCAAGTTTATAAGATGTTGTAAAACTTAGCAGTTTAATATGTAAAGATGTGTTTAATTATACAGTACTTTGAAAAATCTCAATAATATCTTTGGTAGATTGATGGAAATCGTTGTTGTGAGCAGTATGTTTAGTTAATGGTCAGGCTTCCAACATGATGTACTCCAAAGATCTATTTTATTACTTATATCCATAATAATGTTTTTTGATGAGAAAACAGGGAGAATTGTAAGATGGCTTCAACTTGGAAAGCTTTTATTAAACACTGAAAAGTTTTCAATTTCATAATATTTACAGCAAACAACAGGAGGTATAGTAATAATCATGTTAAGGTATCCAACTCTATTGTTCCATGAATTACAGATTATTCAGGGCTCTCACACTTGTTTTTTAGAAATAAAAGTTGATAAGAAATTAAATCGGAAAAACTTGGAAAACAGAACGACTTTGTTTTTATTAAAACTGTAATTATTGTTTTAACTCAAAACTATGTCTTTTGATGAATGTGTATTTTTTAATAAGCCTTTTCAGTGGTTAGATCCCCGGTCCCAGCTATATGTCTAAGTGTCTCTGGGCAACACACTGAACCCCTAACAGCCCATTCCCCTCCCCAGCTGTGCAGTCCCAGCCCGGTAGAAATTGGGGAGGGTTGCGTCAGGAAGCGCATCCTGCTTAAAAACAAAAACAAAAAAAGAAACGGTACCAATCAAAATGCGAACAATCATCCACTGTGTCAACCCTGAACTAATGGGATAAGACAAAAGGACAAAAAAAAAAAAAAAAAAAAAAATCCCTTATTTGATTTGTGGTAATATTGTCTGAACAAACACAGAAATATCTAATGTCTATTAGCTACTATTCTGCAAGACAAACTTGTTCACTTCATTAAGTCCATTGTTAAAACTAAATATGGACCAAAGGATCTTGTCATCAGCATAAACTTGAGATAAGTTTTGAACTGTAAATGAAAATATAAAGAAATCTGGTGGATAATGTGTGGAGTGCTGGTGTTCTGTTAAAACACAGCCATTACACAGAGGTAGGATTATTTGGAACTGACCAAATACAAGTTACAAAAGAATACTAAAATGCCAAGAACAACAACCTGGAGTATGAACTAATTTAGTATTAGTATTAGAGATTCAACCAAATTATGATAGGATTTTAAAAACTTTTAATCAGGATCAAATCTGTTGTGTGTTCCCAAAGCCCCCTGTGAGCCTGTGTCTGGGTGACTGCCATGACAATGTAAAGATGAACTTTATGATAACCCAGAAGAGCCAAGGGAGCTGCCCGTCTATAAATCAGCTGGGTTCTCTGAGCATCTCAGCGCGAGCTCATTGCCACTCTTTACTGTCTCTGTGGGCTTTGTTCCTGGAGTTTATGCTCCAAACAGCCAATTGCTTGTATTCGATCTCTGACGTGTTTATTTAACCGACATGTGTGTGTCCTGCCTGTGAAGTGGTGCTGGTTCATTCACGCTTTAATTTGGTAAGTTTTGACCTTTGAAGTAACAATTTACAACTCATTTTCACATTGTTATCTCTCTATGCATTTCTTGTCTCATCACTTTGTTAATAATGAAACTATAAATTATTTTTTTATGTTCTAGGGAGGATGAGCATAAAAATGGACAACTTGTACAACACATCTTCAACTTTGGTGCTACCTGGGTTTAATCTCTCTGCTGAAAGTGTCGCTCCTGTGTTTCTTTTTGCATCTCTGAGCTACATGGTCATACTTTTTTGCAACCTTATTCTGATCCTCACCATTGTACTAAACAAATCTTTGCATCAGCCCATGCACCTAATTCTGCTGAACCTCCCTATCAACGACCTTATAGGCTCCACAGCAATCTTTCCCTATGTCATTAAAGAAATACTGACAAACAGCAGGACAATGCAATACTCAGCTTGTGTCATCCAAGCGTTTTTTATCCACATCTATGCAGCAGGGTCAGTGTTTATTCTGACTGCTATGGCTTATGATAGATACATTGCCATATGTAACCCTTTGAAATACTACACTGTTATGAGTAATAATCACATCATGAGAGTAATCACAGTTATGTGGATATGTATTATAGTTTTAATAGGGGTGCTTTTTGTCCTGCTTTTGCGTTTACCCCGCTGTCGATCTGCAATAACAAGCCCCTTCTGCGATAATCCATCTCTGTTGACTCTGGTGTGTGCCAACACAACCATCAATAACATTTATGGTCTTTTTACAGTCGCTCTAACGCAAGTGATGGCTAATGGGGTTATTGTGTACACGTATCTCCAGATCCTAGTGGCATGCTTCAGATCCAAAAGATCAGACACAAAAGCTAAGGCTCTACAGACTTGTGCTACACATCTCACTGTTTTTCTTCTGTTGGAGTGTCTGGGGCTTTTCAGTATCATCTCATACAGATTACAGAACATATCCCCCCATTTAAGCAGATTCATGGGGTTATCCACATTAATGTTTCCCCCAACACTGAATCCAATCATCTATGGACTGAAAACAAAAGAAATCAGAGAAAAAGTTGTTTACTTTTTCAAGAGGAAAATCCTTCCGTCCTAACAGTTTTTATGCTGGAAGCTAAGTTTTAAATTGTTTTAGCATTTAAATTGGTTTCTGAATCCCCTTGTTTTCATTTTACCTCAAACATTGAATTTTCAAATATGCATGAAAGGTATTCTATGTACAGTACTTAGCTTTAAAATCTCTATAATGAAAAACAAAACATTCACACACATATAATTTTGGACATGTAAAACTGTTGAACAAAATCTAATTTAGTACATTAACCTGTAAATGAGGAATCTCATCTCAAAAGTATTCATTTTTTGGTTTGCTTTGAGGTGTTACTCTACAAACGTGGTTGTTCTGTTAAGACATGAAAGTATGTTGGGTACTGATAAAAATGAAATAAACAATGCATATATCCACAGTTCTTGGGCTTTAATTTTTGCAGTGTGAAACAGAACTGAAATAAGCATTTAATGAGTAGATACAGATACAGTACAAAAGCCAAACAGTAAAATAATAGTTTTTGTATAAAATAAAGTAATCTAATATTGATTGAAATACAAGGAATACTTTACTTAAAGTTGCATTATTTAAAGATAAAAGCAAACTTTCTTTCTCCACACATCATGCACAGTAGACCTATGGTGAATGATGATGTTATACTGACTTGATACATCTGTTTTCACCCTTAACAAACATGCAATCGAAGTGCAAAATTGTGCTCGGACTCAAGCTTCTTAGAAGATGAAAATATGCTGCATGAATATGCTGCATGTGTGACACAAAACCATCAGGGAGTTGCAGTGTGTTCACAGCATAAATACAGCAGAGGGCGCCATCACAACACAATCTACACAAAGCACATCACCCTCCAGTCCATGGCGCAGCATTAAAACTATATGGATGTGTTTTATTTAATGTGATTTGCTGCCCTCTGGTGTATGTTGAGGTAGCTAGAAGAAATTAAACTGTGAGATTTCTTTTACGTCACACTATAATAACAATTTATGACAAGGAGAAATAATTATTTTAGTAAAACAGATCCACTTATATCAACTAATGCAGACATTGTCTACTTCTACTTCTTCATAAATGGTAAGTGGGCTGCACTTATATAGTGGTTTTTCTAGTTTGGCACTCAAAGTGCTTTACACTGCTTCTCATTCACCCACTCGTGTCAGAATCATGCACGCACACACACAAATGGGGGAGCTGCTATGCAGCTGGCCTACACTCAGTAGCCCACAGTAGCCCACAACATGCATTCTTGACATGAAAAATGTGACTAAAGTAATAGACACTTATAGGATGTTATTCAATTAGACTTCATGACAATTTCCTTAGGTATTTAGGAAACAAATATAAAGCATGATGAAAGTGTCAAACTGTAAAAAACTCCAGATAAGAATTTTTAAAGAGCAGCTGCGACAAGATCTTTCAAATAAATAGATAAACAAATTAAAAATACGAGCAATATCAGACATGAGGGAAATTCAGGTTGTATAATTCTAAGCACTATGTGCATGCTGTCTTTGCATTTAGATCAATTTTATTTGCTATGTTTCTATTCTTATCTTATATACTGTATTTAGGAAACTAAATACACCAAGACACATTCATATGCCTGGATTTTTGCTGATAAAACAGATTGACAGAGTTTCTGATTTTGGAAAAAAAAAAAAGTTTTTCTGTTTGAAATGTACAAATGTGATGTTGAGCATCCTGAGCTCTAAGATGACCGATTCTTTTTCTTATATTTATGCCATTAGCGCATTTTTGTTTTTTAACATCAAAACTACTTTATGACCATGTTGGCCAAGGCTCCCTTTAAAGGCAGGGCGAAAGACTATGTATGAGCCAAACAGGGTTTCCTCTGTTTTTGCTATTGTTGTGTAGTGTGAGGTTAGTTAGTTTAAGAAACGTATGTATACGCAAACTAATGACGTCATATAACTTCTCTTGAAGTTTACCTTTTAAATTTATTTAACTAGTTGTCTTAATAACAATGTTATTTGAAAGTTTGAAGGAAGAGAGGGAGTTTAGCTCTGCCTTTTGAAAGAACAGACACATCTATATGAGCTACAGGGTACAGACAGCTATTGGGGCTACAAGATACAGCTATTAGAGATTTAAGTTCAGCTATTAGAGCTGACAGAAAGAACGGACTACAAGGTAGAAGTGAAAGGTTCAGTGTGTAGCTGTGGAGGCACACAGTTTCTTACCTTGTTCGGTGGAATTGATTTGTGAACGTATTTCTGAAATTAATATTTGTAAAAGTGTACTGTAGAATTAGTCCGTTATCAGCTCAGTTGAGAAAAGCGGAATTCAATAAATGTTCAGTGTTCATCATACAACGATCTCTGGAGTGAATAATTGTTGGACCACCGGATAAGAGTAAGATCACCTCTACATTTCAAGTAACTGTTGTTACACAGTCTAAACACGTGGACTAACATTCAGTGAATGATGGATGGGAATAATCATCCAGTTAGAGTGGGAAAATGTCCAAGCCAAGTCTTAAAGCCATGGAGAATTCTTTGCAAAGTCAGGTAGATGCAAAAAAGGCCAAGCTGGACCAGATGGTGAAACAAAAGATTGTTGTGTGGAGCTTGTGGAAACCAAATGCAATTCAACCAACTGCTTGGTGAGTTTTATGATATAAATACCTCAGTCAAAGAAATACTCACAAGCTTGAATCCAAAGAGGAAATGAATAGTGATCAGCAATACTGGTTTGAGCCAAGGCCAAGTTTATTCAGAACTTTCTGTGACGATGTTGCCCGCTGAATGAAAGAGGCACATCAGCGCATAGAGGAAGCCAACAGGGCAAGTGATGATCTAAGCCCTTAATAAAGTGTGTCTGTGGTGTCCTCAAGGAGATTCAGGAAAGTTGTAGCATCTTCAGCTTCTAAGGTATGTCTCAAGGTTGAACTAGAAAGTGCGGCTCTATTAACTAAGGCTGAAGCATTAAGGCAAAGACACGCTCTAGAGGAGCAAGAAGCTAAGCTTAAGGCAGAAAAGGAGAAACAATTAGAGCCAAGAAAGAACAATTGGAAATGAAGGCTGCTCTTGCTGCTGCTAATGCTCAAATTCAGATCTTCAAGAACCATGAAGGCTCTGTGATGTCACGTGGCTTAAAGATCAGCAATGACAATTTCGAACCAAATCAGATACCGATAATAAATGCAAGGAATAACGTACCTGTTGCTGCTGTTGCTAATGCGGCTGAACAGTGTGAAGAAGCAAGAGATGAACCTGTTATGGGCTATTTCAATGCTGGATTCAATGGAAGTGCAAAGGCAGAAACAGGTCACCGTGGTTTCAAAGCAAGCGCTGTTAGCCAGCTTCCAGGGTCAGGGTCAACATGTTTGTTTGGGAATAATCCGTGTCAGAACGATATTACCGAATTTTGGATAAACACGAAAGGTTGTCCACTTTAACTCCTCAAACCATTCCCAACTGTATAGACTCTTCATCAGAGCATTCGAACACGGGGTAGAGAGTAAAACAGGGAATGACAGTGATCGGCTCATCTTCATGCTTCATCTAACATGCAGACAATTGTTTCTAAGCTTCCAAACAAGTTGAGTAAGAAGTGGAGCAATGTGGTTTTTGACATTCATGAGAAATACGAGCGTAAGGCTACATTTAAAAACCTAGTGGAGTTTGTAAACAAAGAAGCCAAGGTCGCACTGCCCCCTTACTTTGAGGAAATAATGGGCAAACCTATCCCTGACCCTGGGATCTACTTGGTTAAAAAAAGTTTTATAAAATAACTTAACTTAACTTAACTTAACTAACTTAACAAAGTAAATAAAATTATGTGTTGGGAAATAATGTGTGGGTGAACAATACCCGTCCCCCTTCCCTTGTACCACCTTCTTGCCAATAAATGCCTCTGTCTCCACATTGTTGTCAAATTTATATTGCACAGCTTCATTGTCTAACAACAGAGATTATTATTTTTTTATTACACAACCAGCACGGTTCAGTAACATGCTGTGATAGACTAGTCATCATGGGAAAAATGCAATGGTCATAATAAACAGGTGTCAGTGCACTCATGGCATCTCACCTTGGGGAGTATGAGGCTGTGGGCGTGCTGATTATTATGATGAATGTCAGAGTTTTCATTTCCTGGCATTTACATCGACCTATACAGGATGAAACAACATTGAACATAACACATTTTAGTTTCGGTGAAAAAAGTACTGGAACAGATATTTTAAAAGTAAATAAAACTTTTTGTTAACTGCATTAAGGCTCTGACTCATTGACATGATCAAACTGTTGGGTCGTCTTTAATAGTTTTTCTGGTCTTTCAGTTTTGTTTGTTTCTCTACCCAGTTTTCCAGGTGAAAGACAAGTTTACTGGGATCAAGGTCTGATGAGAGGCCTGGCCAGTCTGAGACCTTCCACTTTCAACTGCCTTCGGGAAATCTTTGAAGAGTGTGTTCAGTACCACTGTCTTGCTGCATGGTGAACCTCCTCCCAATTAGTTCTCATGTGTCTCACAGTAAATTGACAGACAAAATGTTTCTGTTCACCCCTGAATTAATCTGTTTTTAATGTAGTAAACTTATCGTGATGATTGAAAACAATGATCCAGTGAATATAATTACATTTACAAATGTATCTGACGTTTGTCCGTTTTACTAGTACTTGAACTGCACATAATGTAGTCACCTTGTGCTTTGTTTTTATATATTGTTTCTGATGTTTTTGCTGATTTCTAGCTCCTTACATATTCTGTGCTGTATACCATTTGTTCAAGTTGATGCTGTCTTAGAATAATACAGTAATGAAAGGTGTATTTTTGTAACTCATGAATTTACTGAACAAATCTGAATCTGTTTTTAGTAATGTTGTGACTTGATATGTTTGATGTAGGTGTGCTGTAGCCCATCAGAGAATCTCTGATCTGAACTTTCTCACTGAGGCCAAGCTTTCTTTTGTGTCGTGGTTACCACTGCTTGGCTACAGTTTCTTTCTTTGACTTTGCTCATTAGGATAATGACTTCTTTGTTTACAAGGTGTCAATAGAAGGGATGTGTCACACTCAGCCTCTGGAGTGATCTCTCCTCACTACCTACCTCTGGTAATGAACCTCAGAGGGTTTGGTGACACAATGCAGTAAACAGCTACTGTTTTGTTTGGTAACATTGACAGGAAAGTGAACTTGTGACAGTGAAAGACTGATTTGCCCAAGTTGCATTTCATGAACTAATAATGTTAACATGTTTTCCCCATGAAAATAAACTATGTTAGTTCTCTGAAGCACAGAGTATCTTTTAATTTTAAGGAAGCTTTCTCAAAGTCTTCTCACACGCGAAAAAAAATGAAACATATGCTAGAATATCTAAACTGTGCCTTTGCACACAATCACAAAGAAGTCTAGTGTGTCACATTTAAATAAACCATCAGTTAATAAGTATATGAAAACAAATAAAAAAAATAATTTAATTGCTATAACTACATTCCTTTTAATTACTTTTCAGCCTTTTATTAATATGTAAGTTTTTATTACAGATTTTATTATATAAAATATTTTACACAAAAAGCTTTTCACTGGTAAAGTAATACCACCTACATTTACTACACGTGAATGACATGAAATAAAACCCATTATGTCTGTGTTGAAATTTTGTTCAACTTGCAAATAAAATACATTTACAGAACTCAATGACAGTGCTTACATCACTTGGTTTTAATTTAAATAAACTACAAAAGCAGTTTAAACAGGTTTTTGTGGCAGTATAGTTTCTTTGTTGAGGCCAGATTTATTGCAGTTTTTCTGCTTCACAGGTTTAAGTATTTAGCTCTATTTTAATACAAGTTTTAGCAAAGTTGCAGAAGCAGCAGCAGAGTGAAGCTGCAGGATGGTCAGGACCAGAGCAGAGCAGCAGCGCTGTGTTTAAATCCGTCCATAACTCTGCTTTGTATAAAATGATTTTACTTCCTAGCTTAGTGCTTAATGCAGTTTACAAAGGTAAATACATGTGTCCGTTTGAAATATTGTACTAGTGATATCTCTGCACTTTGTAAAGGTTACAATGCTAACTAGCATTAGCATAGCCTTGGTGGATTTGGTGTTAGCAAATGTCAAAAGTTAGACCAGCTCGGTGTGATACACTTTGCGAGCATTTAGTTGACACTGTTTTGGTGCTGGGGGGCTGCATATGATCCATGGACTTGTACAAAGGTAGGAGTTGGATCAGGTTGTGGTCAGACCTGCCAAGGGGGGATGGGCAGGAGAGCTGTTAGCCACTTTAACATTTGAGTACATCAGGTCCAGTGTCTTCTGTTCTCTGGTGTGACAATCCACATACTGTAGGAAGGTGGGGAGGTTTGCAAGATTAAAGACACAGGAGATTGAGGGCGTCAGGATGTCGGGTCTGGACTCTGGCTGTGTATGTATGATGTCACATGCAGCGTCGGCGGATACGGAGAGGGGAATATAGATGGCAATATGGCATGTGTGAACTCCATGGGGATATAGTGTGGAAGAAGGCCCACCGGCAACAGTTCAATGTCGGCAACAGACTTTTTTTTCACGCATGCATGACCAGTATGACACCACCTGTTGTGGATTTACATGACCAGGCCTCCACCTTGCCTCTTTCCGTTCTCCTCTCTCCTCTGATCTGCCCGTACTGTGCTGAAGAGAGCAGCTGCCGAGCAGCGAGATGTATTACTTTGGCATTTTTCAGGGCTGGTTCTCTCACATTTCACAGGACACTCTCAGAGGCTATTGGTCAATAGATCTCAGTAAATGTAGCAGCTTCAATCATCACTTACACAAGGATACTTCACTACTGGGGTAAAATAAATGCACTGTTGATCTAATCTAAGAATCTATTGAGATGTAAAAACTTTTTTAAATGTGTTAATAATTTTAGATTTAATTTCTTTGGTTCTAAGACAGTACACAAAAGGATTTACAAGTGATGGGCCAAGAATGGATCCAATATTTAGGCCATTGCGTGCCTCAAGAGTCAATACCACACCTAACCTGGTCAGGATAACAAGGAGAAATACTGGAGAGTAATAACATGTGACCACAATCAAGTGACTCAAACAAGTGCTGCCCATTTTCTTTTTATCATAATATGAGGATAATTTCGCAAAAAATATGATCCCAACATAGGACAGGCAAATAAAAATGAAAGTGAAGAATAAAATTAAAAACATTACCACTGCAACCAGATTGAAATAATATTCAGGGTCAACACAAGTAGTTCTTAATACAGCAGCATAGTCACAAAAAGCATACTTCAGCACTGAATAGCAGTAAGGTAGAGGAATCACTGTTGAAGGAAAAACGGCCACAAAACCACAGCCAACCATCCACAGCATATATGTCAGGACCAATGTACGTGCATTTGTTAAATAACTGTGGTACTGTAAAGGACAACTAATAGCAAGCAATCTATCAAATGCCATAACTGCTAAGGCAAACATCTCCATCACCCACCCTAATTGGAAAGCAAACATTTGAATTAAGCAGGGAACATAGGATATGGTTTTAACACCAGCAACTAAAACCCCAATCATTGTAGGACTGGCACTAGAGATATACATGATATCAACCACAGCAAGGTTGCAAATCAGAAGATACATTGGTTTGTGTAATTTCTGGTCATTGATAATGAACAGGATGTTTGTGATATTGGCTAGAACAGCTACAACATAGATAATCAGTATTACCACACCAACAGCCACAGGTCTTTTGACTAAATCAAAACCACCTATGATGAATTCTGTTACTTTGATTGAAGCATTTTGTGAAGTCATGTTCAACATGAAATGCAAAAAAAGTTGATTAAGAATTTTGTATCAAACTAACAGATGAATTACTATATTGTAAACGTAACCAGTCATATCTATGCATCAACCTGTGCGAAAAACATGACTGAGCTCAGTGTAACAGGTTTCACAAGATTATCCTCCAATGTTGTTTACCAGACAGCTTCTGGATGTTGGGTTATAAGGGACAGCAGACCTGTAAAATTTCATTGGACAGACTCATTGTCCAATTGTACCTAATGTTCACCCCACCCATTGCACAGAATAGAAATACTATTGGTAAAAATATAGTACAAGTACTTCACATACTGTAGTTGGAAGAGATGGCAGACGTTCACAAAGTTAATACTCAAGCAAAAATCAAATCAAGGGTAACACTAATTGTGGGCATATATTTTGGTAATAAGTAGGTAATAGAGTGTAATTATTTAATAGAAACAAGTTAATAGCGAGTAATAACTTTGTTGATAACATGGTAACTAAAAACCAAAGGCTGCAATAATTAAATGGAAATAGACTTCAAAGTTTTTGTGTATTAAAAAAAAGAAATGCATAACTCCGTGATTGTAGCATCTTGGCCTCCTTTTACTTAGGTTTAGCAATTTTTTTTACCAAGATATTACCTGGTACTTGACTTTAGCAATTACAATGGTAATACTTAAATATTTAGAATACCAAAGTAATGTGGGTATTATTTTACAAAAATATTTTTTTAAATTGGAATATTTGGTTAATAATAAAAATAATTCAATCACCCACGTATGCTGTGCTATTACATATATAATATTCCTACTTTGCGTTATTTCAGAAAAATGACATACTACTAATGTCATGATCTGGACTTCACGCCCACTTCCTGCCCAGGACTTTTATTTTGTAGCCCCGTTTACCTACTTTCTGCCTTATGTTAATTCATCAGCCTGATTGTTTTTACCTGTTCCCTAGTTTATTTATACCCGGCTCTTCCCACAGTCCCCTGCTAGATCCTCTGTCTAACTCTCGGACAGTGCACCTTGCTCCCTGGTTTGTCTAACATCAATTTTTTGAATTCTTTTGCCTGTCCCCTGCCCAAAGTTTGGTTTGATCTGTTTTTGATTCAGTTTAGTTAACTCTGCCATTTGTCCTCGTGTTTAAATGTTTGCTACCTGTTGTGTTTTTTTTTTTTTGTGTCCTCCTCTCAGGAGTGAATTTATGTTAGTCCTTAGTTTTCTTCATTAATAAACCTAGTTATCAGTTAACTTCCTTTCACCGTCTCTTCACTTGGTTCCGTCCTTATACAAATTGTGATAACTAACCTGCCATTACTGAGATGTAAAGAAAGATGCTATCTACATAAGTATTTCTACAAAAAAAAATACTTCTCACACATTAATATTTAAACTACAAAAACTAAGTAGACCACTAAGAGAAACATTTGCTGCAGATCCTGATTTGTCCAGCCCACATATATGGGAACTATTGCTTTGTTTTCAATACATATACTAGTTATACTTTTAAAAATCAGTCCTGGATGGGGATGTCTGACTTGTTTGGTACAGAATTTATTGTTACAATGAGCACAAGAATGACAAAGCAATTAAAAACTTTTCTATGGCTGACAATGATTTAACACTGCAACATATTTTTCACAGTCCATAGGGCTGGTTTAATGACAAATGCTTTGGAGGTCTTGGATAAAAGCTGCTTGCATTTGACAAAGCGTTCCTACCAGTAGGCTTGGTGTAGCTAGTAGTTTGTAGTTCTGTATTATCTTTGACCAATGCAATGTCAAAAAAAATCAGAACCAGATTGCCCTAATTTATACATTTAGTATTTTTTGTATTGTATTGTATTGTATTTTCTATTTTTAAAATTGGCCTCACATTCTTTGGCTCATAGGAACACTGCCAAAATTTCTGTTGATGATACTGATCAGGAGATATAGAATTTTCACATCAGCCAAAAAGAAAAAAATGACCTTGAAAAATATTTGAATTAAGCACATAGGATATGTGTAACACCAGCAACTACAATCCACCAACCACAGCAAGGTTGCACATCAGAAGATACATTGGTTTGTGTAATTTCTGGTCATTAATAATGAACAGGATGTTTATTGGCTAGAACAGCTACAACATAGATAATCAGTATTACCACACCAACTGCCACAGGCCTTTTAGCTCAATAAAAACCACCTCTGATGAATTCTGTTACTTTGTTGGAAGCATTCTGTGAAGTCATGTTCAACATGAAATGCAAAAAACATTCTTATCAAAGTAACAGATGACAGATGATGAAAAAGAAGGGTCGCACAAAGACCTGACTCCTTTCCTCCCTAAGGAAGTAAGATCACATAAAATCAAAATCCAACGTTTTGGCCTGTGCCTTAGTCAGGGGCCCACTAAGAACAAGAATCCACAAATCAATCTATGTACATTTCCAAAAACAAGTTAAGCCATTCTATTTAGTAAAGGCATATTACACCAATCAAGACATCATTTGAAGGACCTGTATACTGTAGCTCTTCTCTCTTAATGTATTCCTTATACTGGCATCTTGAGGTCAAAAAATGAAAAAAGGCAAAACCTTTCGAATTATTGATACATATCTAAAGAAAAAAATGAAGAATTACAAAACAAACTTAACTTGTAAGACATCATCTCAAATCTTTCTCTTTGTTTAGTCCCTGTGGTGACATTGTTTTTGTGCCATGAAAATGTAAAATATTGTACTCTGCAAAGTGTTTTGCTACAGGAGGTGTGAAATCATGTCTCCTAATAGGACCTTTGTGTTCTGTTTTACACTAGTCCACACAGGCAAGATCTGCACACAACCGTTCAAATAAATTTGAAACTCTTCCAGCTTTTACAGATTTAAAAAATATATTAGTTTATATTTTTAATCTGGCATCACAATTGCCACCTGTCCAAGAGACTGACCAGGAGGTATTTTTACGTATGATGTAGTATGTTGCATAATTGGGTACAATAATCCAAGTATTATTATCATTGTAGCATTTACTTCTTTAAAGCTAATTTACTGAAAAGTACTAAAAGTAATACTAAAATCTTTAAAGAAGTAAGCTTGACAGACTTATCTGGATATTAGCAAACTTCTATCATGCAGGGTTTTAGCTGCAAACACCTATGGGAGACTTCTTATCGGATGCCCATCCTGATAAAACCTCAATTTCTACCGAGGGGATCGAACCACTGACCCTGTGGTCCATGGACGACTGCCTTTACCAACTGACCTATAGCTGGCCCTTAGGAGAGTTATTATTGATTACTTCATGCTAAAATAAAAAAATGTAGAGGGTGAAATTTTTTTTGAAGATTTACGTAACACGCCATGCAAATAGTTAAAGTTTTTCAATAAAAACTAAGTTGTCCTGCAATATCTTTTAATAATAAATGTCACACACAATTTAAAGGCTGATTTAATAATTTTCTGTGAATGACTTAGGAAGAAGGGGTGAGATTAAATAAGCCAAAGCTTCTTCTGGTTATTGATAAATGTCTTGTTAAACAATGATTTTGCATCTCTACTGTTTTTTGTTGTAGTAAATATTGATTTTCTTTTTTCTTGGACTGACATCTTGTATTATCATTTACTTCTTCGCTTTACATATTCAAAATAAATAAAATAAATTTCAGATTTGAAAAAACTATGAAATCGTTTTTTTGGTCTAAGATTGCAAATAAAGATTACTGCAAATATTAATCAGCTAATCATTATTGTTTTAATTTCCTAGTCGAGGGTCAACTATTCAAATATTTTTTTTTGTGTAAGCCACCAACAATTTGAGACACATCTTCACACTGTAACCATGACTTTCTTGTAATAATTCTGTATAGTTAATTGTAATCTTAAAATGTTAAAATGTTTCAGCATTTGTGATAAAAAACAAAAATATTAAATATATTATGTTGTCCTCTACACAAGAACTAACATGTATGTAGTTTGCTTGTTCCCCTCAGCGCTACATATGTACGCCCGCTTCAATTTCTCATAACAGCGCATACATACCTATGGGAACACACTTAGTTCTTGTCCCTTACAACTCTGGTTATGATAAACAGTTACAAAATTGCATGGATAAATAAATTCTATCTTTTTTATTTTAACAGTTATAAATGGATACAACATTTATAATAAGCATTTAAAATTCATAAGAATCAATTCATTTCTGGAGATAAAGTCAAAGAGGCCAGATTGAAGTGGTTTGGACATGTTCAGAGGAGACACTGAATATATCGGTAGAAGGATGCTGAGGTTGGAGCTGCCAGGCAGGAGGGCTAGAGGAAGACTAAAGAGGAGATTTATGGATGTGAAGTTATTTGGTGTGAGAAAAGAGGATACAGAGGACGGGGTTAGATGGAGGCACATGATTCGCTGTGGCGACCCCTGAAAGGGGTCAGCCGAAAGGAAAAGAAGACAATTCATGAGAATCGATTAAGATGTATGATTTTTTTAAATATGTTAAGGATCTTATTTTTTATTTCTTTTGTCCTAAGACAGTACACAAAAGGATTTACAAGAGATGGGACAAGCATGGACCCAATATTTAAGCCATTGCGTTCCTCAAGAGTTAATACAACACCTAACCTGGTCACAATAACAAGGACAAATACCGGAAAGTAATAACATGTTACCACAATCAAGTGACTCAAACAAGTGCTGCCCATTTTCTTTTTGTCAGTATCCGAGGATAATTTCACAAAAAATATAATACCCACATAGGAGAGGCAAATAAAGCTAAAAGTTAAAAAAAGAAGAAAAAATATTATGATTGAAACCAGATTGAAATAGTAGTTAGGGTCAACACAAGTGGTTCGTATTATGGCAGGATAGTCACAGAAAGTGTACTTCAGTACTGAATTGCAATGAGGCAGAGGAATCACAGTTGCAGGTAGAACAGCCACAAAACCACAGGCAGCAATCCACAGCATATATGTCAGGACCAGTGTACGTGCATTTGTTAAATAACTGTGGTAGTGAAAAGGACAACTAACAGCAAGCAATCTATCAAATGCCATCACTGCTAAGGCAAACATCTCCATCACCCACCCCAGCTGGAAAGCAAACATTTGAATTAAGCAGGGAACATAGGATATGGTTTTAACACCAGCAACTAAAACCCCAATCATTGTTGGACTGGCACTGGAGGTGTATAGTATATCAACAACAGCGAGGTTACAAACTAGAAGGTACATTGGTTTGTGTAATTTTTGGTCATAAATAATAAACAGAATGTTTACAATATTGGCTGCAACAGCTACAACATAGATAACCAGTATAATCACACCAACTGCCATAGGTCTTTTGACTAAATCAAAACCACCTCTGATGAATTCTGTTACTACAACTGAAGTGTTTTGTGAAGTCATGTTTAACAAAATAGAAAGTTTTATAATTTTTTAAGAAGTTGATGTAAAATCATTTCTCATAGCAAAAAACCTCCAATCATAATCCTTTATTTCTATTTGTCAAACTTTGCAAAAATTACTACCTGATCTCAGTCAGAGAGTTTGTCTACATCATCAATCAGACATCTTCTAGCATGATGTTTTAAGGAAAAGCAGACCATCTCATTGGGCGGGCTTACTCTCCAATCACATTGGATGTTTATCAGATTTTGTTTGAGCTAGTAGATATTTAGTTATCATTATCTGTCAATGTCAGCACGAACTGTTAGAGGCAGGACTGAGGGATTCTCAGGTGAATACTGAGAGACTGATAGCTATCTGTAAAACTTTTTTGCTCATAAATGTAGAGAAGCCAGTTCTTCGTGGAGTACATTGATTACATATTACTCTAACATTAATATGTTGTCCTTTAACAAAGGGATTATTAATTGATAAGTATGATAAACTGTCAGTTGTCATATACCTGCAATGTAGTAAAAAGTATTACATTGTGGATATAAGAAATGGGATATCACTAAAAAACTTTAGTTTTCTTTGGTCCTATCGGCTTATCCCATAAGTTCAGGGTGGCCACAGTGGATCATTGTCCGCATGTTGATTTGGCACAGTTTTTACACTGGATGTCCTTCCTACAGGGCTTGGACCGGCAATGCACAGCTGGGGATGGGAATGGGCCTTTGTCTTTGACATGCCGCTTCCTTTTCATACAGTGCAATGCTGTCTGGTTATTAACTCCTCCACTGTTGCCAAATTCTCCACTGCTCTCAGTCATAATCCAGTAATTTCCCCAACTGGTTCCCTGTGCTTTGATTCAGATGTTGAGGCAGTATCCACTCTCTTTATTACAACCTGTCAAACCATATTGGATACTGTGGCCAGTTGGCATTTTTATCAGAAAACCGTGAGAGCTGTTCAAATCAAGTATTTTTCTAATGATATTGTATCTAACTGTGACAACCCTCCAGTTTTATTTAAAACCATAAACTCTATCCTTATTGTCCCTCTGTCAACCTGCCTTAAGAACTCGGCTGAAGTGTGTGATCTCCCAATGCTGGATCTCCCAAGAAAAATTCCACTTTGTCTTTTTAAAGAGGTCTTCCCCACTTTGGCTCCATATGCGCTAAATATTATTAATAGCAGCCTAGAAAATGGGGTTATACCTGTGAGTTATAAGCATGCAGTGGTGACTCCACTGATTAAGTCTCTTCTGTATTTTAATGTTCTTTTAGCCACAGACACTGTGTTGTTTTGGTACAGTTGGACCTTAGAGCTGCGTTCGATACAGTGGACCATCAGATGCTCCTGTCTCACTTGGAGAACTTTGTGGGCCTCCAGGGTGGTGCTTTAAATTGGTACAGTAACAAACCTGGGTGTAAGACTAGATAGTGACATCAACCCGGATACATAGATTAGTGCAGTGGTCAAGTCCAGCTTTTTTCATTTAACTGGCCAAAGCAAAACATTTTATTTCTCTGCATCACTTTGAGATTTTAATCCATGCTTTTATCACAACTCGCTTATTCTACTGCAACGACTTCATTTTAGGCTTAGCCAGATGTCACTTGCTCAGCTACAGCTGGTCCAAAACACTGCTGCCTCGCTTTTAACTGGTACTAAAAAACAAGAACATATTGCTCCGATCTTGGCATTACTTCATTGGCTCCCGATTCATTTTTCTATTGATTTGAAAATGTTATGTTTTTAAATGTTTATATGGTCTCTGTCCACAGTATCTGTCTGACCTCTTCCTGTCGTATACTCCATCATGTTCTCTTAGGTCAGCAGATCACTCACTTTTAGTTGCCCCCAGTACGAAGAGGACGCTTCGATGTGACCACACTTTTTCAGTTGCTGCCCCAAAATCATGGAATGAGTTGCACATCAGGCAGGCCAACTAACCTGTTTTTAAATCTTCTCTTAAAACACATATTATCTCGGTTTGAGATGTTGGTTTTTACTTTATAGCCATAAGTGCTCTCTCTCAAAGAGTGGTAATGTTTAAGCATTAAAATGAGGTTTTCCTCACCAACAAAAAGTCTGGTTATTTGTTTCTCGTGCAACACTTTTGGTTGGTAAATTCCAGTAAAGGGTCAAGTAAAACAAGGCGAGTATAGATGCATTCATTGCATTAAATAATTTCTCCTGTATGTCTAACTTGGGGCCTCAATAAAGTCTTTTAACAAAATATAGTAATAGTAGTATTATTTAGTACATATTTTTTATATTTTATTCTAATGAAAAGATTGTAAAATAAATGTATATGAATTTGTCGCTAAAACAAAAAGTACCTAATAGTGCTGTAAGACTTGCACAGTGTGTGTGTGTGTTTGTGTGTTATACATTTTTATATTTGATAATAATCATACATTATTATTGTTACATTACATTGTTGATTACATTATTATTGTTGATTTGACATGCATTAATGCTAGCAGACTGGGATATGTATGATTATTTGGAAAGTGAAAACAAAAGTTAAGACAACTAATTTAAAAATACCACTTGCATTTAAATGATTTGTATTTTCCTGCTTCAGTTTTGAACATGAATTAGTGAGTGCCCAGCTGTGCAGGATTATTTTATCAATTTACTTCACCTCTATTATATGGACATGTCCGTACATATAATTGTTTTTCTACACTCAGTTTATTGACAAGCAAACATTTGCAAAGCAGTTTACCATCAGGGTGTGTTTTTTGACAGGCTGCTGACTCCTGTCTATTAGAACTCTGGAGACATAAACAGTGAGAGAATAAATAGAATAATGTATTTTATCATATTACCATAATACTTATAAAGGGATCCAACATTTAGAGTACATTTATAAGAAACTACTAAGATGCCTCAACATTTTTGAACAAACTAATGATCTTATTTTTAATTTCGTTTGTCCTAAGACAGTACACAAAAGGATTTACAAGAGAAGGACCAAGGATAGACCCGATTACTAAACCATTGCGAGCCTCAAGAGTTAATACCACACCTATCCTGGTCAAGAGAGAAAGGATAAATACTGGACAGTAATAACATGTGACCACAATCAAGTGACTGAAACAAGTGCTCCCCATTTTCTTTTTGTCAATATTTGAAGACAGTTTCACAAACAATATTATCCCAACGTAGGACAAGCAAATAAAAATGAAAGTGAAAAATAGAAGAAAAAACGTTATTATTGCAACCAGATTAAAATAGTAGTTAGGATCGACACAAGTAGTTCGAATTAAGGAAGCATAGCTACAGAAAGCATACTTCAACTCTGTCGAGCAGTGAGGGAGAGGAATCACAGTTGCAGGTAGAACAGCCACAAAACCACAGCCAACCATCCATAGAATATATGTCAGGACAATTGTACGTGCATTTGTCAAATAACTTTGGTATTGAAAAGGACAACCAACAGCAAGCAATCGATCAAAACCCATAACTGCTAAGACAAGCATCTCCATCACCAAACCTAAGTTGAAAGCAAACATCTGTATTAAGCACGGCACATAGGTAATGGTTTTAACACCAGCAACTAAAACTGTAATCATTGTTGGACTGGAACTGGAGGTGTACAATATATCAACAACAGCAAGGTTACAAATTAAAAGGTACATTGGTTTGTGCAATTTCTTCTCAGAAATAATTACAAGGATATTTACGATATTTGCAACAACAGATATCACAAAGATAAGCAGCATGATCACACCAACTACTAAAGGCCTTTCAGTTGTGTCTAAACCAGTCACAATAAATTCTGTTACTTTGATTGAATTATTATATGAATACATAGTTAAGAAAACATTGATTTGAAAATGCAAAAATAAAAAGCTGCCAAAACTTTTCTTAAAGGAAAAGACAATTCAGTGTATTGTTAAACCAAACCAAGTCCCAACCAGCTCTCAGTGTACAAGAATGTTCAATAGAGATCAATCAAACAGATTTTACAGCAACAGATTCAAGTGTGTGTGGCTATAAATCTTACTATATAGTAACATGTCATTGGACAGCCTCATTGTCCAATCACATTTAATGTTGAATGAACACATGTTGTGTTCAGCATCTAGCTAGTTTGAGCACTTACTTGAAACCCTCTTATTATTAGTTTTATCACCATTATTTTGTTTGTTTGATGGGTGTTTACAAGGAAGACATGAAAGATCATAATTGTGTTTTATTAGCTAAAATATGTTGTATGTTTGTTGATATTTGTGACTTTACCTATTTTTATGACTTATACTTTATACAGACAACCACAAAACTGGAAATAGGCCTGGCTAACATTGGCTGAGACTGCTGGAGAATGGAACACTGTCACTGTTGGAGTGTTTTATTAGACCTCTATTTTGATTTCACTGAGTGACAGGTTTGCTATCGAAGCAGAAAAGGATCCACAATGATAAAAAACAAAGATAAAAACTCCCTCCAACTTCATGATTAGAAAGGGTAGGCTTTACACAGAAAACTGAGGGAAGAACAGGTCCTCCTCAACTGCTGCACCTGGATCACCCCTAATATACCAGGCGCTCAAAAGGCAAGGATCACGGGAACAGTTGCACGTCGGGACAACAGTCTGCCAAACTCGTGAAGTTCGCAGATGACACCCCCTTCATTGGTCTAATCTCAGAACTAGACAAGTCAGCCTACAGGAGTGAGATGGACCGTCTGGTGTCATGGTGCAGAATAAACAACCTGGAGCTCAACGCTTTCAAGAGAGTGGAGATGATAGTGGATTTCAGGAAAGACCCAGCCCCTCTCCCCCCCCATCCTCTGTGGCACTCTGGTGACCTCTGTTGAGTCCTTTCGCTTCCTGGGCACCACCACAACCCAACAGCTCAAGTGGAAGCAGATCATCAGCTACCTCACCAAGAAGGCTATACTTTTTGTGTCAGCTGAAGAAGTTTCACCTCCCCGTGATGATGTTGGTGAACTTCTACTCTTGCATCGTCGAATCCATTCTCATGTCCTCCATCCAGGTCTAGTACACTGAAGCCACGGCGAAGCTGGAGCACGTCATCCATTCCGCTGAGAAGAGGATCGGCTGCAGCCTCTCTTCAGGAGCTCCGGATCCTGTCTCCAGGACAATTTGCTGTAGTATTTTCACTACATATTTTATCTGTGTGACTTCATCCCAAACTGCAATTCTAGGTTTTTTAGTTAGCATTTTTCCAATACTTAAACATGTGCGCTAATATGCTTTTAATGGTCCACTTGCTGCCTGGTCTTTGCAGTTCATTACTCTAATACTAATAGTTCATGCGTAGACACACAGGTTTTAAAATTGTGCAATAAGATCAACAGCTGTCAAAAAAATATAATCCAAAAAAGAACTGGAGGTCCAGAAGTATAGATTGAAAATATAATAATATAATATATATAATATAATTAAATACATTATAATATAATATGATATAAATGTCACACGGTTTCACCTTTATGCCAAATAATCTAAATAAATAACAACAACAATCATTTTAAATAAGGGTCATATATTCATCTCATATTTTATTGATGATTGTGGACGTTTTCTGCTTTTGTGTTGCTGTGGTTCTTCTTGGTGTTGTTATGTATTTCCAGCAGAGAGGAGTTGTAACAAGGCAAAGCAATTTCTATCTGGGAATAATAAAGTTCTTTGAATCCTAAACTAAATCCCAAATCTTAAAAGGAAATGTCAACATTTAAAAAATGAACATCCAAGTAGAGATATTTTTAAATTTCTATCTTCTTTTGAACCAAACGATCCAAAACTAACAAACCACTTTGTTTTAAATTCTGAAGACAAACAACAAACAAACTTTAAAATATTTTATTTACTTTAACTTGGACTAATTGGACAAGTTTGCACTAATTTCACTGCACTTAGACTGCGAGATTTTCAATGTAATAATATTAAGACGTGATTTATCATTAACATGAAATGCAAGCAATGCTTGCAAACTGATTCATGTACGATTATAATAAATATAAGTCAGTGGAATATGCTATTAAATATATTGTATTTTCCTGCTCAAGTATGGCACCTTGGATAATTTTGTCTACAATATCAGGACCAATTGGCAGAAACATTTTTGGTACACATTTTGCATGTACTTTTGTAAACAACTAGTATAATTATAGGTTAATGACAAACAGTTACAAAGCAGGGTAGTCACACACTTCAAACTGATGTAGTTTAAGTTCGCTTGAAACTCTACACTGCTTGTATAAGGAATAAACCATGGTGAAAGTGCTTTTTGACAGGTCACTGACCTTTGTTATATGTTTCCTTTACTGTTTCTTGCACAGCTAAAAACAGGCTCCTTTCTTCCAAAACTCTAGACAGACTAAACAGTTTGTAAGATAAAAAGATAAACATATTTTATCATTTAACTTGTATTCTTATAAAAGGCTACAAGATAGAATAAGAAATTACTTTTATATTTCAAAAGAATCTATTAAGATGCCATAACGTTTTTGAATAGACTAATTATCCTATTTTTAATTTCTTTTGTTCTAAGACAGTACACAAATGGATTTAGAAGAGATGGGCCAAGGATATACCCAATTGCTAAACCATTGCGAGCCTCAAGAGTTAATACCACACCTATCCTGGTCAAGATTGTGACGATAAACACTGGACAGTAATAACACGTGACTGAAATCAAGTGACTGAAACAAGTGCTTCCCATTTTCTGTTTGTCACTTGATGATAATTTCATAAACCATATGATTCCAACATAGGAAAGGCAAATAAAAATGAAAGTGAAAAATAGAAGAAAAAACATGATTATTGCAACTATATTGAAGTAGTAGTTAGGGTCAATACAAGTAGTTCGGATTATAGAAGGAAAGTTACAGAAAGCATACTTCAGCACTGTAGAGCAGTGAGGGAGGGGAATCACAATTGCAGGTAAAACAGCCACAAAACCACAACCAACTATCCACAGGATAAATGTAACGAAAAAAGTATGTTTATTTGTCAAATAACTGTTGTATTGAAAAGGTCGACCAACAGCAAGCAATCGATCAAATGCCATAACTGTTAAGACAAGCATCTCCATCACCTCTCCTAAGTGGAATGCAAACATTTGAATTAAGCACGACGCATAGGGTATAGTTTTAACACCGGCAATTAGAACTCTGATCATTGTTGGACTGGAACTGGAGGTGTAGATTATATCAACAACAGCAAGGTTACAAATCAGAAGATACATTGGTTTATGCAAGTCTTTGTCATAAATAATAACAAAAATATTTGTGATATTGGCTAGAATAGATACCACAAAGATAAGCAGTATAACTGCACCAAATACCAAAGGCCTTTCATTTGTGTCTAAACCACTTATAATAAATTCTGTTACTTTGAGAGAAGTATTATATGAAGACATAGCTAGGAAAATATTGATTTAAAAATACAAAAATAAGATGACAATCCCTTTCTTTAAGCGAAAGACAATTCAGTATATTGTAAATCATTCCCAGTCATAAGCAGCTGTGAAGAAAACTATTCAGCTAAGCTCAAGCAGCTTTCACAGCAACAACAATATGGTTTACTAGAGCGATTCTAAGGTGTGTGGCTATAAGTCTTACCATAGAGTAATATTTTATTGGACAGGCTCATTGTCCAATCACATTGAATTAGGGACTGGAGTTAGCTAGTTAGCTTCCTGTTCCATGGTACTGGGAACAAATACAAAAAGGTTTCTAGAAATGGCTTTGTAGCCTGTACCCTATACTCCCCTCTCTCTAGATTTAGGCATATTTGGCTGCTTGAGTTGAAGTGATCTGTAAACTGGAATTTTATTCTGAATTTATGGGGCAGAGGCTCCTGTTGCACAATTGAGACGTTAACAGGATTTTTAAAAACCGTAGAATAATAATATGTTAAGTTATCCTCTACCTGTGTATTAAAACTTGTTGAGGTCTAGTCTGGTCCCTGGGTGAACCCTACCTTGTGTCAGTCTTGTATGTGTGCACCCTGTATGTGTTTAGTTTGTTGTTTTGTTACCTTTAGTTCTGTAAGTTCTTTACCCTCCACCTGTGGAGTGATTTTTAGTTGTGTTAAACCCTCCTGTTTATTTTTAAATAAATACCCTTTTCTTTATACCTGCTCTTGCCGTCTCCTTACTTGGGTCCTTGCTAAAACACACTAAGCGTAACAGTCTGCTGCACTCCCAGTCCTGTTCTTGGCTCCTGTTCTTGGATCCCTGCGTGTTGGATTCTGACAACATATTTGTTTTGGCACAAGAACACGTGGGAATTCCCGTTCTTGTGGGATTTGGAATGTGTTGTATGATTTAAGTGTGTTGCCCCCAGGTTTTATGTCAGAATAGAGAATCTGTGATAATTGGTGGAAACCGTCTTTATGTGTGAATTGACCAGTCTTTTCTAGTCTTCAGGTGTGTGTCCCCAGCCTAATTTGTGCTTCTTTTTTTTTTAACCTAAAGAAATAAAGCCATTCTTGGGCCTAGATGCTTATGTCAAAACCACTTAAAATTAATTCTGTTACTTTGACCAAAGCATTTTGTTAAGTTATAGTTAACACAAATATAATCTAATGCAAAAAACATCATGTAAAAGAGTTCAATATGTTATCTAGTTGTCAGGTTTTACAAAAAATAACTTGAGCAGTGATTCAGGATCACCAGGTCAGTAACTTTTCATTGGACAAACTTAATAAACAATAAGTTATTATTGACCATAACTCATACGAGATACTAGTTATTTACTTCAATTACAATGCAAAATCTTAGGCCAGAAATCCTGTATGTGCTGAATATGTTATCTGCATCTGTACGTGTCAAGAAAAAATTGTTAAAGGCAAAAGTGATGGATTCCAAGTGAACACAGGAGGTATTCACAACATTGCTCTTCTGCAATCTGCTTTGCTTTGCACATCTCTTCAGGTATTAGTCATCATCAAATTGCTACAAATAACAATGTTGGGAAGCTAGACTGTTGAGCTCAGCTGAAAGAAATGATCCTGCTGTGCGTTTCATACATTCTGATCAGACATCTGCTTTTTGGGTGGCAGACTTTGTCTGCATAGCATATTATCTGTCTATAAGAATTGTCTCTGACATGCTTCCATTGACCATTTTGTTACTAACACATACAAACCCTTAACTGATAGCTTGATGTAATGATATATGTTGATAATTCTATTATTGGTCATATTCTCCTGTATGTTATATATGCTCTCTTCACATTTATATAAAAGAATACAATTATCAATATACATCTCTTGAGCAAGAAAGTGCAGCTTAATTTGCTCCTGTGTGTGCTTCACTTAGTATTAGGTCAATTTGGCCAAAAGTGTGACTTGCTGCATTATATTTATTATACTTACTGTTAGTTCTTTCCAGTGATTTTTAGTGGGCTAATAATAACAATGACATTTAATTAGATAACAACAAAAATAGTTATTTTGAAGCTGTTTAGGCTATATCATTCAATGCTTTCTCTGGCTTTTTCACTACCCGTGTTGTAACATCACAGTGTGATAGTGACAGCCTACGGCAGTATATGTTCTGCAGAGCATTTAAAAAAACAAACAAATTGCAGATAAACCATTAACAAAGCTGGATAAAAGGTCAGGAAACGCAGAATTAATTAGCCAAGCAAATGCACTAACACTGATTTATACCTGATGTCTCTGATGTTGAGATATAAAGTATATAGGTGGTTTCATTTGGACCTGTTATTATTGAAGTACACTTAGTGGTTGGCTGTGCGTATTTGTCTCCTGCTCTGGCTTATATACCTTACTAACATCAGAAGGGCAGACTCCTACAACATAAAGCAACACTGATAGCAACAAAGTCCCGCTAATTTACTTTGAAATGTTAGATGACACATACTCAGCCAGTCTGAAAGTGATTACTTTACTATTATCTCTGACAAAGGAAAGCAACTTATCCTCACACACCATATAAAATACATGATTATCAAATTAGTCAGCGATTAATTTTTGGTTGATTGACAAAACATTTTTTGCACATGGGATATGCTGAGATTTTTCTGAAACATGCATCTATTTGTTGCAAACTCTAAACTTGTTTAGTTTATCACATATAGACCAAATATCAAACTTGTTGTTTCAGCTCTTCTATTTCGGCCACTTAAATTTCAAAGCTATTTAAATGGCATTGTATGTTTAGTGAACACCTACAAGAATAGTATAACAATACACCAACATTTCTGACCGACTCAGTGTTTGCTCCCTTTCCAGTTAAAATTGGCTCTATAAATCATATTGTTATTGGCACAGTCAGTCACTTTACATTGCTACTATATGAACATAATGATTTGGCACAGTTTTTACGCTGGATGTCCTTCCTACAGGGCTTGGACCGGCAATGCACAGCTGGGGATGGGAATGGGCCTTTGTCTTTGACATGCCGCTTCCTTTTCATACAGTGCAATGCTGTCTGGTTATTAACTCCTCCACTGTTGTCGAATTCTCCACTGCTTTCAGTCATAATCCAGTAATTTCTCCAACTGGTTCCCTGTGCTTTGATTCAGATGTTGAGGCAGTATCCACTCTCTTTATTACAACCTGTCAAACCATATTGGATACTGTGGCCAGTTGGCATTTTTATCAGAAAACCGTGAGAGCTGTTCAAATCAAGTATTTTTCTAATGATATTGTATCTAACTGTGACAACCCTCCAGTTTTATTTAAAACCATAAACTCTATCCTTATTGTCCCTCTGTCAACCTGCCTTAAAAACTCGGCTGAAGTGTGTGATCTCCCAATGCTGGATCTCCCAAGAAAAATTCCACTTTGTCTTTTTAAAGAGGTCTTCCCCACTTTGGCTCCATATGCGCTAAATATTATTAATAGCAGCTTAGCAAATGGGGTTGTACCTGTGAGTTTTAAGCATGCAGTGGTGACTCCGCTGATTAAGAAGCCTAGGTTAGTCTCTTCTGTATTTTAATGTTCTTTTAGCCACAGACACTGTGTTGTTTTGGTGCAGTTGGACCTTAGAGCTGCGTTCGATACAGTGGACCATCAGATGCTCCTGTCTCACTTGGAGAACTTTGTGGGCCTCCAGGGTGGTGCTTTAAATTGGTACAGCAACAAACCTGGGTGTAAGACTAGATAGTGACATCAACCCGGATACATAGATTAGTGCAGTGGTCAAGTCCAGCTTTTTTCATTTAACTGGCCAAAGCAAAACATTTTATTTCTCTGCATCACTTTGAGATTTTAATCCATGCTTTTATCACAACTCGCTTATTCTACTGCAACGACTTCATTTTAGGCTTAGCCAGATGTCACTTGCTCAGCTACAGCTGGTCCAAAACACTGCTGCCTCGCTTTTAACTGGTACTAAAAAACAAGAACATATTGCTCCGATCTTGGCATTACTTAATTGGCTCCCGATTCATTTTTGTATTGATTTGAAAATGTTATGTTTTTAAATGTTTATATGGTCTCTGTCCACAGTATCTGTCTGACCTCTTCCTGTCGTATACTCCATCATGTTCTCTTAGGTCAGCAGATCACTCACTTTTAGTTGCCCCCAGTACGAAGAGGACGCTTCGATGTGACCACACTTTTTCAGTTGCTGCCCCAAAATCATGGAATGAGTTGCACATCAGGCAGGCCAACTAACCTGTTTTTAAATCTTCTCTTAAAACACATATTATCTCGGTTTGAGATGTTGGTTTTTACTTTATAGCCATAAGTGCTCTCTCTCAAAGAGTGGTAATGTTTAAGCATTAAAATGAGGTTTTCCTCACCAACAAAAAGTCTGGTTATTTGTTTCTCGTGCAACACTTTTGGTTGGTAAATTCCAGTAAAGGGTCAAGTAAAACAAGGCGAGTATAGATGCATTCATTGCATTAAATAATTTCTCCTGTATGTCTAACTGGGGGCCTCAATTAAAGTCTTTTAACAAAATATAGTAGTAGTAGTATTATTTAGTACATATTTTTTATATTTTATTCTAATGAAAAGATTGTAAAATAAATGTATATGAATTTGTCGCTAAAACAAAAAGTACCTAATAGTGCTGTAAGACTTGCACAGTGTGTGTGTGTGTTTGTGTGCTATACATTTTTATATTTGATAATAATCATACATTATTATTGTTACATTACATTGTTGATTACATTATTATTGTTGATTTGACATGCATTAATGCTAGCAGACTGGGATATGTATGATTATTTGGAAAGTGAAAACAAAAGTTAAGACAACTAATTTAAAAATACCACTTGCATTTAAATGATTTGTATTTTCTTGCTTCAGTTTTGAACATGAATTAGTGAGTGCCCAGCTGTGCAGGATTATTTTATCAATTTACTTCACCTCTATTATATCGACATGTCCGTACATATAATTGTTTTTCTACACTCAGTTTATTGACAAGCAAACATTTGCAAAGCAGTTTACTTTAACAGTTCAAAAATGTTAAAAACCATCAGGGTGTGTTTTTTGACAGGCTGCTGACTCCTGTCTATTAGAACTCTGGAGACATAAACAGTGAGAGAATAAATAGAATAATGTATTTTATCATATTACCATAATACTTATAAAGGGATCCAACATTTAGAGTACATTTATAAGAAACTACTAAGATGCCTCAACATTTTTGAACAAACTAATGATCTTATTTTTAATTTCGTTTGTCCTAAGACAGTACACAAAAGGATTTACAAGAGAAGGACCAAGGATAGACCCGATTACTAAACCATTGCGAGCCTCAAGAGTTAATACCACACCTATCCTGGTCAAGAGAGAAAGGATAAATACTGGACAGTAATAACATGTGACCACAATCAAGTGACTGAAACAAGTGCTCCCCATTTTCTTTTTGTCAATATTTGAAGACAGTTTCACAAACAATATTATTCCAACGTAGGACAAGCAAATAAAATTGAAAGTGAAAAATAGAAGAAAAAACGTTATTATTGCAACCAGATTAAAATAGTAGTTAGGATCGACACAAGTAGTTCGAATTAAGGAAGCATAGCTACAGAAAGCATACTTCAGCGCTGTCGAGCAGTGAGGGAGAGGAATCACAGTTGCAGGTAGAACAGCCACAAAACCACAGCCAACCATCCACAGAATATATGTCAGGACAATTGTACGTGCATTTGTCAAATAACTTTGGTATTGAAAAGGACAACCAACAGCAAGCAATCGATCAAAACCCATAACTGCTAAGACAAGCATCTCCATCACCGAACCTAAGTGGAAAGCAAACATCTGTATTAAGCACGGCACATAGGAAATGGTTTTAACACCAGCAACTAAAACTGTAATCATTGTTGGACTGGAACTGGAGGTGTACAATATATCAACAACAGCAAGGTTACAAATTAAAAGGTACATTGGTTTGTGCAATTTCTTGTCAGAAATAATTACAAGGATATTTACGATATTTGCAACAACAGATATCACAAAGATAAGCAGCATGATCACACCAACTACTAAAGGCCTTTCAGTTGTGTCTAAACCAGTCACAATAAATTCTGTTACTTTGATTGAATTATTATATGAATACATAGTTAAGAAAACATTGATTTGAAAATGCAAAAATAAAAAGCTGCCAAAACTTTTCTTAAAGGAAAAGACAATTCAGTGTATTGTTAATCAAACCAAGTCCCAACCAGCTCTAAGTGTACAAGAATGTTCAATAGAGATCAATCAAACAGATTTTACAGCAACAGATTCAAGTGTGTGTGGCTATAAATCTTACTATATAGTAACATGTCATTGGACAGCCTCATTGTCCAATCACATTTAATGTTGAATGAACACATGTTGTGTTCAGCATCTAGCTAGTTTGAGCACTTACTTGAAACCCTCTTATTATTAGTTTTATCACCATTATTTTGTTTGTTTGATGGGTGTTTACAAGGAAGACATGAAAGATCATAATTGTGTTTTATTAGCTAAAATATGTTGTGTTAGTTGATATTTGTGACTTTACCTACTTTTATGACTTATACTTTATACAGACAAGCTCAACGCTTTCAAGAGAGTGGAGATGATAGTGGATTTCAGGAAAGACCCAGCCCCTCTCCCCCACCATCCTCTGTGGCACTCTGGTGACCTCTGTTGAGTCCTTTCGCTTCCTGGGCACCACCACAACCCAATAGCTCAAGTGGAAGCAGATCATCAGCTACCTCACCAAGAAGGCTATACTTTTTGTGGCAGCTGAAGAAGTTTCACCTCCCCGTGATGATGTTGGTGAACTTCTACTCTTGCATCGTCAAATCCATTCTCACGTCCTCCATCAAGGTCTAGTACACTGAAGCCACGGCGAAGCTGGAGCGCGTCATCCATTCAACTGAGAAGGGGATCGGCTGCAGCCTCTCTTCAGGAGCTCCGGATCCTGTCTCCAGGACAATTTGCTGTAGTATTTTCACTACATATTTTATCTGTTTGATAACTTCATCCCAAACTGCAATTCTAGGTTTTTTAGTTAGCATTTTTCCAATACTTAAACATGTGCGCTAATATGCTTTTAATGGTCCACTTGCTGCCTGGTCTTTGCAGTTCATTACTCTAATACTAATAGTTCATGCGTAGACACACAGGTTTTAAAATTGTGCAATAGCTGTCAAAAAATATAATCCAAAAAAGAACTGGAGGTCCAGAAGTATAGATTGAAAATATAATAATATAATATATATAATATAATTAAATACATTATAATATAATATGATATAAATGTCACACGGTTTCACCTTTATGCCAAATAATCTAAATAAATAACAACAACAATCATTTTAAATAAGGGTCATATATTCATCTCATATTTTATTGATGATTGTGGACGTTTTCTGCTTTTGTGTTGCTGTGGTTCTTCTTGGTGTTGTTATGTATTTCCAGCAGAGAGGAGTTGTAACAAGGCAAAGCAATTTCTATCTGGGAATAATAAAGTTCTTTGAATCCTAAACTAAATCCCAAATCTTAAAAGGAAATGTCAACATTTAAAAAATGAACATCCAAGTAGAGATATTTTTAAATTTCTATCTTCTTTTGAACCAAACGATCCAAAACTAACAAACCACTTTGTTTTAAATTCTGAAGACAAACAACAAACAAACTTTAAAATATTTTATTTACTTTAACTTGGACTAATTGGACAAGTTTGCACTAATTTCACTGCACTTAGACTGCGAGATTTTCAATGTAATAATATTAAGACGTGATTTATCATTAACATGAAATGCAAGCAATGCTTGCAAACTGATTCATGTACGATTATGAAAAATATAAGTCAGTGGAATATGCTATTAAATATATTGTATTTTCCTGCTCAAGTATTGCACCTTGGATAATTTTGTCTACAATATCAGGACCAATTGGCAGAAACATTTTTGGTACACATTTTGCATGTACTTTTGTAAACAACTAGTATAATTATAGGTTAATGACAAACAGTTACAAAGCAGGGTAGTCACACACTTCAAACTGATGTAGTTTAAGTTCGCTTGAAACTCTACACTGCTTGTATAAGGAATAAACCATGGTGAAAGTGCTTTTTGACAGGTCACTGACCTTTGTTATATGTTTCCTTTACTGTTTCTTGCACAGCTAAAAACAGGCTCCTTTCTTCCAAAACTCTAGACAGACTAAACAGTTTGTAAGATAAAAAGATAAACATATTTTATCATTTAACTTGTATTCTTATAAAAGGCTACAAGATAGAATAAGAAATTACTTTTATATTTCAAAAGAATCTATTAAGATGCCATAACGTTTTTGAATAGACTAATTATCCTATTTTTAATTTCTTTTGTTCTAAGACAGTACACAAATGGATTTAGAAGAGATGGGCCAAGGATATACCCAATTGCTAAACCATTGCGAGCCTCAAGAGTTAATACCACACCTATCCTGGTCAAGATTGTGACGATAAACACTGGACAGTAATAACACGTGACTGAAATCAAGTGACTGAAACAAGTGCTTCCCATTTTCTGTTTGTCACTTGATGATAATTTCATAAACCATATGATTCCAACATAGGAAAGGCAAATAAAAATGAAAGTGAAAAATAGAAGAAAAAACATGATTATTGCAACTATATTGAAGTAGTAGTTAGGGTCAATACAAGTAGTTCGGATTATAGAAGGAAAGTTACAGAAAGCATATTTCAGCACTGTAGAGCAGTGAGGGAGGGGAATCACAATTGCAGGTAAAACAGCCACAAAACCACAACCAACTATCCACAGGATAAATGTAACGAAAAAAGTATGTTTATTTGTCAAATAACTGTTGTATTGAAAAGGTCGACCCACAGCAAGCAATCGATCAAATGCCATAACTGTTAAGACAAGCATCTCCATCACCTCTCCTAAGTGGAATGCAAACATTTGAATTAAGCACGACGCATAGGGTATAGTTTTAACACCGGCAATTAGAACTCTGATCATTGTTGGACTGGAACTGGAGGTGTAGATTATATCAACAACAGCAAGGTTACAAATCAGAAGATACATTGGTTTATGCAAGTCTTTGTCATAAATAATAACAAAAATATTTGTGATATTGGCTAGAATAGATACCACAAAGATAAGCAGTATAACTGCACCAAATACCAAAGGCCTTTCATTTGTGTCTAAACCACTTATAATAAATTCTGTTACTTTGAGAGAAGTATTATATGAAGACATAGCTAGGAAAATATTGATTTAAAAATACAAAAATAAGATGACAATCCCTTTCTTTAAGCGAAAGACAATTCAGTATATTGTAAATCATTCCCAGTCATAAGCAGCTGTGAAGAAAACTATTCAGCTAAGCTCAAGCAGCTTTCACAGCAACAACAATATGGTTTACTAGAGCGATTCTACGGTGTGTGGCTATAAGTCTTACCATAGAGTAATATTTTATTGGACAGGCTCATTGTCCAATCACATTGAATTAGGGACTGGAGTTAGCTAGTTAGCTTCCTGTTCCATGGTACTGGGAACAAATACAAAAAGGTTTCTAGAAATGGCTTTGTAGCCTGTACCCTATACTCCCCTCTCTCTAGATTTAGGCATATTTGGCTGCTTGAGTTGAAGTGATCTGTAAACTGGAATTTTATTCTGAATTTATGGGGCAGAGGCTCCTGTTGCACAATTGAGACGTTAACAGGATTTTTAAAAACCGTAGAATAATAATATGTTAAGTTATCCTCTACCTGTGTATTAAAACTTGTTGAGGTCTAGTCTGGTCCCTGGGTGAACCCTACCTTGTGTCAGTCTTGTATGTGTGCACCCTGTATGTGTTTAGTTTGTTGTTTTGTTACCTTTAGTTCTGTAAGTTCTTTACCCTCCACCTGTGGAGTGATTTTTAGTTGTGTTAAACCCTCCTGTTTATTTTTAAATAAATACCCTTTTCTTTATACCTGCTCTTGCCGTCTCCTTACTTGGGTCCTTGCTAAAACACACTAAGCGTAACAGTCTGCTGCACTCCCAGTCCTGTTCTTGGCTCCTGTTCTTGGATCCCTGCGTGTTGGATTCTGACAACATATTTGTTTTGGCACAAGAACACGTGGGAATTCCCGTTCTTGTGGGATTTGGAATGTGTTGTATGATTTAAGTGTGTTGCCCCCAGGTTTTATGTCAGAATAGAGAATCTGTGATAATTGGTGGAAACCGTCTTTATGTGTGAATTGACCAGTCTTTTCTAGTCTTCAGGTGTGTGTCCCCAGCCTAATTTGTGCTTCTTTTTTTTTTAACCTAAAGAAATAAAGCCATTCTTGGGCCTAGATGCTTATGTCAAAACCACTTAAAATTAATTCTGTTACTTTGACCAAAGCATTTTGTTAAGTTATAGTTAACACAAATATAATCTAATGCAAAAAACATCATGTAAAAGAGTTCAATATGTTATCTAGTTGTCAGGTTTTACAAAAAATAACTTGAGCAGTGATTCAGGATCACCAGGTCAGTAACTTTTCATTGGACAAACTTAATAAACAATAAGTTATTATTGACCATAACTCATACGAGATACTAGTTATTTACTTCAATTACAATGCAAAATCTTAGGCCAGAAATCCTGTATGTGCTGAATATGTTATCTGCATCTGTACGTGTCAAGAAAAAATTGTTAAAGGCAGAAGTGATGGATTCCAAGTGAACACAGGAGGTATCCACAACATTGCTCTTCTGCCATCTGCTTTGCTTTGCACATCTCTTCAGGTATTAGTCATCATCAAATTGCTACAAATAACAATGTTGGGAAGCTAGACTGTTGAGCTCAGCTGAAAGAAATGATCCTGCTGTGCGTTTCATACATTCTGATCAGACATCTGCTTTTTGGGTGGCAGACTTTGTCTGCATAGCATATTATCTGTCTATAAGAATTGTCTCTGACATGCTTCCATTGACCATTTTGTTACTAACACATACAAACCCTTAACTGATAGCTTGATGTAATGATATATGTTGATAATTCTATTATTGGTCATATTCTCCTGTATGTTATATATGCTCTCTTCACATTTATATAAAAGAATACAATTATCAATATACATCTCTTGAGCAAGAAAGTGCAGCTTAATTTGCTCCTGTGTGTGCTTCACTTAGTATTAGGTCAATTTGGCCAAAAGTGTGACTTGCTGCATTATATTTATTATACTTACTGTTAGTTCTTTCCAGTGATTTTTAGTGGGCTAATAATAACAATGACATTTAATTAGATAACAACAAAAATAGTTATTTTGAAGCTGTTTAGGCTATATCATTCAATGCTTTCTCTGGCTTTTTCACTACCCGTGTTGTAACATCACAGTGTGATAGTGACAGCCTACGGCAGTATATGTTCTGCAGAGCATTTAAAAAAACAAACAAATTGCAGATAAACCATTAACAAAGCTGGATAAAAGGTCAGGAAACGCAGAATTAATTAGCCAAGCAAATGCACTAACACTGATTTATACCTGATGTCTCTGATGTTGAGATATAAAGTATATAGGTGGTTTCATTTGGACCTGTTATTATTGAAGTACACTTAGTGGTTGGCTGTGCGTATTTGTCTCCTGCTCTGGCTTATATACCTTACTAACATCAGAAGGGCAGACTCCTACAACATAAAGCAACACTGATAGCAACAAAGTCCCGCTAATTTACTTTGAAATGTTAGATGACACATACTCAGCCAGTCTGAAAGTGATTACTTTAGTCATTACTATTATCTCTGACAAAGGAAAGCAACTTATCCTCACACACCATATAAAATACATGGTTATCAAACTAGTCACGATTAATTTTTGGTTGATTGACAAAACATTTTTTGCACATGTGATATGCTGAGATGTTTCTGAAACATGCATCTATTTGTTGCAAACACTAAACTTGTTTAGTTTATCACATATAGACCAAATATCAAACTTGTTGTTTCAGCTCTTCTATTTCGGCCACTTAAATTTCAAAGCTATTTAAATGGCATTGTATGCTTAGTGAACACCTACAAGAATAGTATAACAATACACCAACATTTCTGACCGACTCAGTGTTTGCTCCCTTTCCAGTTAAAATTGGCTCTATAAATCATATTGTTATTGGCACAGTCAGTCACTTTACATTGCTACTATATGAACATACTGTTACTATGTTAATTTTTGTTCCATCCAACTCTGGACAGTTTAACAAATGCATCTATAAACATATATATTTTCTTATTATTGTTGGATATACTTCTTTAAGGATACTACATTTAAAAGAATGTTATTTCACAGTTCAAAAAATCTATTAAAATGCTTCAACATTTTGTAAAAAGCTTCAAGATTTTATATTTAATTTCTTTTGTTCTAAGACAGTAAACAAAAGGGTTTACAAGGGGTGGGCCAAGGAACAACCCGACGATTAAGCCATTACGTTCCTGAAGACTTAATACCACACCTAATCTAGTCAAGATAGAAAGGACAAATACTGGAAAGTAATAACATGTTACAACAATTAAGTGACTCAAACAAGTGCTGCTCATCTTCTTTTTGTCACTACTTGAGGATACTTTTACAAAAAATATGATCCCAAAATAGGACAGGCAAATAAAACTAAAAGTCACAAATAAAATAATAAATATTATGATTGCAATCATATTGAAATAGTATTCATGGTCAGCACAAGTGGTTCGTATTAATGCAGGATAGTCACAGAAAGCATATTTCAGCACTGAATAGCAGTGAGGGAGAGGAATCACAGTTGCAGGAAATACAGCTGTTAAACAACAGCCAACTACCCACAAGATAAATATCAGGACGAGAGTCCGGCCATTTGTTAAATAACTGTGGTACTGAAAAGGACAACTAATAGCAAGCAATCGATCAAATGCCATAACTGACAGAGCCAACGTCTCCTTTATTGCTCCGAAGTTGAAAGCAAACATTTGAATTAAGCAGGGCACATAGGATATGGTTTTAACACCAGCAACTAGAGTCCTAATCATTGTTGGACTGGCACTGGAGGTGTACAGTATATCAACCACAGCAAGGTTGCAAATCAGAAGATACATTGGTTTGTGCAATTTCTTGTCATAAACAATAAACAGAATGTTTATGATATTGGCTAAACAACATACAACATACACAATCAATATAACCACACCAACTGCCACAGGCATATTAACTGAATCAAAGCCACTTATGATGAATTCTGTTATTTTGATTGAAGTGTTGTTCGAAGTCATGTTTTAAAAATATAAATTTTAAAATGCCAAAGCAAAAAGAGAAATAGATGGAAAAACTTTCAAAGAAAAAGATCATTCACAATAGTGTAAATCCTTATCTGTCATATCCAGCTGTTAAGACTTACAAATAAAATTCTGAGCCCAGTCAATCGGCTTACACCACAACAACAATGGGGTTTACCGTACAGCTTCTAGGATGCAGGGTTATAAGGATCACTAGAACAGTAACTGTTAACTGGATCAGCTCATTATCCAATCCTATTGGATGTTGCCCTCAAGTGTTTTGAGCTATAGGAAGTTACCTAAACCCTTTTTCCAGAATCTGAATTAGAATCAGTACTATAAATGTAGCTCAGTTGGTAAAGGCAGTCGTCCACGGACCACAGGGTGAGTGATTCGATCCCTGGTACGGTCCAAGCCCGGTAGAAATTGGGGAGGGTTGCGTCAGGAAGGGCATCTGGTGTAAATACTGTGCCTAATCAACATGCAGACATTGATCTGCTGTGGTGACCCTGAACTCACGGGATAAGCAGAAAAGGACAAAATAAAAAAATAAAAAATTGTAAATGTATGTCAGACAACTGCAGTACAGAAACAGATATTAGGATGCCTTTCTTTGGTCCTAGAAACTATCAAGCAATCGATCAAATGCCATAACTGTTAAGACAAGCATCTCCATCACCTCTCCTAAGTGGAAAGCAAACATTTGAATTAAGCACAGCGCATATGATATAGTTTTAACACCAGCAATTAGAACTCTGATCATTGTTGGACTGGAACTGGAGGTGTAGATTATATCAACAATAGCAAGGTTACAAATCATAAGATACATTGGTTTGTGCAAGTCTTTTTCATAAATAATAACAAAAATATTTGGGATATTGGCTAGAACAGATACCACAGATAAGCAGTATAACTGCACCAAATACCAAAGGCCTTTCAGTTGTGTCTAAACCACTTATACTAAATTCTGTTACTTTGACGTATTATAGTATTATAGTATTATATGACGATATAGCTAGGAAAATATTGATTTAAAAATACAAAAATAAGATGACAATCCCTTTCTTTAAGCGAAAGACAATTCAGTATATTGTAAATCATTCCCAGTCATAAGCAGCTGTGAAGAAAACTATTCAGCTAAGCTCAAGCAGCTTTCACAGCAACAACAATATGGTTTAATAGAGCGATTCTACGGTGTGTGGCTATAAGTTTTACCATATAGTAGCATTTTATTGGACAGGCTCATTGTCCAATCACATTGGATAAGGGACTGGAGTTAGCTAGTTAGCTTCTTGTTCCACGGTACTGGGAACAAATACAAAAAGGTTTCTAGAAATGGCTTTATACCCTGTCTGTCTCCCACCACACAATGCTATTGTAGAAGTCACAGAGTTCCTTGGATTTCAGGGTTTGGCTTTGTCCTCACATTCAGTTTTTATTGTGAGTGCTTCTATACACTTTTCTCTGCCTTTGAAAACTTATCAGATCAATGTGCTACAGCTGAACTGCTGTCATGTTCTAAATTCTTAAAATAAAGAAAGCAAAAAGCATGCATCTAACTGTATTATAGCTACTACAGCAAATAATCTGAATACTTATGTGAAAGATTTTAGTTTGGGATTTTTAAAGAGCTGGCATCATGGTCCTTCTTTCTCTAAATCCATTTTTATAAACAGCCAATCTCCCCTCTCTCTAGATTTAGGCCTATTTGGCTGCTTGAGTTGAAGTGATCTGTAAAATTATGAATTTTATGGGGCAGAAGCTCCTGCTGCACAATTGAGACGTTAACAGGATTTTTAAAAACAGTAGAATAATTTCAAAATTTCTAAAACAAGTCATGTTCTTCTAATGTAGCTAGAGGCATCTATCTTAGCTGTATAACAGGAGATTGAAGAGCTGTACTTGGCTTGTAACTTGTTCTAAACTTACCACACAATGGTAGGTTTTTAATTTGCTTGATAAAAAAACAGGTGTTGTGTTCTATTTGTTTCAACTTGTGTAACTCTACCATAACGACCCAAAGTTAGCTTAGCGTTTGACATGCTACCTGGTTGTCTGCAAAGCATGCTAACTGTGGCTAGCGTCTCCATACGTAACTAATAAAATGCTTAGAATTTAAAATAATTATGTTTTACAGCAAGCCGACAGGAGCCTGTACATGGTAATAAATCCAAAAGAGCAAGGTTAAGCAAAAAAATGTATGTTCAGAAGCACATGGCAGTTACATGTTTGGACTAAGACCAGCTGGGGCCTTGGTACAATAGGCTTTTGAAAAAGTGAAGGTTCAGCTTTAAGTGATGATAGTGGGTCACAAAGATATTTTAAAAAGGTTAAAAAAAAATACCCATTGTTTATTTTGTTTATGTTTATGAGTTGATTCTCTAGATAGCTAACCTAGAGTCTTTCCATATGTTAGTGTTACAGCAATTATAACAATAAATAGTCTTTTTCAAGTTAGGATACAGTGCCAACAAACTAGTTTATGGTTATAAAAAACTGTATTTAGCTAGAATACCACCCCATCACGTGGCCCCGCCCAGCCACCAAGGGCCACCCTGGTCCCAAGGCCGGATAAAATATCTATTGCTTTAATTTAATATCCTTTTTTGCAAACGTAGTGCTACTGTATGAGTCTAGTATGATCATACTAAAGTGCCATGTCCATATAGATACAAAAAAAAAAAACTGTAGCTCAGTTGACTAAGCCTCCCACTAACAAATTAGGCTCACTGTGGCAAGGTGAAATTATTAAAAAAATCTGACATCCAATATTTAATCACAGATGTTTAAGTAAGTGTAGATACATTAGTCCACATTAGGTTATATTTACTTAGGTTAAATGGATGTGTATGGTGTAATGGATTATAAACACACACTCGGAATGAGTAAAGTTCAATTAATTTAACATTTGGAAAAGCATACCCCTTTCTATCTATAGCCCCACAGTTAACAGTGTATGTCAGAGAACAAACCAAGCCAGGAAGTCCAAAAAATTGTCTGTGGACTTCCAAGATGGGATTGTATCGAGGCACAGATCTGGGGAAGGGTATAGAAACATTTCTGCAGCATTGAAGTTCCCAATGGGCACAGTGAGCTCTATCATCTGTAAATGGAAGAAGTTTGGAAACACCAGGACACTTCGTAGAGCGGGCTGGCCGGCAAAATTGAGCGATTGAGAGAGAAGGGTCTTAGTCAGGGAGATGACCAAGAACCCAATGGTTTCTCTGTGGAGGGAGGAGAACTTTCCAGAAGAATTACCATCTCTGCAGCACTCCACTAATCAGGCCTGTAGAGTGGCCGGACGGAAACCACTCCTCAGTAAAAGGCACATGACAGCCCCGCCTGAAAGACTCTCAGACCATAAGAAAGAAAATTCTCTGGTCTGATGAAACAGAGATTGATCTCTTTGGCCTGAATGCCAAATAACATGTCTAGAGCCAATACCATCCCTACAGTAAAGCATGGTGGTGGCAGCATCATGCTGTGGGAATATTTTTCAGTGGCAGGAACTGGGAGACACAGATACTCTTCACCATTAGCGGTGATCGTCCAGGGAAAGGACATTGAGAGAGTGGAATCTAACTAATACCTGGGTGTTCACCTAAACAACAAACTAGACTGGACAGAAAACTGAGATGCACTTTATGGAAAAGCAGAGAGCAGACTCTTTCTGCTGAAGGCAAAGGTCTTTTGGAGTCCAAGGAGCACTAATGAAGACCTTTTTTGACTCTGTCCTAGGGAAAGGAGGATGTTAGCCCAGCTATCATCCTTGGTGGAGAACAATCCCTATATGGCACAATGACATCTCTGAGCAGCTCCTTCCATGATTGTACAATTGTAGTTTTGTAGTTTTATTTCTGTACATTTTTTAAATACCTTTTTTCATTTTGTAAAAACATTCTTCTTATTATTAGCAACATTTACTGCTGCTTTGGGACAAATAAAGGTTTATCTTTTCTGATCTTATATAGGGAGTAGGGGTAATTTCAGACACAGCCCATGTTTCTTTGTGTCAAGATATAAACACTGTGCAACAATTACAAAAAATGTTTGATTTCTTTTTTAGGAGCAGAGAGCAGCTTTAACAAGGTAAAACAAGTTCCCTTTGGGCTGAATTAAGTTTTTGGAACTTTTAACTAAATCTTTAATCTTAAAAGAAAACATCAAAATATTGTTTGAAATTACCAAGACAATTAATAAAAAAACATGACAGAAAAAAAACATAATAGGTAATTTTTTATTTAATTTCTAAATTTACTAATTTCAGTTCTGGTATTTAATAACAATAAAATCAGTACACTTAGACTATTAAATCTTTAATTTAATAATCTTATGACATGATGTCGAACATATAAAACTCAAGTAATGCTTGCAGACTGGTTCAAGTACGAATATATTATATATTATAATAAATTAAAGATTAAGGTCTTTTCACTAAATATTTTACACCTTGGATTTTTTTTACTACAATATCAGGCGCAATTGGGAGAAACATTTTTGACACACATTTCCTATGTACTTTTGCAAACATCTACAGAGATAGTATAATTAGTTAATGACATATAAACAGTTACAAAGCACAGTACTCACACAGTCCAAACACATGCAGATTAAAATAGCTGTAAATTTGCTGGTACAAGGGAAAACCATGAAAAACCATGGTGAATGTGTTTTTTCACAAATTACTAACATGTCTTATTCAGTGTTTCCTATTTTCGACACAGCTTAAAAAAGGCTTCTCTCCTTCACAATTCTGGACAGAATAAACAGTTTAGAAGATTTATAGACTGATATATTATTTAATCACATTTCTTTTAAAAGCATACACGATAGAATAAGAGGCCAAGGAATCAAACTTGTATTTCATAAGAATTTACTAAGATTCCTTAACATTTTTGTATAGACTAGTAATTCTACTTTTGATTTCTTTTGTCCTAAGACAGTACACAAAAGGATTTACAACAGATGGAACAAGGATAGACCCAATTACCAAACCATTGCGAGCCTCAAGAGTTAAAACCAAACCTAACCTGGTCAAGATTATGATGATAAATGTTGGACAGTAATAACATGTGACTGAAATCAAGTGGCTGAAACAAGTGCTGCCCATTTTTTTTTTGTCATTGTTTGAGGATAATTTCACAAACAATATGATTCCAACATAGGAAAGGCAAATGAAAATAAAAGTGAAAAATATAAAAAAAAAAGATATGATTGCAACCAGATTGAAGTAGTAGTTAGGGTCAATACAAGTAGTTCGGATTATAGAAGGAAAGCTACAGAAAGCATATTTCAGCACTGTAGAGCAGTGAGGGAGGGGAATCACAATTGCAGGTAAAACAGCCACAAAACCACAACCAACTATCCACAGGATAAATGTAACGAAAAAAGTATGTTTATTTGTCAAATAACTGTTGTATTGAAAAGGTCGACCAACAGCAAGCAATCGATCAAATGCCATAACTGCTAAGATCAGCATCTCCATCACCTCTCCTAAGTGGAAAGCAAACATATGAACTTGGCACGGCGCATATGATATACTTTTAACACCAGCAATTAGAATCCTAATTAGTGTTGGACAAGTACTGGAGGTGTATATTATATCAACAAAAGCAAGATTACAAATCAGAAGATACATTGGTTTGTGCAATTTTTTGTCGTAAATAATGACAAGAATATTAAAGATATTGGCTGTTACAGATAGAATAAAGACAAGCAGTATTACCACACCAACTACCAAAGGCCTTTCACTTGTGTCCAAACCACTTATAATAAATTCGGTTACTTTAATTGAAGTATTCTGTGAAGACATAGTTTGGAAAACATAGATTTAAAAGTAAGTAGATCCAAACAATTGAAGAAAGAGTTCATTCTATTCTAAATTATAACATAAAAATTAACTACAATAAAACAGTTTTCTCTGCAACAGCAACATTGTTTGCTGGACAGATTCTAGGGTGTGTGGTTATAAGTCTTACTATGTAGCAACACTTCATTGGACAGGCTCATTGTCCAATCACATTAGATGTTGACCCCGGGTAGTTTGAGCTAGGAGCTCAAACTACTAGTTAGCTCAATCCAATGAATACTATGTTATGTCAGAAATCCTGTACATGCAGGCTATGTCTGCTGCAGAGGGCAGACCAACTGGGTTGGGTGGGGACATATAGGGACATTATATATATATATATATATATATATATATATATATATATATATATATATATATATATATATATATATATATATATATATATATATATATATATGTGTGTGTGTGTGTGTGTGTGTGTGTGTGTGTGTGTGTGTGTGTGTGTGTGTGTATGTATGCTATATATATATATATATATATATATATATATATCGCTGCCCCATGTTTGCATCAGCATAATATGTAATCTAAATTTGTACAACATTTTTGTACAAAATTTGTACAAAAAGAAAAGTCATTTTACCTTTATTTTCCTCTGTCTGCGTTATTTTGGTGCTTTTTTTGTCTTTCGTTCTTTAACCCACAAATTGTTAAATTAAGAAGTTCCTGGTTGTCACTATATGTCAGAAGTTGGGTCTTTTTTTCCTTTTATCAACATTAGTTATTTATGTATTTATTTATGTTTTCATGCTGGTAACACTTTGAGCTCTAGTGTTTGTTGCTAGTGTGTCTCCTCATATTCTCTGTCCTTGCCTCTTCCTATTCTCTTCCACCAGCTTTGTTTGCCATGGAATATGTTAGTTAGTCATGGAGTTTATTACTTAGTACCTTGTTGTGTTAGTGCCTCGATATTGTGTTTTTGTTAGTATATCTCTTACATTTTGCAGTGAGCGTTTTATATTATATTATATTATATTTGTAATCCTACCATTTACATCCTAGGGAGCATTTTCTGTTTATTTTTCCTTTACTCGTTCGCTAGTTTTGAGTTAGTTTATTTAATATGCAGTCAATTTTATTCAGTCTGCTGTTACAGTTCTGTGTGTGTGTGTGTGTGTATATAAAATGCTGTATAGCTATATATATATGACTATATATATATATATAGCTATATATATATATATATATATACATACATATATATATATATATATATATATATATACACACATATATATACAGCTGCCCCATTTTTGCATCAGCATAATATGTAATCTAAATTTGTACAAAATGTTTGTACAAAAAATTACAGTTTCATATCTTTATGTTTGAAGCCTGAAATGTGGCAAAAGGTCGCAACATTCAAGGGGGCCGAATACTTTCGCAAGGCACTGTGTATATATATATTGATCATATTCTACTGTATGTTATATATGCTCTCATCACATTTATATAATAGAATACAATTATCAATATACATCTCTTGAGCAAGAAAGTGCAGCTTAATTTGCTCCTGTGTGTGCTTCACTTAGTATTAGGTCAAAAGTGTCACTTGCTGCATTATATTTATTATACTTACTGTTAGTTCTTTCCAGTGATTTTTAGTGGGCAAATAATAACAATGACATTTAATTACATAACAACAAAAATAGTTATTTTGAAGCTGTTTAGGCTATATCATTCAATGCTTTCTCTGGCTTTTTCACTACCCGTGTTGTAACATCACAGTGTGATAGTGACAGCCTACGGCAGTATATGTTCTGCAGAGCATTTAAAAAAAAAAAACAAATTGCACATAAACCATTAACAAAGCTGGATAAAAGATCAGGAAACGCAGAATTAATTAGCCAAAGAAATGCACTAACACTGATTCATACCTGATGTGTCTGATGTAGAGATATAAAGTATATAGGTGATTTCATTTGGACCTGTTATTATTGAAGTACATTTAGTGGTTCGCTGTGCGTATTTGTCTCCTGCTCTGGCTTATATACCTTACTAACATCAGAAGGGCAGACTCCTACAACATAAAGCAACACTGATAGCAACAAAGTCCCGCTAATTTACTTTGAAATGTTAGATGACACATACTCAGCCAGTCTGAAAGTGATTACTTTACTATTATCTCTGACAAAGGAAAGCAACTTATCCTCACACACCATATAAAATACATGGTTATCAAACTAGTCACGATTAATTTTTGGTTGATTGACAAAACATTTTTTGCACATGTGATATGCTGAGATGTTTCTGAAACATGCATCTATTTGTTGCAAACACTAAACTTGTTTAGTTTATCACATATAGACCAAATATCAAACTTGTTGTTTCAGCTCTTCTATTTCGGCCACTTAAATTTCAAAGCTATTTAAATGGCATTGTATGTTTAGTGAACACCTACAAGAATAGTATAACAATACACCAACATTTCTGACCGACTCAGTGTTTGCTTCCTTTCCAGTTAAAATTGGCTCTATAAATAATATTGTTATTGGCACAGTCAGTCACTTTACATTGCTACTATATGAACATACTGTTAGTATGTTCACTTTTGTTCCATCGAACTCTGGACAGTTTAACAAATGCATCTATAAACATATATGTTTTCTTATCATTGTTGCATATACTTCTTTAAGGATACTACATTTAAAAGAATGTTATTTCACAGTTCAAAAAATCTATTAAAATGCTTCAACATTTTGTAAAAATCTTCAAGATTTTATATTTAATTTCTTTTGTTCTAAAACAGTACACAAAAGGGTTTACAAGGGGTGGGCCAAGGAACAACCCGACGATTAAGCCATTACGTTCCTGAAGACTTATTACCACACCTAATCTAGTCAAGATAGAAAGGACAAATACTGGAAAGTAATAACATGTTACAACAATTAAGTGACTCAAACAAGTGCTGCTCATTTTCTTTTTGTCACTACTTGAGGATACTTTTACAAAAAATATGATCCCAAAATAGGACAGGCCAATAAAACTAAAAGTCACAAATAAAATAATAACTGTTATGATTGCAATCATATTAAAATAGTATTCATAGTCAGCACAAGTGGTTCGTATTAATGAAGGATAGTCACAGAAAGCATATTTCAGCACTGAATAGCAGTGAGGGAGAGGAATCACAGTTGCAGGAAATACAGCTGTTAAACAACAGCCAACTACCCACAAGATAAATATCAGGACGAGAGTCCGGCCATTTGTTAAATAACTGTGGTACTGAAAAGGACAACTAATAGCAAGCAATCGATCAAATGCCATAACCATCAGAGCCAACATCTCCATTATTCCTTTCGAAGTTGAAAGCAAACATTTGAATTAAGCAGGGCACATAGGATATGGTTTTAACACCAGCAACTAGAGTCCTAATCATTGTTGGACTGGAACTTGAGGTGTACAGTATATCAACCACAGCAAGGTTGCAAATCAGAAGGTACATTGGTTTGTGCAATTTCTTGTCATAAACAATAAACAGAATGTTTATGATATTGGCTAAACAACATACAACATACACAATCAATATAACCACACCAACTGCCACAGGCATATTAACTGAATCAAAGCCACTTATGATGAATTCTGTTATTTGGATTGAAGTGTTGTTTGAAGTCATGTTTTAAAAATATAAATTTTAAAATGCCAAAGCAAAAAGAGAAATAGATGGAAAAACTTTCAAAGCAAAAAATCATTCACAATATTGTAAATCCTTATCTGTCATATCCAGCTGTTAAGATTTACAAATAAAATTCTGAGCCCAGTCAATCGGCTTACAACACAACAATGGGGTTTACCATACAACTTCTAGGATGCAGTGTTATAAGGATCACTACAACAGTAACTTTTAACTGGATAGGCTCATTATCCAATCCTATTGGATGTTGCCCTCAAGTGTTTTGAGCTATAGGAAGTTACCTAAACCCTTTTTCCAGAATCTGAATTATAATCAGTACTGTCAATGTAGCTCAGTTGGTAAAGGCAGTTGTCCATGGACCACAGGGTGAGTGGTTTGATCCCCGGCCCTGGCTATACGTTGAAGTTTCCGTGGGCAAGACACTGAACCCCTAACAGCCCATTCCCATCCCCTGCTGTGTAGTGCTGGTCCAAGCCTGGTAGAAATTGGGGAGGGTTGCATCAGGAAGGGCATCGGGCGTAAAAACTGTGCCAAATCAACATGCAGACATTGATCCGCTGTGGCGACCCTGAACTCACGGGATAAGCCGAAAAGGACAAAATAAAAAAAATAAAAAAAACTGTAAATGAATGTCAGACAACTGCAGTACAGAAACAGATCACAGGATGCCTTTCTTTGGTCTTAGAAAATAATAACAGTATTAATAAACCGCATATCTGCACATATCAGCAATCTGTCATCTCTGGAATATCATGCCCTTAGGATCACAGCACCGCTTACAGTCCAGGTGATTGTGACATATCGACCACCGGGCCAGCTGGGGAACTTCTGTGATGAACTGGACATGTTGCTGTCCCACTTCCCGGAAGACGGCACTCCTCTTATCGTCTTGGGAGACCTGAACATCCACCTGGACAAACCACATGCAGCAGACATGTTTGCTCTTCTAAACACATTTGACCTGTGTCTGGTCTACACTCCTCCGACCCACAAAGCTGGCGACAACCTCAACCTCATCCTCGCCCGGAACTTCCTTTTCAAGACCAACTTCCTCGATGTCAACCAGTCTGGGTTCAAGAGGGGTCACTCCACAGAAACGGCACTCCTGACTGTTGTGGAATATCTTCGAGCTGCAAAAGCCACATGTCAATCTTCTGTCTTAATTCTACTTGATCTATCTTCAGCCTTTGACACCGTGAACCATCAGATTCTCTTGTCCACACTCTCTAAATTAGGCATCTCTGGATCAGCCCTAGACTGGCTTCATTCTTACCTATCGGGACGAACCTTCAACGTATCCTGGCAGGGGCATCTTTGTCACTCTCATAGCCTCTCTAACGGTGTGCTGCAGGGCTCAGTTCTTGGTCCTCTTCTTTTTTCTATCTATACTTCATCCCTAGGTGCCATCATTCACTCACATGGTCTCTCCTATCACTGCTACGCTGATGACACACAGCTCTTCCTGTACTTTCCACCGGACAGCTCCACTGTCTCATCACGCATCTCTGCCTGTCTCTCAGACATCTCAGCCTGGATGAGTGAGAGATATCTTCAACTCAACCTCTCCAAGACCGAAGTCCTTGCCTTCCTAGCCAGACCTTTGACCCAACACAACATCAGCATCAACATTGGATCTACAGTGATTGTCAACACAAGGTCGGCCAAAAATCTAGGGGTCATCATCGACGACGTCCTGTACTTTGAGGACCACAACTCCTCAGTCTCTAGGGTGTGCAGATTTGCTCTCTACAACATCAGGAAGATCAGACCCTAGATCACAGAATATACAACCCAACTCATTATACAGGCGCTGGTCATATTTCGTCTCGATTACTGCAACGCTTTGTTGATGGGGTTACCGATATCCACAATCAAACCCTTGCAGATGATCCAAAATGCAGCAGCTCACCTTATTTTTAATCAGCCAAAAAAGACCCATGTGACCGAACTCTTTAGATCTCTACACTGGCTTCCTGTAGCTGCCTGCATCAGGTTCAAAGCTCTGTCTCTTTATCGAAGGGTGGTTAACTCGGCAGCTCCCGCTTACCTCAACTCACTCATTCAAGTCTACAATCCTTCCCGCCCGCTGTGGTGTGCCATTGAACGACGTCTGGTGGTCCCAGCACCGCACAGAAGACACCAAACAAAACATTTTAGCGCAATGATCCCACGATGGTGGAACGAGCTATTAAACTCTGCACACTGAGCAAACTCACTCCCAGTATTCAAAAATAGTGAAAGTTTTAAATACATTTGTTAAGACTCCAAAGTGTCGTCTTTTTGTGTCCTTTGTAACAATTTGCAACAATCAGAAACTCCAAAAGTATTACTTCAAAAACTAATATCTATGATAAAGAAAAGCATCTTATCCTCACACATCAATTGGTTCTTAAAAATACAAAAAAAACATAATTATCAAAATGGTCAATGCCGATTTTGATTGATCATTGACTGATGATTTGGTTAAGTGACAAAACATTTTTTGCACATCTGATATGCTAAGATGTTTCCGAGGCATGCATCCATTTTACAAGTCTTCTGTTTATTACATATGGACCAAATAGCACAATTATTGTTTCAGCTCTTCTTTTTTAGCCAGATTAAATATAAATATATTTATATCATAACAAACATATGTATATCATTTACATTACCTGGTGAACACCTACAAGAATAGTATAACAACACAGCTTCTTGAGATTAATAGTCAAATTTCTGACCAACCCAAAAGTGTTTGCTCCCTTTCCAGGTAAAATAGGCCCTATAAATCATATTGTTATTGGCACAGTCATTCACTTTACATTGCTACTATATAAACACACTTGTTACTATGTTGATATTTCCTGTATTTACAACAATTTGGACAGTTTAGAAAATGCATGGATGAAGATATTTTAAAAATGTTTTAGCACAATACTTATCAAAAAGGATACCACATTCACAGAAATGTGACCATAGTTCAAAAGTATATACTAAGATGCCTCAGTGTTTTGTAAAAAGCTTGAAGATTTTATATTTAATTTCTTTTGTTCTAAGACAGTACACAAAAGGGTTTACAAGGGGTGGGCCAAGGAACGACCCGATTATTAAGCCATTGCGTTCCTGAAGACTTAATACCACACCTACTCTAGTCAAGATAGAACGGACAAATACTGGACAGTAATAACATGTTACAACAATTAAGTGACTCAAACAAGTGCTGCTCATTTTCTTTTTGTCACTACTTGAGGATACTTTTACAAAAAATATGATCCCAAAATAGGACAGGCAAATAAAACCGAATGTAAAAAATAAAATAATAAATACTGTGATTGCAATCATATTAAAATAGTATTCAATGTCAGAGCAAGTTGTTCGTATTATGGCAGGATAGTCACAGAAAGCATATTTCAGCACTGAATAGCAATGAGGCAGATGAGTTACAATTGCAGGTAATACAGCTACTAAACAACAGCCAACTACCCACAAGATAAATATCAGGATGAGAGTCCGGGCATTTGTTAAATAACTGTGGTACTGAAAAGGACAACTAATAGCAAGCAATCGATCAAATGCCATAACTGCTAAAGCAAACATCTCCATCACTGCTCCGAAGTTGAAATCAAACATTTGAATTAAGCAGGGCACATAGGATATGGTTTTAACACCAGTAACTAGAGTCCTAATCATTGTTGGACTGGCACTGGAGGTGTACAGTATATCAACCACAGCAAGGTTGCAAATCAGAAGATACATTGGTTTGTGCAATTTCTTGTCATAAACAATAAACAGAATGTTTATGATATTGGCTAGACAACCTACAACATACACAATCAATATAACCACACCAACTGCCACAGGCATATTAACTGAATCAAAGCCACTTATGATGAATTCTGTTATTTTGATTGAAGTGTTGTTTGAAGTCATGTTTTAAAATATAAATTTTAAAATGGCAAAGCAAAAAGAGAAATAGATTGAAAAACTTTTAAAGAAAAAGATCATTCACAATATTGTAAATCTTAATCTATCATATCCAGCTGTTAAGACTTACAAATAAAATTCTGAGCCCAGTCAATCGGCTTACACCACAACAACAATGGGGTTTACCATACAGCTTCTAGGATGCAGGGTTATAAGGATCACTACAACAGTAACTTTTCACTGGATAGGCTCATTATCCAATCCTATTGGATGCTGCCCTCAAGTGTTTTGAGCTATAGGAAGTTACCTAAACCCTTTTTCCAGAATCTGAATTAGAATCAGTACTGTAAATGTATGTCACCTAAGATAGCCCTTACATGACATTTGACTCCTAAACAGCTGACAGGAGTTTGCAACCATGGACATAACATGACTATTTACATGGACACAACTGTTTACACTGAATCACATTTTGCATTTGAACATTTATTTTTTTAAAACTGCACTACGTCACTTTAATGCCTTATTCAGAACTGCACTACCTCACCTTTATTGCCTTTATTGCTCTTATTTTTTAATTTTACTTTACTGTATGACATTTAGTGTGGACGGCAAAGTAAGAATTTCATTGTGCAGGGAAACATGCTTTCCGTCTGTGCATATGACAATAATCACTTTGAATCTTTGTTTGAATGTTAATTCAAAACATTTTGTAAACCATGACAACTATTTGAGTTTGTAGAACAAGTTGAAAGCAAACATTTGTTTTCAATATTGCATAAGATACCTAGTATTTTTGCTAGTAAACAATAAATAGTTTCGGGTATGTAATGTCAGTAGCAAGTAAATATGTGTTTTCTTTTCTCCTTTCAGCTTATCCTGTGAGTTCTGGTCAGATCATTTGCCTGCATGATGATTTAGCACAGTTTTTATGCCAGATGCCCTTCCTGACGCAACCCTCCCCAATTTCTACCAGGCTTGGGACCAGCACTGTGCAGCTGGGGATGGGCTGTTGGGGGTTCAGTATCTTGCCAAGGAACACTTCAAAATGTGGTCTGGAAGAGCGGGGCGCGAACCTCCGACTTATGGTCGGCCACTTTACCAACTGAGCTACTCCTTAAATATCAGTAAATAATGAAAGTTTTAAATACATTTGTTAAGACTCCAAAGTGTCGTCTTTTTGTGTCCTTTGTAACAATTTGCAACAATCAGAAACTCCAAAAGTATTACTTCAAAAACTATTACCTATGATAAAGAAAAGCATCTTATCCTCACACACCAATTGGTTCTTAAAAATACAAAAAAACATAATTATCAAAATAGTCAATGCTCGATTTTAATTGATCATTGACTGATGATTTGGTTAAGTGACAAAACATTTTTTGCACATCTGATATGCTGAGATGTTTCCGAGGCATGCATCCATTTTACAAGTCTTATGTTTATTACATATGGACCAAATAGCACAATTATTGTTTCAGCTCTTCTTTTTTAGCCAGATTAAATATAAATATATTTATATCATAACAAACATATTTATCTTCATTTATCATTAACATTACCTGGTGAACACCTACAAGAATAGTATAACAACACAGTGTCTTGAGATTAATAGTTATATTTCTGACCAACTCAAAAGTGTTTGCTCCCTTTCCAGGTAAAATAGGCCCTATAAATCATATTGTTATTGGCACAGTCAGTCACTTTACATTGCTACTATATAAATCCACTTGTTACTATGTTGATATTTCCTGTATTTACAACTCTGGACAGTTTAGAAAATGCATGGATGAAGATATTTTAAAAATGTTTTAGCACAATACTTATCAAAAAGGATACCACATTCACAAAGATGTGACCATAGTTCAAAGTATATACTAAAATATCTCAGTGTTTTGTAAAAATCTTCAAGATTTTATATTTAATTTCTTTTGTTCTAAGACAGTACACAAAAGGGTTTACAAGGGGTGGGCCAAGGAACGACCCGATTATTAAGCCATTGCGTTCCTGAAGACTTAATACCACACCTAATCTAGTCAAGATAGAACGGACAAATACTGGACAGTAATAACATGTTACAACAATTAAGTGACTCAAACAAGTGCTGCTCATTTTCTTTTTGTCACTACTTGAGGATACTTTTACAAAAAATATGATCCCAAAATAGGACAAGCAAATAAAACTAAAAGTCAAAAATAAAATAATAAATATTATGATTGCAATCATATTAAAATAGTATTCAGGGTCAGCACAAGTGGTTCGTATTAATGCAGGATAGTCACAGAAAGCATATTTCAGCACTGAATAGCAGTGAGGGAGAGGAATCACAGTTGCAGGAAATACAGCTACTAAACAACAGCCAACTACCCACATGATAAATATCAGGATGAGAGTCCGGCCATTTGTTAAATAACTGTGGTACTGAAAAGGACAACTAATAGCAAGCAATCGATCAAATGCCATAACAGACAGAGCCAACATCTCCATTACTCCTCCGAAGTTGAAAGCAAACATTTGAATTAAGCAGGGCACATAGGATATGGTTTTAACACCAGCAACTAGAGTCCTAATCATTGTTGGACTGGAACTTGAGGTGTACAGTATATCAACCACAGCAAGGTTGCAAATCAGAAGATACATTGGTTTGTGCAATTTCTTGTCATAAACAATAAACAGAATGTTTATGATATTGGCTAGACAACCTACAACATACACAATCAATATAACCACACCAACTGCCACAGGCATGTTAACTGAATCAAAGCCACTTATGATGAATTCTGTTATTTTGATTGAAGTGTTGTTCGAAGTCATGTTTTAAAAATATAAATTTTAAAATGCCAAAGTAAAAAGAGAAATAGATGGAAAAACTTTCAAAGAAAAAAATCATTCACAATATTGTAAATCCTTATCTGTCATATCCAGCTGTTAAGATTTACAAATAAAATTCTGAGCCCAGTCAATCGGCTTACACCACTACAACAACGGGGTTTACCATACAGCTTCTAGGATGCAGGGTTATAAGGATCACTAGAACAGTAACTTTTCACTGGATCAGCTCATTATCCAATCCTATTGGATGTTGCCCTCAAGTGTTTTGAGCTATAGGAAGTTACCTAAACCCTTTTTCCAGAATCTGAATTATAATCAGTACTGTAAATGTATGTCAGACAACTGCAGTACAGAAACAGATCATAGGATGCTTTTCTTTGGTCTTAGAAAATAATAACGGTATTAATAAACCACATATAAATTGTTTTTTCAGGTAGACTTAATGTTCATATACTAGTCAAAGCCATGTGTGAGATGTCAGAAGACTGTGATTCAGTGTTACTTTATATTTAGTTTTAGTTTTTGACCAAAATTTGTTTTCTTCTTTAGTCAATTTTAATTTGATTATCTAGTTTTCATCAGTGACTATTTTGTTTTCCCGTGTTTTTTTTACATTTATATGTATAAAGATGATCCTCACAATATATTAGTAGAAAACTCTGTTTAATGTTAAATCAGTGGAGAAATTATGCTTCTAGATTCATTGGGAAATTTAAATGCACATTAGAGGTGGTTCTAATGTTTTGGCCACCTTTTTCATTTTAAATAGGGTGGCGACCATAGGATGTGCAACCCCCTCTTCTTATAATACACTCCAGTATGACTCCACTACCCACTTTGACCTTAATAACAAACACATAGTAGAATTATCACCTTTCTGACAGTTTCAACCTATAAACTGAGAAATTATAACATTGTAAAAGTAGAATTCATGGCAGAGCTGCTGTACTGGATTGCATTAAATTACACAGGTGCTCATAATGTTTTGCCTGATCAGTGTATATGACAATAGGTAAAATCCTAAACTACAGATTGCATCAGAATGGATTCTCAGATGAACATGTGTCTGGAATCAGTAAATGATTTTTTTGTCTTTTTAGTGAAAAAAACTATTGCAGTTCATTTATAACTTAATACTAATACTGTTACTTTATCCTGAACTACTTTAATTTTTAAAAATGTTTTAAAAAACCATCTCAGCATTGTATAATGACTGGCATAGTATGCGACCCTTACATGACATTTGAAATTGATCAGCCCTCCCATCTCTGCTTTGCTATACCGAATGCGGGTGGTCACTGTTATGAAATTATAATAAATGAATGATGGCTGTGGCTTTAGGGGTGAAACAGGGTGTCTATCAAGAGCAGGATTAGCAGTTCATTCAACATTTAAAACTGAAAAATAAAGTTTACATACTTTGTCTTTTGATCAAACCCCTGCAGATGATCCAAAATTTGTAATCAGCCAAAAAGGACTCATGTCACACCACCTTTCAGCTCTCTACACTGGCTTCCTGCAGCTGCTTGCATCAGGTTCGAAGCTCATTATCTCGCCCAAAGGGTGATCACCTCAACAGCTCTGGCTTACCTCAATTCCCTCATTCAGGTCTAGAATCCTTCCCGTCCACTAACGTCTGCCAACGAACGACATCTGGTTGTCCCAGCTCCACACAGAAGACACCAAGCAAAACTCTTTAGCTCAATGATCCCACGATGGTGGAACGAGCTACCAAACTCTGCACACCGAGCAAACTCACTCCCAGTATTCAAAAATCTGCTGAAAACAGAACTTTTCCACGCCTTCCTATGCACTCACATATAAAAAAAAAACTTCCTTTTTGCTTTTTCTTGCACTTGCATCTGGTGAAATGTAAACACTTTTCTGATAAGACTTTGCTTTAATGTTTTTCTCCTCGCATTAAATTGCCTTGTAAATCCTTGTACCTCACTTGTAAGTTGCTATGGATAAAAGCGTCTGCTAAATGACTAAATATAAATCTACAATATGTATCTTAAGTCTGCACTATTATGACAAACTAGTTCATTCTGTTCTGGCCGACTCTCCCAGCACTGCTATGTTCTTCTACTGTCTGGCACTACCATGCTCTGCACAGGGCTTTAGGTATTAATGCAATGTGCCATTATATTTATTATACTTTGCCCAATGCCAATTTTGTCCAGTGATTTTATGTAGACTACTAATAACATGACATTTTTGTCAGTAAATGTTATTTAAAATAATAATTTGTTTGAAGCTTTTAGGTTACATGATTCAATTTTTCCTATGGCTTTTTCAATTTTATTTATTTTACTACTCATGTAGCATCACACTGTGATAGTGACAGCCTACAGTGGCATATGCACTGCAAAGCATTTTAAGAATAAAACAAATTAAAGATAAACCACCAAGAGAGTTGAATATGATGTTGGAAATACAGAATCAATGAGTCAGGGAAATTCATTGTTACATATTCATAACTGATATGTTTAATGTAATGTATAATAATGAGATAGGTTATTTTGTAGCATTCTTTTGTCATTAGCATCTGATATAATTGAGGTAAACTTAGTGGATGTGCGTACTTGGACTGTGCTCTGACATTATTTCCAATGTACATAAGCCATGGTCAAAATGTCATGAAATCTTTTTAAATTCCTTGAAAATTTCTTAAACTCAAAAAACAACATATATTTTAAGGGTTTCAGCTTGTGACAATCTACAAATCCGAGCAAATTTCTAGCATGCCAAGTTTTATATACAAATACTATCTAAGAAGTTCTTATTAATGCACTAGTGCAAGAAACATATTCTGCCAATTGGAGTTCTACATGACACCTGCTCAGCCAAATGGAAAGTGATATCACAAAGTAAGAAGAGTTTGAATGAAAATTGACTAAAACATTTTTTTAAACCATAATGAAAGTTTTAAATACATTTGTTAAGACTCCAAAGTGTCGTCTTTTTGTGTCCTTTGTAAAAATTTGCAACAATCAGAAACTCCAAAAGTATTACTTCAAAAACTATTATCTATGATAAAGAAAAGCATCTTATCGTCACACACCAATTGGTTCTTATAAATACAAAAAAACATAATTATCAAATAGTCAATGCTCGATTTTAATTGATCACTGACACATTTGGTTAAGTGAGAAAACATTTTTTGCACATCTGATATGCTGAGATGTTTCTGAGGCATGCATCCATTTTACAAGTCTTCTGTTTATTACATATGGACCAAATAGCACAATTATTGTTTTAGCTCTTCTTTTTTTAGCCAGCTTAAATATAAATATATTTATATCATAACAAACATATTTATCATTAACATTACCTGGTGAACACCTACAAAAATAGTATAACAACACAGCTTCTTGAGATTAATAATTAAATTTCTGACCAACTCAAAAGTGTTTGCTCCCTTTCCAGGTAAAATAGGCCCTATAAATCATATTGTTATTGGCACAGTCAGTCACTTTACATTGCTACTATATAAATCCACTTGTTACTATGTTGATATTTCCTGTATTTACAACTCTGGACAGTTTAGAAAATGCATGGATGAAGATATTTTAAAAATGTTTTAGCACAATACTTATCAAAAAGGATGCCACATTCACAAAGATGTGACCATAGTTCAAAGTATATACTAAAATATTTCAGTGTTCTGTAAAAATCTTCAAGATTTTATATTTAATTTCTTTTGTTCTAAGACAGTACACAAAAGGGTTTACAAGGGGTGGGCCAAGGAACGACCCGATTATTAAGCCATTGCGTTCCTGAAGACTTAATACCACACCTAATCTAGTCAAGATAGAACGGACAAATACTGGACAGTAATAACATGTTACAACAATTAAGTGACTCAAACAAGTGCTGCTCATTTTCTTTTTGTCACTACTTGAGGATAATTTTACAAAAAATATGATCCCAAAATAGGACAGGCAAATAAAACCGAATGTAAAAAATAAAATAATAAATACTGTGATTGCAATCCTATTAAAATAGTATTCAGGGTCAGAGCAAGTGGTTCGTATTATAGCAGGATAGTCACAGAAAGCATATTTCAGCACTGAATAGCAATGAGGCAGATCAGTTACAATTGCAGGTAATACAGCTGCTAAACAACAGCCAACTACCCACCAGATAAATATCAGGATGAGAGTCCGGCCATTTGTTAAATAACTGTGGTACTGAAAAGGACAACTAATAGCAAGCAATCTATCAAATGCCATAACTGCTAAAGCAAACATCTCCATCACTGCTCCCAAGTTGAAAGCAAACATTTGAATTAAGCAGGGCACATAGGATATGGTTTTAACACCAGCAACTAGAGTCCTAATCATTGTTGGACTGGCACTGGAGGTGTACAGTATATCAACCACAGCAAGGTTGCAAATCAGAAGATACATTGGTTTGTGCAATTTCTTGTCATAAACAATAAACAGAATGTTTATGATATTGGCTAGACAACCTACAACATACACAATCAATATAACCACACCAACTGCCACAGGCATATTAACTGAATCAAAGCCACTTATGATGAATTCTGTTACTTGGATTGAAGTGTTGTTTGAAGTCATGTTTTAAAAAAAAAAATTCTAATTCTAATGAGATATCAATTTAAAAATCCAAAAACAAAAAGCGAAAGAGATCACTTTCAAAGCAAAAGACCATTCATTATATAGCAAATTCTAGCTAGTAATATCCAGCTTTTAGATTTTACAAAAAGAACTGAGCTCAGTCAAAAAACTCACATGACAGCAACAAGAGGGTTTATTACACAGCTCCTAGGATGTAGGATTATAAGGATCACCAGACACTAACTTGTCACTGGATAGGCTCATTACCCAATCACACTGGATGTTGACCCTTGTTTTTTTTAGCTATAGAGAGATAAGCCTTAAATTAGAATAAGTACTGTTAATGTCTCTTAGACAACTGCAATACAGAATTAGAACATATAGATTAAATGGATCTTTTTTATTACTCTTTGATAATAATTATAATAATAATAAATATCTTTATACTTTCAAATGGTACACTGTAGATGTATCAGTGAAAATAAAGCAATATTTTCTCTATCTTAGGTTGAATGGCGATACACTAGATTTGTCTCTTTTTTTCCTCTTTTTTTGGTACGCTTAAAGGGCACCTTCACTGATAATGAACTTGCTTATTTTGGGTCTAGTACATGTAAATGAATGTCATTAAAGTTCCCTCTGACTTCCCTACATTAAAATATCGACCTATTTCTAGCTGAAAAGAACCTCCAGATGACGTAAGTTAAAATTGGAGAAATATTTTCCTATTGGGATGTCAGAAAGACGTTAGAAGCATTTACAGCAATGTACATTTACACACTAAATTAAAGCCATAGAAACCGAGTTGTAAATTGGTGAAGGTGCCCTTTTTTGAGGCCAATTACATGACAGGCTCAAGTGTTTGTTACCATGGCAATGACAGCTTTGAACCTGAATCACTCACATTTGCTGAAGACAAGCTGTAAACTTCTCATACTTATGTAAAATGTAATAAAGTATAATTCCTACTAGAACTTGAGAAGCATTTCCAAAAAGAAAATGCACTATGAAAGCTTTGGCATCGAAAGAATTTTCCAAGCAAAGCTGAAAAAAGCTGAACTTGTAGCTGAAAAAGTATCATTTTGGAAAGTTGGTTTTCTGTCTGTGCGTGTGCGGTTGTGTATGTGTGTCCACTGTAGATAGACACATTTTACTATTTAAATGTTAAAATTTTGAAAAAAGTGATTGTGATTTGGTGAAAGTTTGACTAAAGTTTGACTAAGCTTAAAGAGGACAAAGCTGAAGAGTAACTGAAGAGTCTCTCCATTCATTTGAATGAGAAAAATATTGCTGAAAAAGGTGAATATTTTAAGTATAAAATATATTAAAAAGCTGAATGGAAGAACACGTCCTTAATAAGCTGAACGTTTTGAAGTTTGAATGGTGATTCTAGCTGAAAGTAGCCTGAAGTTGTTAAATGCCAGAAGAATAATAAAGATTAGAATAACATGCTAGATTGAAAAACTGGGAGTGGCAGAACGCTTGTCCGAACACAGCGATATACTTTATTTGAAGTTATTCAATACAATGAAGGCAGGGCAAGAATTTTATTGACAAAAAACAAAGCAAAGCAAAAAAACATGACATTATCACAAAAGTTGCTAATCTGTTTCACGATAGCTGATAATCAAATGATTCGACCTCTAGTTTTGTGAGATGTTTTTGAAACATGCATCTTTATTATATATGAATCTTTTATAATGATATCTACATTTAATATCTATAATGTTTTATATGCAGTTTATGAACACATATAATAACAGTCAACAGCAACATTACAGCTAAGCATTAACAGTCAGCAGGCTAGATGCTTATGCTGGTAAGAGTGCATTTTTGTGGTGTGCTGATCAGAGTTTGCATAACAAATTGCATGATATTTAATACAATATGTTGCTCTCTGCACATATGAAGTTACAGAAAGAGTTTGCACATTCCCCCAGTATGTTTTCTTCCAATCGTTTAAGTTTTCTCTCACAATTAAAAGACATACAAATTAAATTAGTTTGAAACTCTACTGTGCAGGTACATGGGAATAAAACTATAATTTTGTTTTAGATTCCTAGGTTGCCGAATTTGCTTGCTGTTCTTCACCCAGCTAAAAGGCTCCTGTGCCTTACAACTTACCTGTGCCTTACAACTCTAAACATAAGAAATTATTTTAAAAATGTATTGAATGTATTTTATCATTTCAGCATAATACTGATGTACTGAAATATCTCAGCTTTTCTTGAACATATTTACAATCTTATCTTTAATTTCTTTTGTTCTAAGACAGTACACAAAGGGATTTACAAGAGATGGGCCGAGGATGGACCCAATTATTAAGCCATTTCGAGCCTCAAGAGTTAATACTACACCTAACCTGGTCAAGATACTGATGATAAATACTGGACAGTAATAACATGTTACAACAATTAAATGACTCAAACAAGTGCTGCCCATTTTCTTTTTCTCGTTATTTGAGGATAATTTCACAAAAAATATAATCCCAACATAGGACAGGCAAATAAAGATGAATGTGAAAAATACAAGAAAAAATATTATGATTGCTACAAGATTGAAATAGTAGTTAGGGTTGACACAAGTGGTTCTGAGTATAGAGGCATAGTCACAAAAAGCATATCTCAGCTCTGAATAACAGTGAGGGAGAGGAATCAAAATAACAGGAAAAACAGAGACAAAGCTAAAGCCAACCATCCATAGGATATATGTCAGGACAAGGGTACGTGCATTTGTTAAATAACTATGGTAGTGAAAAGGACAACTAACAGCAATCAATCGATCAAATGCCATAACCGATAGAGCAAACATCTCCATCACACCTCCTAAGTTGAAAGCAAACATTTGAATTAAACAAGGCACATAGGATACAGTTTTAACACCCGCAAATAAAACCCTAATCATTGTTGGACTAGTACTGGAGGTGTACAGTATATCAACAACTGCAAGGTTACAAATTAGAAGATACATTGGTTTGTGTAGTTTTTTGTCAATAATAATGACGATGATATTAACTAGATTGGCTACAACAGCTATAACATAGACAATCAATATAACCGCACCGACTACCACAGGACTGTTGGTTGTGTCAAATCCCCCAATGATAAATTCGGTTAGTTTGAATGAAGTATTTTGTGAAGTCATATTTAACAAAATACCAAGGGAAAAAAATGTAGAAAGAAGTTGTTTTAAAAATGTTTCATAAAGCAAAACATCATTTAGTATACTGCAAATCATATCCCATCTCTCAGACATTAAATAAAAACTTACAGAGCTCAGTCAAACAGCTTCCATTAAAACATTAATGGGGTTTACCCGGCAGCTTCTAGAGTCTAGATTTATAAGGACCACCAGAACAGTAACTCTCATTGGACAGGCTCATTGTCAAATCATATTTGATGTTACCACCTGCAAGTTTAAGCCTAATGTTTGTTAGCTCATTACGAGTCTCAAAAGGGACAAGAAAGACTGTTACATTGACTCTGGACAGTGCCTGGAGAAATCAGCTCTGGACATCGTCCAGAGTTGTGTTTCCCACACAGCAGGAGACTTTTAGAGCCAGAAATGTCCTTACAGGAGAAACTCTGCTTGATTTCAGTGAGGGGCTCAGCGCGTACAGGAGGCTTAACATGATAGGAAAATTAAGCTGCAGTGAGTAAACAGAGCCTGAAAAACTAACAGTGTATTTGTGTACGCACTCATTTAATTGCTTTAATATCAGTTAAGAATGTTATTGTTTTGTAGCAAAGGTATTTGTTTTCCTCATGTGGACCACTGACCTCAACCTTGCTTTGAGGGATTTACAAAGGCTCTGTAGTGGTGAATATTCTGATGCACTAACACTACATAATAAACTTTTAAGTGACTGCATTCAAGTGATAATAGAGAATAAATGTGAAGGACTCTGAGGGTGTTTGTTACATTAATTGATTTGCACCATTTGTGTGTTTGTCTGAAAGTGTTGTCAAACTGTAGTTGCAAATAGATCTGAAGTACTTAATTACAAACATCCACATTTTGGACGCTCCAGAATATTTGCGATTAGATATCAAAAATATTCAATTCTGGAATTCAGACACTGTACATGTCACAGTTAGTATGAGTAATTTTGCAAGGAACCAAGTAAGGAGACGGCAAGAGGAGGTATAAGGAAGAGGGTATTTATAAAGAAACAGGAGGGGTTAACAACTAAAAATCATTACCCTCATTGTGGAGTGATTAACAAAACAAAAAGGTAACAAGCGACAGACTATACACGAGTAGGGTGAACGACAGACAGGACGGCTATTCAAACAAACGGGTGTACACATACAAGTTAGACACATCGTAAGGTTCACCCAGGGACCAGACAAGATCATAACTAATTCAAACACACAGGTAAGAGGATAAATAATAGGGACTAAACAGGAATAGACAGATGGGTACAAAACAAACTAAACTAGAGGCAAAGGGAAATTAACAGGAGAAACTAATACAGGGAGCAGGGTAAAACACCCAGCCAGAGGATAAACTACTGCAAACCTAACAAGGAATAACCAAACCAAAGCAGGGACCAAAGAACAGAGCTAAACAGGAGAAACTAACATGAGGAGCAGGATGAAACAAACGAGAAGGATAAACTAATGCAACACGTAACAAATGGAGATCCAATCCACAGATCCAAAACCTTGACAGAGTCCAGACAGGGATCAGGAAGGACACAAACTTATGTAGAATGCAAACCAACACCCACTTACACATACTACAAACTGACAGGGGAACAGGTGAAACAAATCAGGACAAAACGAGGAAGGTAAAGACAAACAGACTCACAGGAAGAGACACAGGAGGAGCAACAAAATAAAAGCCAAAAACAGGAAATAAAGCTAGAAAACTAAACACGGAGACAGGGCTGTGACAGTACAAACTTTTAATTTAATATTACCTCACCAGTCCTCATGGTAACTATTGTTTTTAATGCATACCTTAATTGCAAATTTTAATTTTATTTCTGTCGTCATTCATGTTTCAGATCAATGAGTTTACACCATGATTCTGCAATCCAGATTTCTCTCACAACTAGATATCCTACCTGATAAACTTCTGAAGCTCTTTAGAAAGAGAGGCCAGATTGGATGAAAACTGAAGAGCATTATAGACCCCATATCTGTAATAAGAATTTATTCTGAAAATAAAGTACTTATTTTGATTGTACAAATTTTTGTGAGGAAAAAGTATAATTCCCTTACTTGCTGCATTTCCCTCCTGACTATGGGGATGATGTTGATCTAGTGAGAGAATAAACTGTATTAGATTTAGGTATTAGATTCCTTCATTTTGAGAGGTAGTTTTACATTTACACTTATCTTACACTTATCAAGATACAATTGGCAATGGCGAAGACAAATATGATGGTACCCTTAAAGTAATATTTTGCTGAACCGCCTTTGGAGGCAATCACTGCAAAAAGGTGATTTCCATGGCTCAGTGAGACGTCTTCACCTGTCGACTGGCAGTTTGACATACTCTTCAGGAGCACACTGCTTCAGTTTAAAGCTTTCCTTCTTCAGAGTAAATCAACAAATTTGCACACATTTGTACAAGCCTTATATGCCTGAAAACCTGAAAAATTATTTCTTGAAATGAGTTTGAGCCCTGAACTTTGTACAAAGTACTTAAAAATAGCTTAACCTCAAACAATTAAAAGACCAAAATGACAACATGAGCAGTACAAATATTATCATCATGTTGGATCACACTGTTCCTTCATCAAACAAGCGCACATTTCACAAAATATGTCACTTTCAGGACATACAGTAAAACTATGCATTTTGTGTGTTTAATGTGTTTTATATCTAATTTTGTTTTATTTTGTGACTATGCAGGTAGAAGACAAAGATTTCATCCAAGGGGCAATTGAGGAGACCACTGTTGGAATCTATGTCATCAAAGGACTACATGCCAGTGATACACCTGAAGACAGTGGCATTGTCCTTGAAGGACAGATTTTATTACAAAATCTGGATAATATGGCATTAGCCACTGCCACGTTGTTTGGCCTGATGTATGCTTTGAACTTAAACTACCCTTATGAGCTGAAGTATATGTCCGAAGTTCTGCAGATAGGTGTCATGGAGCTTGAGGGAAACGCAGTCTCCAATAAAGCCCAATCTCACAGACTCTTTCAGTGAGCTGTTTGCAGGTTATGGCAATGTGGACAAAACAGTGAGTGTTAATTTGTAATTTAACATGTATTCAATGTGGGACTATAATTTTTAAGTTTTCACATTGACAATAAGAGTTAATACAACACCTAATGTTGTGAAGATAAGAGTAATAAATACAGTTATGCCATGTTACCACAATCAAGTGATTCAGACAGGTGCTGCCCATTTTATTATTCTAATTATTTAAGATAATTTTACTAAAAATATGATCCAATATAGGACAAGCAATTAAAAATGAAAGTAATAAAAAAATTATGAAATCTGACAATCTTTTTTAGTCTACAGCTTATGAAATATTATTTTTGATATTTTGAAATTATTTACATTTCTTGCGAATTATTAAAAATCCAAATTTGAAATCTATTTAAAGTACACACTCATACACACACTCAGGTGTATACTAGCTGTCATTTTCTAAACCAAACAAAAAATAATTAAAAACAATGTGGTTTCCTCTGCACATGTGGAGCTGGCATTTTTCCCTGACTCTGGATGTTTACAGAGTACTTCCACAATTCAAACAAATGCAGTTAGTTAAGTTAGCTGGGAACTCTGAATTATTGGTAAATATAAAAATAAGGATTTAACATGAATGTATATTTCTGTAGGTTGTGTGTGTTAGGAGGAGAGAGATATGAAACTACAGAGATGTCAACTTTTTTGAAACAAGCTGATGATCTTACATTTAATTTCTTTTGTTCTAAGACAGTACACAAAAGGATTAACTACAGACGGTCCGAGGATAGTACCAATTAATAAGCCATTGTGCGCTTCAAGAGTTAATGCCACACCTAACCTGGTCAAAATAGCAATGACAAATATTGGACAGTAATAACACGTTACCACAATCAGGTGATTTAAACAAGTGCTGCCCATTTTGATTTTGTCATTGTTTGAGGATAATTTCACAAAAAATATGATCCCAATATAGGATACACAAATAAAAGTAAAAGTGAAAAATAAGAGAAAAAAGGTTATGGTTGCGATCAGGTTGAAATAATAGTTAGGGTCGACACAGGTGGTACGTATTACAGCAGCATAATCACAGAAAGCATACATCAACACTGAATAGCAGTGAGGGAGAGGAATCACAGTTGCAGGACAAAAAGCTGCAAGACTACAGCCAGCAATCCACAGGATATATGTCAGGACAAGTGTACGTGTATTTGTTAAATAGTTATAGTACTGAAAGGGACAACTTATAGCAAGCAATCTATCAAATGCCATAACTGCTAAAGCAAACATTTCCATTACTGTACCCAAGTTGAAAACAAACATTTGAATTAAGCAGGGCACATAGGATATGGTTTTAACACCAGCAACTAGAAGTCCAATCATTGTAGGACTGGCACTGGAGGTGTACAGTATATCAACAACTGCAAGGTTGCAAATCAGAAGATACATTGGTTTGTGCAATTTCTTGTTATAAAGAATTAACAGGATGTTTATAATATTGGCTAGAACAGCTACAACATAGACAATCAATATAACAACACCAACCGTCATAGGCATTTTGAGTGAATCAAAACCACCTATGATGAATTCTGTTACTCTAATTGAAGTTTTGTTTAAAGCCATATTCAACAAGATTTCAAGTAAAAAAAAAAAAAAAAGCAAATATACATACAAATTTCTCCAAACAACAGATAATTCAATACATTGCAAATCATAACCGGACAAATTCATCTGTCAGATTGCAGAAAAATAACTAACTGAGCTCAGTAGAGGTTTGTATATATACTCTGCATACAACTACATCCAATAATAGGGTTAGGGATAGCTTCTAGGAGGTGGGGTTACAAAATTCACCAGATGAGTATTTTTTCATTGGACAGGCTCATTATCATATCACATTACAAGCACACATACTGTATATGTGTGTGTTTGTATGTATATTCATAAATATATATATATATATATAGAGAGAGAGAGAGAGAGAGAGAGAGAGAGAAATAAAAAACACACTACTGAGGTGTCAACTTTTTTGGAACATCTTCATGATCTTACATTTCATTTCTTTTGTTCTAAGACAATACAGAAAAGGATTAACTACAGATGGACCGAGGATGGTCCCAATTATTAAGCCATTGCGTGCCTCAAAAGTTAGTACCACACCTATCCTGGTCAAAATAGCAGTGATAAATATTGGGAAGTAATAACATATGACCACAATCAGGTGATTCAAACAAGTGCTGCCCATTTTGATTTTGTCATTGTTTGAGGATAATTTCACAAAAAATATGATCGCATCAGAGGACAGACAAATAAAAATAAAAGTGAAAAATAAGAGAAAAAAATGTTCCGGGTGATTCGTATTAAGACTCCTCTCCCTTCTATAAATCATATTCAGTTCATACAAACATACGGTTAACTTCAATCAAGACATAAATGCAAAACCTAATGAGTAAATAAATACATTATGAGTAAAATAAATATATACGCCTGCTGCCCACCATTTTCTACTGACTGAGGTGCTGGCTCAATGAAGAATGGCAATTCCAAGCTCTAACTTTGGGGGCAGCAATGTACCTTAAGGCGTGTTGTTCGCCGAAAAGTCAGAAGAAGAACAAGAAAAAACACTGCAGCCGTAAGTTTAATTAAATAGAAAAAAAGCCACATTTGGGAAGTTTTAATCAATAACTCAGTCACCTCACAAAAAAAAAAAAAAAGCGAACGGCATGGATCTTAAATCTTAACACCAAAGGAGGAGTGCTCTCTGTTCTCTCTACTCCAGCAAAATCTTCTGCTTTGTGGAATTTTAAATGATTTGTGCACCTACACACACATTTTTATTCATTTATTAATTTTGGTTTTAGGACATTTATTGTCATAATGCATTCCCTAACCCCTTACCATAACTTTGACCTAAATTACTGATTCTAACCCTAACCATAAAACTAAACCCTCAACCAGGCCTTCAAACGTGTTAGGAAACACAAAATATCCTCGCTTCACATGAAAGGTCCTAACTTGAAAAACTTTTTCTTTTTTTTTTGCCCTACATGACAAATACAAACACACAGTCATACACACACACACAGTAAGTTTTTTACAATTCAATTTTCATTGTGGTAGGGTAAAACAAGCTTCTGAAAGATTAGTTGTTGATTAGTCCAAAAAGTCAAACATCCTACTGGCAAAGAAAGGAATCAAGTCGTCACACAAGCCTGAACCAAATGATTATTGGCTTTTACTTATTAGACTAATTCACTGCAGTTCTAACATGCTGGAATATTTCTGCAATGCATCTGTTCTACATAAAAATGTTCTGTCCATAATTCTACAACCAAATGGCAAATTAGTCACTTGAATATCTTAATGCACATGTTTGGGTTCACTGACATAAAGTTAGAAGGCATATGCAGGTACATAACTTTATGGTGAATAATGACATTTTCTAAATCAATAACACCTGTGAAGTGTGGAGCTGGCATGTTTTCATTGACTCTGCAGTTCAAAGTGTTCCCGAAATGTTGTCAAAAAATGTTTGGTAAACTGTTCATTATATATAGTATAATAGATATAAAAACACATTTCCAGTAAATTAATTATACACATGCAAAACACACAAATATATGTATATGTGTGTGTTCGTATATATATATATATATATATATATATATATATATATATATATATATATATATATATAGAGAGAGAGAGAGAGAGAGAGAGAGAGAGAGAGAGAGAGAGAAATACATAAGACACTACTGAGGTGTCAACTTTTTTGGAACATCTTCATGATCTTACATTTCATTTCTTTTGTTCTAAGACAATACACAAAAGGATTAACTACAGATGGACCGAGGATGGTCCCAATTATTAAGCCATTACGTGCCTCAAAAGTTAGTACCACACCTATCCTGGTCAAAATAGCAGTGATAAATATTGGGAAGTAATAACATATGACCACAATCAGGTGATTCAAACAAGTGCTGCCCATTTTGATTTTGTCATTGTTTGAGGATAATTTCACAAAAAATATGATCCCAACATAGGACAGACAAATAAAAATAAAAGTGAAAAATAAGAGAAAAAATGTTCCCGCCGCGATCAGATTAAAATAATAGTTATGATCAGCACAAGTGGTTCGTATTAAGGCAGGATAATCACAGAAAGCATACATCAACACTGAATAGCAGTGAGGGAGAGGAATCACAGTTGCAGGACAAAAAGCTGCAAGACCACAGCCAGCAATCCACAGGCTATATGTCAGGACAAGTGTACGTGTATTTGTTAAATAGTTATAGTACTGAAAGGGACAACTTATAGCAAGCAATCTATCAAATGCCATAACTGCTAAAGCAAACATCTCCATTACTGTACCCAAGTTGAAAACAAACATTTGAATTAAGCAGGGCACATAGGATATGGTTTTAACACCAGCAACTAGAAGTCCGATCATTGTAGGACTGGCACTGGAGGTGTACAGTATATCAACAACTGCAAGGTTGCAAATCAGAAGATACATTGGTTTGTGTAATTTCTTGTCATAAAGAATTAACAGGATGTTTATGATATTGGCTAGAACAGCTACAACATAGACAATCAATATAACAACACCAACCGTCATAGGCATTTTGAGTGAATCAAAACCACCTATGATAAATTCTCTAACTTTAATTGTTGCGTTGTTTAAAGTCATATTCAACAAAATTTCAAGGTTAACAATGCAAGCATATGTAATTTTTTTCCCTAATCAAAAGATAATTCAATTCGAGTATAAGTCATAACCAGACATCTTGATGTGTCCAAACTGTACAACAATAACTAACTGAGCTCAGTTTAACAGGTTTGTACATGTACACTTTCTACATGCTAGTCTACATGTTCTACATCCAACCAAATTACCAGACAGCTTCTAGGATGTAGGGTTATAATGATCACCAGAACAGTAACTTTCCATTGGGCGGGCTCATGATCCTATCACGTTGGATGTTGTTCCTAGCTAATTTGACGTGGTAGCCACTTACCTTAATTCACTTGAATTCTTAAATCAACAATTCTCTATGTTCTGGTTATGTCATCAGCATGAATTTCACACACACTGTCAAAGACATGACCAATAGTTTCCCATATGAATATGGAAACAAAGTGGCCATCAGTGAATGGACATTTTGCAGAACACTTACAGTTTAATGCATATAAACAAGCTCACTCACTTTAGGAGTTACACCACTCTGTTACGCTGATTTAATCTGATTCTAATTCAAGGTCTGGATGTACTTATGTATTCATGTTTCAAAACTTTTTTCTGCCTTCCCTATATTATAATATCTCTATGCTCTTCAACGTAATATGTAATGGACAATTAGCCTGTAGAAATATGTCTTTATGAGAAATTAAACTTAATTTTTAATGAATTTATCAAGGGGGATACACACTTTTACACTGATAAAATTTTCATTACAACTTTTAAAAATATACTTTTATGTGTATAATTATAATCTTATATCAAGAGCAAACTTTTATTTTTACGTTCACATTGCCTTAGCTTGTACTTCTTAAGCTGGCACTGAAAATTGTCCATGTGCTCTCAGATTTTCTGTGCTCCATTTTAACGTGTCCTCCTCACTCGCATGTGATGCTGCTAAACCGAGATGACCCTTATAGGAGTATAGTTGCACTGGGAGAATGCCATTGGGAAGGGGAGTCTTGTACTGGGTTGGAATGCAGCATTATCCTGTATTTCTGCACTGAGAGAACCTAGAATGAGAGAATCTTCGTATGTAGCCATTTTCTAGGATGAGCCAAGCCCCAGACATACATAAGCAGCTATTGAGCTCCTACATTTTACACAGTTTTTAACAAGACCCTAAATAAAACTTAACATTTTACACTTAGAATGAAACAAAATGTGCTTTAATTCCATTTTGGTGGTGTAGAGCCAAAACATTTTGTACACTTTGACTTTTTGCACAACTGCATCAACTGATGCTGTGTTCAGCAAAACAAAATACCATCAAAAACTTTTGTCTTGGAGAAAAATTGTTTGTTTATCATACTCAGGAGCAACATCACAAATGAGTTTCAAGAGGAAGCTAATTAGTGTCTCCTGCCACGAATGGTCCCAAATGTGTGATTTAGACATGTAAGTGTAGATCTCTGTGTGTCTGTACTTTGCACCTTAGTGACTTTTGATGCACTGTTGTTTTGCCTTTTATTTTTTTCATATCCTAAACATATACTAAACACATACTGGTGAAATCATACATTACATAGGTAATTGACTTCACTTCACTTTAACATCTTAAGTTCCATAGACTTGAGTGCTGCATGCTAATTACTGCAAGAAATGCACTGAAGCTTCCATCAGACACAATATGAACACTGGTCATCTTAGTTATCTCATGGAAGACAAGTTCAGCATTGCCATTCTGAGCAGTCTGTGGCTATAAAGCAGGTTTTCCACATTTTACCTGAAGTACGAAAATACAAGTACTCATCTAAAAAAAATTGAATTATAAACAATACTGATTATAGGTAGTTATGTATAGTATGTATAGTAATTAAATAATAAGTAAGTAAATAAAAAGTAAGGGCTAAAGATCACTGATGTAACCGTGGAGCCAATTTTACCACTTTATGTAAATGGTAAATAGTCGCTTATATAGTGCTTTTATCGAAAGCGCTTTACAATGTTGATTCCGATTCACCCACTCACACACACACTCACACAACAATTCATTAGCATTTATTAGTTCAAATTACTTTTATTAAAACCATATAATATTTTTATATTAAAATCACCAGGTATTGGTATGGCCAAGTGTATAATCATGGAGTAGACTGTGTGAAATTGCCTAAATTGCCTTAATTTGTGTCTTCACATTAAGCAGGTAATATTCTCCCACATTTCTTATTGCCCATACTGAAACTAAAAGTTATACAAATAACTCAGTAATGTGCATAATAAAGTCTAAAGACATTCACTCAGATTTACCACATATTGTGCATCTCCATGAAACAGTAATGGCATTAAAATCCCTTCCTCAGCCTAAATTTAGGTATTCACTGGGGTTTTGTTAAAGTGCAGTAGTTAATTCAGGTGGGATTTATAATTCATTAGCATTATTAAATTAGTATTTCTTTCAATTAACCATCATGAGCTGAGTGTCCTTTGCTTCACAACGTATATATCCCAATACAGTTAATTTATTATTGACTTACATATTTATTGTCAGAATGTTTAATATATGAAAGGTATAAGAAAATTATAAAATTTTTAAAGAAGCACTAAACCTTAAATATTTTATTGTCATGTACACATACTTACATAGAGTTTTGTTGGAATATGATATCCAAACAGGTTAAATTAATTTTGTGGACAAAAATACTTCAGACAATACTCGGTTTAGATTGGAATGTTTTCTTCAGCTGAGTCTTCAGGTTCCTCCCAAACCGTGATGTAATAGACAATATTTAACTATGTATGTGGTGACAACCATAACAATGCTCTTCGTTGTAACTAATACCATATTAGTTCATTAAAATGTCCGTTAGAAATGAATTTCCCTAGTTCACCTTAATATATTACAAACAGCAGTAACCTTTTCCTAACATGTCCCATCCTGTTGATGTGTTTGCCTCCCCCCACTGTTTGATGGAGATGGAGATTGAACTGTGATGGAGATACACACGTGTTGCATCACATTTTTTAAGTAATTGGATATAACAGCTACATCAAATCCAAGTGTTCACTTTGGGATTTACATTATCAGTGACTCCAGTGGGTTTTCTGTACTTTGTGGGTATCTTGATAGTGAACTTGATATTAAACAACAGACAGAGAAAAAAATCAGCCATTAGTGTAGCTTAGTATAGTCAAATCACAAAATTTCTTGTGTCTTGCAACGACTTTTATTCACCTAAGCTACAGTTTTTGAGTAAAATGTATAATGTGAGAATGTCACATGATTCTGTTTGTCAGGGTTGGTGCAGTTTCCCATTTAAGCCAGTGCTGATTATTGCTAGTAAACATAAAACGGTAATTTATATCCTCTGTCGCTCATATTAATTCTATGAATTACGCTGAGGACATCCCACAATACCATTGATGTTGTTGCTTTGGGTTCGGAAATTAAAAAATAAACTATTTATTCAATCCAGATTTTATATTGTTTGCTGCTACTAACAAATAGAACTGATGCTAACAAATCTGGGATTAGTGCTAATATCCTAAACTGGCAGTTTTAAACAGTTCCCCCATAGTAATGTATATTAAAGTAATGTTGGCCTTGAGCCTTGCTTCAGTGATGACTTTTACTTTATTGCCCCATGAAGTGAATGTGTGCGACATGGTGGAGGGAAAGTACTCAACAACATTGGTTGGTTTATGACAAAATACCTTTAAAACCAATAACAGTTCCATTATCATCATTATCATCACTTTGTGCTTAGTGTCTTTAGACTATTTAGGAGAATCCTGGCCACAAACAGGGGCCCATTATCTAAACCTTAGTACTTTGTTCTGAGTACTGACCACTGAGCTATCCAAACATTTGTTCAAATCTTAATAGATTCAAGTCATAGTTTAACTGCTACAGAATGTATATTGTGTAAGTAGCAAAGTTTTAAAACAAGTGATGCAATATTGGTCACTATAGCCTACATTGATTTTATGTAAACTATCCGTTGATGGTGTGTTCTGCAAAACAATGTAGCAAAATGTTTTGTCTTGAGAGAAGAGTGATGTGTTTGTTTTAATCCGATGACACTCAGGAGAAACGACACAAATCAAGAAGAAACTAATTAGTGGCTCATGTCAATAATGGTCTCAAGAGTGTAATTAAAGTTTGCACATGTGAGAGTAGGTCTCTGTGTGCCATTGCGTTATACCTCAGTGAGTTCTGTTTTTAAAGCAGTCTTACGCAACCTTGTTTTCCATTGTGTTGCAGTTAAAGTTAAACATCTAGACATTTTTCTAACAGAACTGAACACAAAAAAACGTAAATCACTTCATGTGAACTTGTACCAAGCTTTTCTTACTATGTCAAAAACATGATGGCAACTGGACTGTATTTTTTACACAATAATAATTTGTATGTATATATGGCAATTTACAAATACTTAACATCATATTATTAAACACATCATAAAATGTTTCATGACAACAGATTTATTTTCCTCCAAAATATAAACCTTTGCAGTACTATGTGCAGTTTAATTTAATGATATATAGACAATAACAATATTAAATTTTTTTATGGTTATGTTTAGACCATGGATGCATTACAGCACTGGCCTACTGGGCACATGTCCAGGTGCTCAATAGGTCAGGGGGAACATAATCCAGATCCTTCCAAAAACAAAACATGCATGCAACTAAAATATGCATGAAATGCCACAACAGACATACATTCACAAAAACTAAAGGTAATTTATCACAAACACACTTAAAAAAAAGGAGAGGGGGAGGGTTCATTTTCTCATAATTCGTGGTTTGGGAACTAGGTAGGCTAAAGGTTAAGAAAAGATGTTCTGGCTTATTAGAGAAAAACTGATGTTGTCTTAGATAGAATTCATAATCATTCCCTAAGTTGTAAAGGCATCTGCTCATATGTCAAGTTGTGTGTTGAGAGATCACTATTAAACACTAGGGATGATCACAAACCTCCTGAGTAGTGAATTACCTACACAGTGGAGGTTTCTCATATGGGATTTATATTCTATTAAGATTATTAAATTAATTATTTCTTCCGAATACCAAATATCCATTCGTTATCTGCAATAATAGTAAAACTGACTATTGGAAAAAAGATTTGAAGAAAAGATAGAAAATAATTGCCCTGGCTATTGTTTTAGAAGCTGGTCAATGATGTCCTGAGAGACATGATTATGATTGTATCTTTGTCCACCTAGACAACATTCTGGTCTGGTCCTGTTATGAGAACATGTGCACAACTTTCATTCCAAAGTTCTGCAATGGTACCATGCTTACTGTCTGGTTCTGGTACTGTCTGTGTGGTTCAACAGCATTTCTGGTGACCCAATTTAAAATCTGGCATTCATGTCTTCAAGTCCAACATGTGCCTAGACAAAGGCCTTGAGAAAACTCCCCCTCTGATTTTCTTCATCCTCTGCCCATCCCCAAGAGACCCTGGTCCCTCTCTCCTTCGTCATCCAAAATACTGTAATTCTCAACATGGTTGAGAGATAGTTCATTAAATTTCCTTTCTAAAACTCCCTCTCAATTAAAACTGAAACCGCAGAGATCTTGGTCAAGCTTGTGTTCCCCTTTCATGGCCTCCCCGCAACATCGAGCCTATTGAGGGGCTCATTCAAGGGCAAGTTTTGGGCCATAGGTCTCTCCTTGGTTTTCTTTCTACAATCCAAAGGTTAATCAGATGGTCTAAGCAAGGATCTAGAAACTGGGAATTATAGGTAACTGCAGGCTCCAGAGGCTCGCAGAGTCCCCTACGTGCACACGCCCTAAATCTCAACAACGCATTGTGCAGAGATGTACATTGAACAAGCTGATTGGATAATGTTGGGGGTCGGAATGTGATAAAACATGGGGGGAAAAAAACGGAAAAGTAGAAGAAGTAGAAGAAAACCTAACTATTCATACCTGCATGGATGTTCAAACTAATTTAATAAAATGTTTTTATAAGTCATTTTAACTGTGTGTTTCAAATACTGAAGGCTGGTGACACACAGTGTTGCATTTTAATACAGTACAAGTATACAAGTACAGTCCAGGCTGTACTTGTATTAGAATGCAACTGTTTGGTTAATAAAAACTGAAATACTTTGACAATTTACCAATTTTGAAGCACTCCTTCAAAAGTGAGCTAATTGAGGTCTGTTAAACTCGATACTGCCCCTCTGTGTACACATAAGTCTAATGTGCAAGTTTAGAAGAAACACGTGTTAATGTATCAGTGTACAATAGGTCTGCATCAACGTTTTTGCTTATCGACAGAGAAGTATAATTCCGCCTTCAGTGATTTCATCAGCCATTTCCTACAATGTAAGGAAATTCATAAGAGTAATGCTCCATTTACTCTTCCACAATTACCTTAGTGCACAGTGACAGTGAGTGCCACCTAACTAGAGGTCTAGAGGTCTCAAGAGCCATAGTTCATTCTTCCTGGTTCCAGCTTCTCCACCCGATCTTCGTCCCTAACTCAACCCCGATCTTTTGATCTTAAATAAATCTTTTACACTCAACTCACCTAATGTCCATGTTTCTTTCTGGGTACAAAAGCCAAACCTATCATGTCACCCAGGCCAGCTTTCTGCTAATGGTGCTGGTAATATTGACGTGTGCAACTGCAACACCTACGAATATTAAATGTTGGATTTCAATCTTTGATGTTGTGTTAACAGAAGTAACATTGTGTGAGACTCAGAATTAATCCACTCGCCACCCAGCACTTCATCCCCCATTCCTCTGCAGCTCTGCTTCTGTCGCTACGTTCTACCAAGATCTGCACAGTATGCATTGTTATCAAAGTAAATTAAATAGGAATATTGAAAAACTTTTTGCTCTCACATTGCCCAAGTGGCTACATGTTATGTTGCTGTGCCTGACAGACTGCTCTTCATAGGAGAGAACAGTGTATACAAAGAGGTCTACTGTCTTCCCCGGCAGACATGCAGATATCATCATCTTTTTTAAAAAGTCACTTTTTTCACTTGTATTCACTTGTTAAAAAGGAGAATATAAAATATTCTTATAAAAAATATAAAAAAATATATATAAAAATATATAAAAATCATCATCAATACCACAGTTAATATTTTATTTTAAGATTACATTTTAAGATTGTATTTAAACCTTGGAAATCGTAAATTATGTATTAATGTTGGAACATGGGCAAATGTGTTTTTTTTCAAGTGAAAAATGTAGGTACCCTTAATGAGAAAACTTTTAGTGATCCACTGAGAATAATTATGAAAAGACTTTAAGAGATAAAACAAGAGGGGATCTAGCAGAGTATGCTGGTGTACTGTTTGAGAAAGGTAAGTGTTAAACTCATGTGGCTACCTAATAACTTACTTGTGTTTATGTTTGATCTTTACGCATGAGATTTAAAATTGCTAATATAATACAATGTAATAAAGCATATCAATTCAACATTCATTAAATTAAAAAATAATATGGTGAACATATTACTGAATAACAAACAATGAACAAAAATATCAAACTGTTATTAAAATCATTGAAATTTTTAAAGGTTTGATGTGTTGTACTACTGTAGCCTAATTCAGTTTTCAGTATTTTTACTCTTTTCAGTCTTATTCCCTATCATGTTGGAGGGAAATCACAGCACAGTGATTGAGTTTTTTCTTACTGGATTCCCTGGACTTCCTCCACAGTACCAAGGCCTTGTCTCCGCTGTATTGTTCCTAGTTTATTTTGTAACATTATTGGGCAATGCTACAGTTCTTTTTTTGTTTGCAACCGACCGCAGCCTTCACAAGCCAATGTATTATATAATTCTAAATCTGAGTGCATGTGACATTCTCTTTAGCACAACCACTTTACCTAAGATCATCACTAAGTACTGGTTTCAATCAGGAACCATCTCATTCACTGCTTGTTTTGTCCAGATGTACTTTGTTCACTATCTGGGCACAGTAAATTCCTATATTCTCTTCCTAATGGCTTTAGATAGGTATGTGGCTATCTGCCACCCTCTCAGATATTCACTTGTTCTCAAAAACTCCACTATCCTCATTCTCAGTATCACTGCCTGGGTTGTTGGCAAGGCAGGTCCTTTAATGTTAGTTATCAGGGCATATCCTCTTCCCTACTGTGCCTCAAACATAATCAATCAGTGCTTCTGTGATCATATTGGTATAACAACCCTGACATGCACTGACAGAACCTCATATGGCCTTGCTGCTTTTGCATTTGCAATGGTTACGCTACTGGGCCCTCTGGCATTTATTATTTTCTCATATTGCTGTATAATTGTTGCCGTCCTTAAGATGGCAAATTTACAAGGTCGTTTAAAGACTCTGTCCACATGTAGTGCTCAACTAATTATAATCTCACTCTATTATTTACCCAGATGTTTTACATATTTAGCCAGCAATATTGGAATTACCTTTAATGCAGATTTGCGGATAGTAATTATTATGGTGTATAGCCTTTTCCCCCCAATGATAAATCCAATTATTTACTGCTTAAGAACTAAAGACATGAGAGAAAGTTTGTTGAGGCGACTAAACAGAAGAACCATTTCACAAAAAGCACAGGTTTCAGCTGTTAGTGACTCACTAGAATTTGTATTACACAGTGTCTAACCCTTCATCAAAGGAGCTATCTTTGTCTGTAATGTTTCATAAAAAAAACTCAATGGGAATGTATTGATAGCAATAGACATTGTTAGCCATGTCATCTTAAAGCCCCCAATGCCCTACTTAAAGGGAGTGGAAAGGTTTTCTTTTAGCAAGTTTAATCAAATGTATTGAAAGAAACAGCTTTGTCTATGTTTATGTAATCAAATAATTTCATGTATTAAAACAGTAGTTGATTTCTGTTTAGGATAATCAGGAAAACAGCTTAAATGGGTTTCCAGTTTTCTCTGGCCTAATTTCGATGCATTGCTCCTATTAATCCTAACAATTACAGAATTGGGCCAAGTTGTTTTTTCATGTTTAATGTCAGCTCCAAAGGTATTATACTGAATGCTGCAATATTTAAACCCACAAATTGCAAATGATTCACATAAGAATAAAGTAAAACTGTATTATTAATAAATTCTAAGAAGATTTAGGAAGAATAAACTGTATTAAAGTGTGCAAGCGTTAATTTATTCTAATAACTGTAACCTACACAACATTATGTACAACTCCAATTCCCAAATAGTTGTAAGATGTAAAAACGTAAATAAAAACAAAATGCAACAATTTGCAAATCTCATCAATCTACAAAGTATATTTAATTCACAATAGAACATAGACAACATATCATATGTTGAAACTGAGAAATTTTACAGTTTTATGGTAAATATTATCTCATTTTGAATTTGATGGCAGCAACACATCTCAAACATTTTGGAAGAGGGGCAGCAAAAAGCTGGAAAAGTAATTGCTGCAAATCAAAAACAAATAAAGGACCATTTCACAATTAATTAGGTTAATTGGCAACAGGTCAGTAAAATGATTGTGTATAAAAGGAGATTTTCATAGAGGCACAGTCTCTCAAATGTAAAGATGGGCAGGGGTACACCAATCTGTGACAAACTGCATCTAGAAATTATGGAAAAATGTCAAAAAAAATGTTCCTCCACGTAAAATTGTGAAGATCCAACCATCCACAGTATATAATATCATCAAAAGAATCAGAGAATCTTTCCAGTTGGAGGAGGGTGATGTTTACCATTGTGTAGCATCTGCTCTTCTTTTAACAACTGTCTGTAAATGTCTGGGAAGTAAAGAGACCAGTTGCTGGAGTTATAGGAGATCTATGTTGTTCATTCTTTTCTGATGCAGAATTCTACTTTCTCAACAGTCCTGGACCTTTTTTGCCGAAGTTTTCATTTTATGATGCGCCAAATGTTTTCAATTGGTGAAAGGTCTGGACTGCAGGGAGGCCAGTGCAAAGCCATGCTGTCGTGATGGATGCAATATGTGGTTCAACATTGTCTTGTTAAAATATGCAAGGACTTCCCTGAAAGAGATGTTGTCTGGTTGGGAGCATATGTTGCTCTTAAACCTCCATGTACTTTTCAGCGTTTACGGTGTCTTTCCAGATGAGTAAGCTGCCCACGCCATAGGCACTCATGCACCCCCATACCATCAAAGATGCAGGCCTTTGAACTGTGTGCTGATAACAAGCTGGATAGTTCCTCTCATCTTTATTTAGCAGGACAAGGTATCAATGGTTTCCAAAAACTATTTCTGAATTTTATTCATGTGACCACAGAACAGTTTTCCATTTTGCCTCAGACCAATTTAAATGAACTTTGACCCAAAGAACACAGTGGCATTTCTGAATCGTGTTCACATATGGCTTCTTCTTTGCATGATGCAACTTTAACTAACATTTGTAGATTGTAGAGCAAACGGTGTTCACAGACTGTGATTTCTGAAAGTGGTCCTGAGCCAATGCAGTGACATCCAGTTTAAAAATCATGCCTGTTTTTAATGCCGGTGTGCCTGAGGATCCGAAGATCACATGCATCCAGTTTTGACCTTCGGCCTTGTCCCTTGCACACAGAGATTCCTCCTGATTCTCTGAATCTTCTGATGATATAATAATACTGTAAATGGTGGGAACATTTAGTGGAAAATTGTCAACATTTTTAGATGCATTTCATTGCAGATTGGTGAACCCCGGCCCATCTTTACATTTGAGAGGCTCTGCCTTTTAAATGGTCCTTTTATACCCAGTCATGTTACTGACCTGTTGCCAATTAACCTTATTAGCTGTCAAATGCTCCTCCATTTGTTTTTGATTTGTGGCAGTTACTTTTCCAGTTCCTTTTTTTTCGTTTCCCCTCTTTCAACTTTTTTTTATATGTGTTGCTGTCATCAGATTCAAAATGAGCAAATTTTCCATGAAATTATAAAGTTTGTAAGTTTCAACATCTGACATGTTTATATTCTATAGTGAATAAAATATGGGTTGATGAGATTTGCAAATCATTGCATTTATTTATTTAGTTTTACACATCCTCCCAACTTTTTTGGAATTGGGGTTGTAGTATATCCTCAAGTGTTAAGTTAAATACTACAAAAAGTATAGTCTGAGATTATTTTTACATTTTCATTTAGTCATTTGGCAGAAGCTTTTATTCAAAGTGAGCTACACTTTAAGTACAGATCGAGCAAAATCTAAGTCAAGGAGAAAAACATCAAAGCAAAGTCCTATCAGAAAAGGTTTTACATTTCACGAGATGCAAATGCAAGAAAGAGCAGAAAGGAAGCTTTTTGTTTGTTTGTTTTTGTTTTTTTAAAAATAGATTTTAATTGCATAGGAAGATGCGGAAGAGTTCTGTTTTCAGCAGTTTTTTGAATGTTGGGAGTGAGTTTGCTGAGTGTGCAGATTATGAATTGAATACATTTTAGGAATTTGTTAAAGAATATTGACATAATGAATAGTTCAAATAATCATTTTGTTTATTTTGGGTACTGGCCATTGCGTGGCTAAGATCAGTTGACTGATTGTGGATGATCCACTGAGAATAAAAATGGGAGGCATACTATACCCTCATCCTACTATAAGAAGTATTTTTAAGAGGTGAATCAGCATAATATTCTGCTATACTGTTTGATAAAGGTAAGTGTAAACTCGTAACTAAATTAGTTGCTACTTTTTCTTACATTTTTGGTTTGTACATATGAATACAGAATCGTGAAAGAATAGTCTGGAAAAAAAAGAAGAATTTATGCTGAACAAAGAGAATGTAATGAAGATTTGACACTATAATACAAAATAAATGGTCTGCCTAGGATAAAATGTCAAGTACAGTGCACCAATAATATTGAAATGTTTTATGCAAACGTGTTCAATTTGTTGTAGTAATATGACCTAATTCAGTTTTCAGTATTTTTACTCTTTTCAGTCTTATTCCCCATCATGTTGGAGGGAAATCACAGCACAGTGACTGAGTTTTTTCTTACTGGATTCCCTGGACTTCCTCCACAGTACCAAGGCCTTGTCTCCGCTGTATTGTTCCTAGTTTATTTTGTAACATTATTGGGCAATGCTACAGTTCTTTTTTTGTTTGCAACCGACCGCAGCCTTCACAAGCCAATGTATTATATAATTCTAAATCTGAGTGCATGTGACATTCTATTTAGCACAACCACTTTACCTAAGATCATCACTAAGTACTGGTTTCAATCAGGAACCATCTCATTCACTGCTTGTTTTGTCCAGATGTACTTTGTTCACTATCTGGGCACAGTAAATTCCTATATTCTCTTCCTAATGGCTTTAGATAGGTATGTGGCTATCTGCCACCCTCTCAGATATTCACTTGTTCTCAAAAACTCCACTATCCTCATTCTCAGTATCACTGCCTGGGTTGTTGGCAAGGCAGGTGCTTTAATGTTAGTTATCAGGGCATATCCTCTTCCCTACTGTGCCTCAAACATAATCAATCAGTGCTTCTGTGATCATATTGGTATAACAACCCTGGCATGCACTGACAGAACCTCATATGGCCTTGCTGCTTTTGCATCTGCAATGGTTATGCTACTGGGCCCTCTGGCATTTATTATTTTCTCATATTGCTGTATAATTGTCGCCGTCCTTAAGATAGCAAATTTACAAGGTCGCCTAAAGACTCTGTCCACATGTAGTGCTCAACTAATTATAATCTCACTCTATTATTTACCCAGATGTTTTACATATTTAGCCAGCAATATTGGAATTACCTTTAATGCAGATTTGCGCATAGTAATTATTATGGTGTATAGCCTTTTCCCCCCAATGATAAATCCAATTATTTACTGCCTAAGAACTAAAGACATGAGAGAAAGTTTGTTGAGGCGACTGAACAGAAGAACCATTCCACAAAAAGCACAGGTTTCAGCTGTTAGTGACTCACTAAAATTACACAGTGTCTAATCCTTCATCAAAGGAGCTATCTTTGTCTGTAATGTTTCATAAAAAAAAATCAATAAGAATGTATTGAAAGCGATCATTGTTAGCCATGCCATCTTAAAGCCCCCAATTCCCTACTTAAAGGGAGTGGAAAGGTTTTCTTTTAGCAACTTTAATCAAATGTATTGAAAGAAACAGCTTTGTGTATGGTTATGTAAATAAATTAATGCTGTGTTGAAGTGATTATCTGTTATTAATTTTAAGTTTTTCTTAGTCGTCTTTCTTTTAAAAAAGAAAAATTGGACTCTATTTAACTAAGCAGCATGAATTTATTGTAATCACTGTCAAACATTTTGTATTAAAGGTAATAACTGAACATTGCAGTGGACATTCATAAAAGCAACCTGTCCACAGATTAAAAAATAACAGTATTTCATAATGTATTAAATTCAACCCCCACCTTTTACACAAATATATTAAATTTGTAATAGTTTTTACAAATCTTCAAGTATATTCATTCATATTTAGAGACTTCAATAGTCAACTCTCAGTCAGTCAATCAGTCAATCTTTTTTGTGCCTAAGAAGGGAAAATTTGTTTTCTAAATAGTTGAATAAAAATAACAGTAGTTAAAAACAAACTACTACAGCTTGGTAAACACACAACATAGTAAAAGGGAGCCCTTGAGACCCCTTAAGAAAAGCATGTACCCACCTCTCACCCAACGAAAGCTGGAATAGGCTCCAGTCCCCCACAGACCTGATCATGATAAGTGGTGAAAGATAATGGATAGATGGATGCTCTACGAATACTAAATTCAACGAATGTGTTTTCTTCCCGCTTTTCTTCTCCGGCTACACAAACAAATCAATTTCCAGCAACCAGTCCGTCCAGCCGTTGACATCTGCACATGACTCAACCGTCAGTGACTTTATAAAAGTTGATAAAAGTTCTGCAAACAGGTGGGTTGAACAGCTGGTGCTCTGGTATAGTCCCAAAAACCTGGAGCTGAATACACAAGGCTGTGGAGCCAGTTCTTTAGAAAAAAAATCTGTAAATCTGTCCCCCTGTCAATGAGGCACTGCAGTAATTGCAATGAGAAGTGATCATCACCTGCACAATGAATTGGGTTGTATATTTAGTAAAAATCAATGGTCTGATTTTTCTGATGTCTTAGAGGGCACATCTGCACGCCCTAGAGACAGAAGATGTGGCCAGTAAAGCTCAGTGATGACCCCTTGATTTCTGGCAGACTTAGTGGGGACAATTACTGAGGACCCTATGCTGTTGATGGTTTTTTACTGGTACCTTTCTGTAAAAGCAGTAAAAGTAAGCACTAAATCCTTGTCATAGGTTATAACTGTATTTGAAGGAGTTGAGGTCTCTTGTAGGGAACCATGTGCAGACAATGTTAACTGACAAATTCCGGTTTTGGAGCCTAGCATTCTAACCAAGTGGATTCACTCAAAGCATAGAAAGGTGAGTTTTAACTACATAGTTGCTCAGGTTCAACTAATTTGTGTATAAATGAAGCTTATTTAGCTTCAGGCTCTGTGAGTAGAACACACAAGCTACTTGTATAGTTTGTGTAAGAACACTGGAGTTGACAAACAACATGTTTTTGACTGTCACAAAAAGCACGAGAACTGTAAAGTTATGTAAATGTAATATTCTGAATATTTTGGTAACTGGGGATTATTAATTTTACCTTCTGTATCCTATCTAGCTTAAGAGTGGTGCCTACATACTTTGTTAGAATGACTGTGGTCTCAGTTTGCTGCCTTGCAGATTTGGAGATCTGCATGAACTGGGCTCAAAAACAAGATTGTTGACAATGCTTGCGTAAGTGAGTGGAGGTAACATTAGTACATCAGGGTTGTTAATCCAAGCTTGCAGAGTCAAATCATTTGGGTCTACCTGATTTTACAAGTGTTAATTTGTCCAATTAGCGCTTTGGCAAGTCGATTTAATCTATTTTTATGTAGTCTCTTTTTTTCCTCTTTCCACTTCTCTATATAAATTAAACAAGATACCTTAACAACTCTAGTGTCAGACACCAGGCAGGTAAAATCCCTGCAGACCCCTCACATCCTGGACACAACATGTTCATTGTGTTACTCACAATGATGTTTATGGGAACTATATAGGGGGTCTTATAAAACATCATATATACAGCGATCATATAGCCATCATGAGGTGGGTGTACTCTGCCTTCGATGGACAGTATTTCCTCACTGAGGAAGTATTATGTTAAATACTACAATATTATAGTCAGACATTATGAACTGTTTACATTTCAGAAATGTGTTAAAGAATATTGAGATAATAAATGCTTCAAATATTCATTGTGTTTATTTTGGGTAGTAATAATTGTGACTGATTGTGGATGATCCACTGAGAATAAAAATGGGAGGCTTACTATACCCTCATCCTGCTAATAGAGGTATTTTTAAGAGGTGAATCAGCACAATATTCTGGTATACTGTTTGATAAAGGTAAGTATAAACTTGTATAACTAACTCAATTGTTACTTGTTCTTCCATTTTTGCTTTGTACATATCAATACAGATTCCTGAAGGTCAACTGAAAAAATAACTTATGCTCAAAAAACAGATTATGCAGTAACAATATGATACTGTAACACAGAATAAACAGTCTGCTTAGGATAAAACCTCAAGAATAGTGCATTCAAATCTACCACTGTAGCCTTATTCCGTTTGTGCTTTCCCATCATGTTGGAGGGAAATCACAGCACAGTGACTGAGTTTTTTCTTACTGGATTCCCTGGACTTCCTCCACAGTACCAAGGCCTTGTCTCCGCTGTATTGTTCCTAGTTTATTTTGTAACATTATTGGGCAATGCTACAGTTCTTTTTTTGTTTGCAACCGACCGCAGCCTTCACAAGCCAATGTATTATATAATTCTAAATCTGAGTGCATGTGACATTCTCTTTAGCACAACCACTTTACCTAAGATCATCACTAAGTACTGGTTTCAATCAGGAACCATCTCATTCACTGCTTGTTTTGTCCAGATGTACTTTGTTCACTATCTGGGCACAGTAAATTCCTATATTCTCTTCCTAATGGCTTTAGATAGGTATGTGGCTATCTGCCACCCTCTCAGATATTCACTTGTTCTCAAAAACTCCACTATCCTCATTCTCAGTATCACTGCCTGGGTTGTTGGCAAGGCAGGTGCTTTAATGTTAGTTATCAGGGCATATCCTCTTCCCTACTGTGCCTCAAACATAATCAATCACTGCTTCTGTGATCATATTGGTATAACAAGCCTGGCATGCACCGATAGAACCTCTTATAGCTTCCCTGCTTTTGTAAATGCAATGGTTATGCTATTGGGGCCTCTTACATTTATATTTTGTTCATATTGCTGTATAATTGTTGCCGTCCTTAAGATAGCAAATTTACAAGGTCGCCTAAAGACTCTGTCCACATGTAGTGCTCAACTAATTATAATCTTACTCTATTATGTATATGTAAATATCTTAGCATGTGTGGGTAAAGTCACTGTCATGTTCAAGCTGCTGTGCCTGAAAAGGTTTCTAGGGGAATCATTGCATTCAAAATTTGTTTAAATATATTTCTAAATTAGTTTTATAAAATGTTTATAGAACAGTCAGGGAAAAAATATTAGCCATTGAGCAATACTTGTTTTTGACAAAAGATGGTAATGTGTTTTTAATAGATATGGGACAAGAGTGGTGATTTAATACATTGACAAATTAACATTTTCAATCAATTAAAACAACATCATGTAGTCAACAATAAAGCTTTACTTCATAAACTTGTTGTTTAGGTGTGATTGTGTCAAGTTATTAAAGAACATTATTTTAGTACCTGAAGCTTCTGTGCTTAACTTCTCTGTCAAAGCTTTCAGTAATTGAAACACAAGTGAACAAAGTTAATAAGGTAAACACTAAAAGTGCATCTCATTACATCAATTAATAAGGCCTTCATAAAATGCAATATATGGAATTTGGTTTGGCTTGGATCGGCTGCAGGCCTATTCTCAGGACTGATGTTTTATTGTCTAAACTGAAATCGCTGGCATAAAACATTTAACCATATAATATACACTGATTAATGTTGTCCATATAAATTACTCCCTTGAAGTACATTGTACAGTATATGGCTATAAGATGGGTAATTGCTTTATGAATATAACATTTCGTAGTTCAGCTAATTTACATTTAAAATGTAGTTTTGTATTTCCTGTCCTATTCAAAGTTCAAGTAAATGTGAGAAATGTAATAACTTATGCAGTGAAAAAAAACAAATACGTGATATATATAAAAGACAGCAGCCATATCACATTGGTTCTGCTATACATTTACTGTATGTCTCTTTCACATTGTGGAATATTTTAATTATTCTTATGAAGATTGCAGGTTTTTGCCAAAACATGTTGTAATTCTTTGATTTCCACAACTGTAAGATAGCTTGTGTTCATAGGGGCTTTCGTAGCTTGAAATAATGAAGGGTTTCTTTAGAAGTAAGTACAGCCTAAAATCTTTGCATATAACTTGTTTTATTTTTGTGGCCTTTTCATTATTTATTTTCTCCTAATCACTAGTTGTATTTGTTTTACCTTAAGCTGAAAAGAGAAAAAAGAAGAAAAAAACAGACTCCTCGATTCACGTATTGTCCTCTAAGGACATGTGATGTCAGAATCGATAAAAAACTGCATCAAGACGTTGTAATTACTCGATCCTGAACTCCATTTTGAAAAGTAAGAACTGCATTTGGATTCTGTGTGGGAGAGTGTTATGAATAGCTGGGTTCTAGCAAATTGTTAGATATGTTGGTAGCATAGTCTGCTATCATTGTCTTAAAGGGGATTGTTCTGCAGATCTTTATTTTATGTCTTGGTCCTGACAGATTTTTATAGTAAATTCAAATCATGATTACCAATTTTACAAGTATGAAAAACTTCTTAATTGTTGGATTCCCTGGACTTTCACCTCAGCATAATGGGCCTGTGTCAGCTCTGCTTTTTGTTATTTACTTAGCTATTGTTGTGGGGAATATTTTCATTTTAGCATTTGTTGCTTATGAGAAGTCCCTACAAAAGCCAACTTATCTTGTTTTTTGTCACCTAGCACTAAATGACTTAACATTTGGCACAGTGACTCTCCCTAAGATCATAACAAAATACTGGTTTGATGATAACACTATTTCTTTTTATGGATGCTTTGCACAGATGTTCTTTGTTCACTATTTAGGATCAGCATCTTCTTTCATCTTGTTGGTAATGGCTCTTGATCGATTTATTGCAGTATGTATTCCACTGCGTTATCCTCTCTTAATCACAAACAACATCATATCTGTGCTCTGTGGGTTTGCTTGGTTCATACCTCTGCCTTTGATGGTGGCTGTTGTACTTCATGTCCTCACTTTAAGTTTCTGTAAATCAAATGTCATTGCTCAGTGCTACTGTGACCACATTTCTATCACAAGACAAGCATGTGGTGATGATGTTAAAACAGTTGAAGTCACGTCTTTGTGTGTAGCCATGTTCTGCCTTCTTGTTCCTCTTGCATTTATTTTATTTTCATACATCTCCATCATTGTGATTATTTTAAAAATGACCAATGCCGCAGGCCGCCAAAAAACCTTATCAACTTGTACCCCACAGATATTCATTACATGCCTTTTCTATCTACCCAGGTGTTTTGTCTATGTGGCGAGTACTATAGGTTTTTCTTTCAGTTTGGATGTTCGCATTTTATTAATACTCTTGTACAGTCTTTTTCCTGCTGCGGTTAATCCACTCATATATTGTCTCAAGACTAAAGACATCAAGCAGATGTTGATGAGGAGACTGCAGACCTAGATTCAGCAATATTTCCCCATTCCTTTTTACAGAACTGTTAAAGATCAGTCAAATGGCTGCTGGTAGACAGCAGTCTTTAGGCCTTTCCACATATTTTCAATAGGATTCAAGTTTGGACTCTAATTAGGCCAAGCAAGGACATTCTCCCTTTTCTCCTTCTGCCACCCTATGGCCAGTTCAGCCATGCTTTAAGTCACTGTTGAAAGGTGAACCATTTTCCTTACTTCAGCTTTTCGGTAGAAGGCAGCGGGTTTTGTATTTGATATATCTTGCTCTATCCAATATTGCCTCTAACCTCACAAGTGCCAAAAAGAAATTCAAGCAGAACAATATTTATTCTCATTCTTGGCTGTGAAACAATAAAATGTGAATGGTTTTAAAGCATCTTCTACCACTTCTTGGCTTGGGTTGCTCACTTTAGCTGATGTCACAATCCTTTTTGCTATATACTTGTCTATTAATTGGTTAACAAGAAAGAAAGATTATTCTATTTTGTACTGGTGAATGAGTGAAAAACATCTGCATTGCAACATCTCCACAACTAGCATTAATAACTTCAGTAACTATAGTGTATCAAGCACATACTAACTAAAACTCTGTCAGGAGAATGCGGGATGCACTTTAAAATTGATCTTGAAAACCACATCACACTTTGTTAATAAGATGTACTGTCAATTAGCCATCTAGGAAAATTTTGCTGTTTTGGGAAAGTTCGAGTTCAAATCACATTCACACAACAAATAAATTGCTCCAGACCTCGTTGGGAACAGAGATTCTATCCAGTGAAGGATCTTGGTGCAGTTGTTTTGGTCTGCTTTACGAGGCAGATTGCTATAAATTTGTGTAGGTATTCATATCTGCACAAATGAACTGTAAAAAAAAACAAAATTGTTTTTTTAAAAAGTTTGATTGAACAGGACTAATCAACATAGGTGTGAACGTGCACTGAGTTGAACTTCCTTCATGTTACATGTTACTTGTTCTTTGTATGCTGCAGAAGCTAAGCTGAAGCATGACCTTATGGTTCCTCTATATAACTTCCTAGTATTACACATTTTTTTTGTCTTTTGTTGCTTCTGTCCGAACGATTCTGAAATGTGTTGCTGGTATCAAATTGCAAATTGAACATATTTGAAACAATTAAAGAAAAAGAACAATCAAATGTTAGAGTTTAATCATGATACTTTGTTTTTGTACTAAAATCGTTTCAAATAATTTGCAAATCATCACATTCTCTTTTTTCACATTTTACTCAGTGTCCCAACTAATTTGGAAAGGGTATTTGTATATGAATCAAATTTCAAAGGCATTTTAAAACATATAATTTGATTTTGTGTTTTGTAGGCCAACATAAAACCCTAACCAGGGCTACAAAGTATTATATTATGTAACCTGCTCTGACTATTGCATTGATGTATATTTGTTTCTTTAACTATAAGCAACTTAATAAGCAACTAAATACGGTTTTACCAAACATGTCATTTGCAGACCTTTGGGATGTTCTTGTGTGCATAACATAAAGTATCAGACAAGATGCTAAGCTTATACTAGGTGGCCTTACAGTGCATCCTTGTAGCATGCTCATACTGAATGTTTTACTTGGAACAGAGAACAGTTATTCTGTAATAGCTTCTGCCTTTTTCTTTTTATACATAAGTCTGATTTGAAGTAGTTATGGATATTATCAACATTTCCATAATACATAGATTTCATCTGAATGTGTGAAGTCTTAAAACTTCATATTTATTTTTTGTGGATTGCTATTGTGAATTTAAGTCAATATGTACAATAATGTAACAAGGATAAAAGATTTTTTCATCCTTGGATTTCCTGGACTTTCTCCAGAGTATTATGGACCTGTGTCTGTCCTGCTTTTTGTACTCTATCTGGTTATAGCTGTAGGAAATCTTTTCATTTTAGTAGTTGTTAAATGTGAGAGATCTCTTCACAAACCCACATATCTGATCTTTTGCCATCTGGCATTAACTGACTTAGCATTTGGGACTGTTACTTTACCAAAGATTATATCAAAATATTGGTTCAATGACAGCATCATTTCATTTTATGGTTGCTTTGTACAAATATATTTTGTTCATTCTTTAGGGGCTGTTCATTCTTTCATTCTGATGGTGATGGCTCTTGATCGTTTAATTGCAGTTTGTGCTCCGCTGCGTTACACAGTTCTTTTTACAAACACCATAGTTTCTGTGCTGTGTGGAATATCATGGATTCTGCCAATGTCATGGATGGTGGGGTTAGTTTTAGATGCTGCTAATTTGCCTTTCTGTAATTCAAACATAATTGTACAGTGCAACTGTGAACTTATAGCAACTATATCTCTTGCATGTGCAAATGTACAAGCAGTTTGGGCAGTTGCATTTGGACTTGCCATGTTTAGTTTGTTGCTGCCTCTGGGTTTTGTTATCATGTCCTATTTTATCATCATTGTTGTTGTTACGCGTATATCCAGCTCTGACGGCCGCATAAGGACTCTGTCTACCTGTACACCACAGCTGCTCATCACATTTCTGTATTATATGCCAAGATGCTTCATGTACATGGCAAATGATGCTGGTTTGCCTATTAATCCTCCTCTTCGCATTGTTGTTGTTATGCTGTATAGTCACTTACCCCCTGCTGTCAACCCAATGATATACTGTTTAAAAACCAAGGGTATGAAAGACAATCTGAGAAAGAAAACTTTTATTAGGAAATTTTATATCAGCACAAAAAAATCAATGAAATACAATATTTAAATGTACAGTTACTGAATCCAAGTGATACTTTAAAATGTGAAGTGTGTCGCAAGTTTAGAATCATCACATTTCCCATTAGCATATTACGTCCAGAATTATTACTTTGTAACACTTTAAGATTTATTTAGTATCCAAACTGTATAGCTTAGAGAGAAGTCAAATGGATACAGGTCTTTCACATATACACACCTGGAATGGAAACAATCCCAAACTCCTTTTCAATGCATATGTAATAGTGAACTGTCCTGTTTTATACCAAATGGGTTAAATTCTTCAATCATAATAATGTTAGGGTAACTTTTTTTTGAGGCAAATAAATACCTGTGTGTTCATTTATAATCAAGATAGATAAATTGTTGCTACTTCAAGATACACTACTCACAGAAAGAGAGCAGCATCTTATGCAATAATTACTGAAACACTGAACAGTTGGACATGGGCATTAAAACGTTTAGAGAAGGTCAAATTAACTAACTCCACCTTTAAAGGTTATAGTGGATTTTAGGGGCATTCTGAAATTTTACCTGAAAGTCAAAAATCCCTAACTGAGTAGTGTATAATGTAAAACAAGAAATAAAATAGAATAAGAAATGCATGTCCTTTTGTAAGACAAACATGGCATCTTGAGTTTTTAAGTAAAGTGAAAACAAGAGCAAACTTTATGTTGTGTTAATAAGAAGTTACTATTTGTCAGTGGAGGTTCTGAGCCACTTATGTGTGTAGTTATCTGGAAGTTAAGTCATGACAACTAGACTTGTTGAAAACATTTCACTACTTATCCAGGTAAGTCTTAGGAAGGTTGGCTGGAGGACCCAGTTATCTATTTAATTTTTTACTGAAAGTAATTCCTTTTTGTTTAATGTCATTAATTAAGTACTTTGCTGTGAGTGTATAAACAAAACTCAGCAGAAGATCCTAAGCAGACACGTGCAAATAAACTGCCTGTACAGAGAATGTGTAGTCAAGCCAAGCCTTGTTAATTGCTGGGGGGCATGAGCACCATCTTGTGATCGGCTCTCTCTGCCTACTTGCTACATTTGCCTGCTACAGTGGATAGAATGTGTTGCCTTCCTATCTTTTGTTTGGCCCAAAAGTCTAAATGTTTAATTACTACAAATAAAAATTGTAGAGAACAACATATAAACTGTTTTTCCTGCAGAGAGAATTTTGAGGCAGCTTCCTCTGTCAAGTTTTGTCCTGACTCCAGTTCTCTTCCCAAACCATTTGGTGCAGAATCTTTCTCAACAACTTGTACAGACTTGAATGTCTGTGACATCAGGCACAATAGCTTCTGTTTTTAGCAAAATCACGTTGTCAGCTAAAACTGGTCATAACTCTCCATAATGTCAGAACGTCAGACACATTTTGTCTGCAGCTCTGATTAGCTGTTACGAGCTACTCTTTGTGTTGTTCACATTTGAGCAGAATGTGATGACTTCTCTAATAAACCCTCAGGTGATCTCACATCAGTTTCACAGTCTCACAGGTAAATCTCTAAATCTAGAAATACTTTATCAGTGTCCATGATGCTCTGTTATATGTCACATATGTGCAACAATGATCCTGAATTACTCACTTCGCTGGGAGGTCATCATCTTGCTTGGCTTCTGCAAACTGACCAGTCAGAAAACAATTGACTTGGGGTGAGGGGGCGTTTAGGAGACAGGGGCTACAGTGTACTATTTCATACAGAGGGAAAGTAGTACTGCATAGATGTCCAATGTCCAATGTAAGGAAAAGCAGTCCAAATCTATTTTAGAACAACTGTAGAATAAAATGATAAACCCTAAGTTTTGCCTCTTTAAGACATTTTTGCATTTATTTGTATATACATGAAAATTATATAAGAAAATGTATAGGCTTTTATTTTATCCTTTGTTTTAATGGCAAAGTACAGTCACACTAAAGTTGATTTTGCGCTGAAACTATTTTTATGTAATCCATTTCAATCTTGAGTTGCAACTAATACCACTGACAGGATTTTATTGGTATTTATTATTCTATTGTATTGCTGGATGCTTGTCATGACTTAACCCACTAATTGGGATCTGCTCTCTATTTTAGTCTGTCATCTTCAGCCCTATGGGATCTACCAGTTTATATAAAATATAGCATCCAAACCACTGCCGTACATTTTTGCAATGCACTTAGGAAGGAGATCAACTTCAAGTTTAACAAGGTAAAATAAATAATACAGAAAAGAAAACAAGAAAGGATATATTGTAAGGACTTATAGATTGCTTCCTTTAGTTTAAATACACCTAAAATTTTAGATATTTGGGTATATTATTGTTATGTTATTCAGTATTTTTCTCAACTTACTTCAACTAACTAAGTCCTTAACCTGTGTTTTCTATTTAATAGGTTGTTGTGAATATAAGTGAATATGTTTTACACTAATGTAACAAGGATAAAAGATTTCTTCATCCACGGATTTCCTGGACTTCCTCCAGATTATTATGGACCCGTTTCTGTCCTGCTTTTTGTACTTTACTTGGCTATAGCTGTAGGAAATATACTAATTTTAGTAGTTGTTAAATGTGAGAGATTTCTTCACAAACCCACATATCTGATCTTTTGCCATCTGGCATTAACTGACTTAGCATTTGGGACTGTTACTCTACCAAAGATTATATCAAAATATTGGTTCAATGACAGCATCATTTCATTTTATGGTTGCTTTGTACAAATGTATTTTGTTCATTCTTTAGGGGCTGTTCATTCTTTCATTCTGATGGTGATGGCTCTTGATCGTTTTATTGCGATTTGTGCTCCACTGCGTTACGCAGTTCTTTTTACAAACACCACAGTTTCTGTGCTTTGTGGAATATCATGGATTATGCCAATGTCGTGGATGGTGGGTATAGTCTTAGACGCTCTTAATTTGCCTTTCTGTGATTCAAACATAATTTTGCAGTGCTACTGTGACCATATGTCAATAACAGTGCTTGCATGTGCAAATGTACAAGCACTATGGTTAGCTGCATTTGGACTTGCCATGTTTTCTTTGTTGCTGCCTCTATGTTTTATTATCTTCTCCTATTTTGTCATCATTGTTGTTGTTGCACGTATATCCACCTCTGAGGGCCGCACCAAGACTCTGTCTACCTGTACACCACAGCTTCTCATCACTCTTCTGTATTATATGCCAAGATGCTTCATGTACATGGCAAATATTTTAGGTTTTACTTTCAGTCTCCCAGTTCGTGTTGTTGTCATCATGGTGTACAGTATTTCACCTGCTGCTGTCAACCCAATTATATACTGTTTCAAAACAAACGATATCAAAGAAAACCTTAAAAAAACATTTTTTATTAGAAAAATTAATATCTGCGCAGCACCTGAATAACCACACAGCGATGTACTATTTATTAAACCACATAAACTGTTTTTAATTTGCTGTTTTAAATCTGTCACTTTTCTGTAAAAATGTAAATCAATTTTTAACGCTGTTACCATTTAAGGTAGTCGTAGGACTGCGATTTACTGTTTGAAGTAGTGGTTCACTGCTTTCTTCCCAGGTCAAAGTTTTGAATCTCTTTGCTTGAATCAAGACATCTCATTTGCACAAACAGGCCTTTTTACAAGCCTAAAAAAATGTGTCCTGTCTAATTCTTTACTTTTTGCTTTCTTTGTCATTGTTGATTTATTTGTCTCTATTTATTGTTTCTCTCTGAACTAATATTCCAGATATGTGAATCACAATATAGTAAAAGTAGTTTATTATAAATAGTTTAATTTGTAAACCATTAAATGTCATATACTGCTAATAAATATACTGCCGCAGGAATTATATGCAAAATATTTACCTTTCGGTTTTTTCATTTATGAAATGTAAATTTAATTTAGCCTAATTGTACATGCTTACGAGCTTAAAGAACTTCACTATTGTTTCACCAGGAATAATGAATCACGCTGATGCCCTGAAGGGCCCGGATGGCACAGACATGCTGAAGCCCACCCATGAGTGTAAGACAGACCCTAGGTCACCATGTTCAAAGGACAAAAGCCAAGCTATAAGCATGAAATGGCTAACCCTAAAAAGCTGCACTTTAATATAAATTGTGGACACGGTATGAGCTGTGGACACTGAATGGTTAAACATACAAGGCCTACATTGAAGCCTGAGTCATAACCTGGGGAGCTAATGGCTGCTTCATTTGCTAAAAGCTACCAAAACAAGACACACACGCAGAGTTAGTTTGTACTTACTGGTCCATAAAGAGCAGCACCGATAGAGAACAGTGGGGACAGAGGGGGAGGCTGTAGACTCTGCTGTGGCGTCTGCAGGTCAGACTGTCCCTGTAACACCGAGGTAGTTTTAGCGTCAGACATTACTGTAGCAAACAACAACAAATACAGCTAAGCTATGCTATTGTCGCTAGCATGCTAAGGGGCTAATTAGCATTGTAACCTTTACAAACTGAGTTAGTGCTAGTACTAGATAACAAACAGATATATGTGTTTACCTAATGTGAACTGCATTATGACCTTAACCTGCTGCTGCTTCCTTAACTTGGATTAAATTAGAGCCAAATGCTTACACCTGGGAAGTAGAGTATATTTCCCCTGCAGTAAATCTGGCCTCAACAAAGAAACAACACTAAACACAAAAACATGTTCAAACAGGTTTTCTAAGTGCTTTCACGTGGTCTTAAATGATAACCTTGACTAAATGTCATTAACAGGTAACATCAATAAATAAATAACAAAACATGGAAAAATATTAGTTTGTGTTCATTTACTTCACCGGTAAAAACCTTACAGCGCATTTTGCAGTCAACCACAGCATCGACCTTCATGTTTTTTCATCACGTATGCAGAATGAGGGCTAAAAAAAAACTTGAGTGCACGTGGGGGTTTGCAGTTATCCCATGTGCTTGTCCGTGTCGCATGATTGGAGCTGACTCAGTTAATAGTATGTACCAGGACAGTATAAGTTGTCAAGCTGGTTAATGGAACCAGATAATAGTCAGAGCCTAGAAGGTGAGAGGAGCTGGCCACGTGTAACAGGCAGGGAGAAATGCTCTTATGCTGAAATATCCTTGAATTTGTTTATAATTTTCTAGTCGGATTTCATTGCTTTTTCTAATTGTATTTTTTAGGCTTCTTTGATTGATTTATTATTTTATATCTTATTAAAGCCACATTCTTTAATTGTAATATTGTGGCCAGGTGGGAGTGATGTCTGGGGTTGAGAAGGTCCAGCCGGCCTTTCAACCTAGTGCACTAGCATTAATTTTGAAACACACTAATATTACCACTATAAATGACTTTATTATTGTTGGATTCCCTGGACTTCCCCCTGAGTATTATGGGCCTGTGTCGGCTCTTCTCCTTCTCATTTTTCTAGCTATTGTTGTTGGAAATGCTTCCATCTTAGCTGTTATTATATTTGAGCGGACTCTTCACAAACCAATGTACTGGGTCATTTTTCACCTTGCAATGACAGACCTCACCTTTGGGATTGTGACCATTCCAAAAGTCCTCGCCAGATACTGGTGGAATGACATGATCACGTCATTCGGAGCCTGTTTTACACAGATGTATTTTGTACATTCTTTAGCCGCTTTTAATTCTTCTGTCTTGATGATTATGGCTTTTGATCGCTTTGTTGCCATATGGCTTCCTTTCCGATATCCTGTTCTGATTACAAACAAAACCATTTGTGTTGCATGTAGCCTGTGCTGCACAGTGACATTCATACGTATGTTGGGGCTTGTGCTCCATGCTTCATCTTTGCCTTACTGCAATCTAAATGTCATTACACAGATCTACTGTGATCATTTATCAGTAACTCAACTGGGTTGTGGTGAAAATGTTATATATGTTAAATTTATTGCATTTGTAAATTCCATGTTCAGTCTCCTGGGTCCTTTAACAATCATAATTTTTTCCTATACATCTGTTGTCATAGCTACTTTGAAAATGTCTGAGAAGCGACACAAAATCCTGTCCACCTGTGCTCCTCAGATTTTTATTACTTGCATTTATTATGTGCCTAGATGTTTTGTATATATTGCCAACAATTTGGGATTAAATTTTAGCACAGATGCTCGTGTCATTATAACAACAATGTACAGCCTCATACCTTGTGCAGTTAATCCATTGGTATATTGTTTCAAGACTCAGGACATTAAAGAGGTTTTGATAAAGAGATTTAAAAGAAGAAAAGTATGCATTGTCTTCAAAACGGACTTTAAACATAACATTAGTTAATGTTGTTTCATGTGAATATAGGGAAATATTTTGTAGTGGTTGTCATATCATATATGTATTGACTGACATGTATATATTACTGGATTATCCTGCATAACAGCATTTTGCTATTTATTTAACCAAGAATACCATTCAGAGTTTAATCCTCATGCTCTATACATAGATGATAGAATTGAGATCAAACTCTTTTCTTAAATTCATCTTATTATCCTTAAAATCTAAAACTGGTGACACAGGGCATGCAGCCACAGTATGTGTAAGATAACTACTCTATAGCTGCTTATAAGATTTGAAAAAACCTTTTAATCAGATACATTTACAGACAGGTTTATTTACAAACATATTTCACTTTTTTTTAACCTCAGTCCAAACTAAAGCTGTCCATTTTTTCATATCAATAATTTACAGTATAATGTAGTTTTTCTATAAATATTTAAAATAAAGTTCAAGTTACAGACAAATAATGTAAAGATTTTTGTATAACACACCTATACTGTATAATGGTCATTAAATAATTTCTTCTATGTCGCTTTGCATATCATAGCTATGACTGGGTTCCATGGGTAGACAAGCAATGTCCTCAAATACGGGAGCGTAGCTGCTAAAAGGCAGGTGCATATTCAACAGTCTCTCCCACTGTGCAAAAACACCAGAGAATGTGCTTTCAGCTTTATACTGAGCTGCATCAGAGTTAAAGTTGTGTTCGAATAACGTGTTATTGGTGGGCAAATTGTCTTTTTGTGTGAAGCTGCACGCTGACAAAGACAACTGGTCATGTAGATGTTCTCTGGTCATTGAAAACTGTCTGTACTCAGATTCGGAGCAGGTGAATGTGCTGTCTGTTTCACTGTCAGAGGAGGCGTAGATCATTGTGGTAGATTTGTGATTTCCCTCAGACCTCAAGGATGCTTGATGTGGCTTTGCTTGCTCTGGAGGAGTGTTTAGTTTACCGATTTCTTCAAAAGTGAGGCACTGCACATGTTCCAGGAGCTCTGGTTGTAGGAACGTCTTTGTGTAACACGGAGGTGTGTGCTGGAACTGGTCTGCACCAACCTCAGGCAACACTTGCGTGTTTAGAAAAGCCACATTCTGTGGCTTTGCAGGACTTTTTGGCATCTCTTTGCTGGAGCGTTCAATATGAAATCCAGCTAACAGCATCTTCAGGTTTTCCCATTGTTTCGAATAGTCTCTCCCGCACTTGGTGCTGTAATAAAGCTTGTGCCAGTCAAGCTTGGGTGAGGCAGTTTCTGAATGAAATGCACTAGATATGCTGCCAATTTCACAATACTCCAATTCACTGTTTTGCACCAGCTGGACACTTGCCAGATTGGCATTGGAGTAAAACTCACTCTGACTCTGCTCATCAGCACCTACTGGGTCACATTTATCCATTTCTGCAGGTGCAATATTTGTGAGGGATCTGATGTTGTCAAAACAGAAAGTGACATTGTCTGTCCCTTGATCTTTTTTCTCTGGCAAGCTGTCGCTCTGACACTTTGCAGCCTGCTGCCTCACTCTGAAAAGAATTACAAATATAATGAGCAGGATGGAGATAAGAGGAAGAATTACAGCGATGAGCCACTGAGGCAGGCTGCCCTGTTCTTCATAGCAATGATCCCTGCCCTCTGCTGTAGACATGCAGATATCACAGATGTAGTTGGAGACATTATGTAAACAGATGCAGGAATGATTCTGCACAGCAGCTCGACATCTCCACCGATTTTGACAGTGTGCAGACAGACAATCCTTCTGGGCAGAGTCCTCCTCAGAGCAGGGCGAAGGGAGACAGACCCTCGGAGAACTGCAGCTGGACTGGACGAGAGTGGAGCTCGGCCTGACGTCCACCATCACACTGTGTTGGCTGACGAGCAGAGTGTAACTGGTCACACTGAAGTGCTGCACACATCCACTGAACCCTGTCATAAAAAAAGCACCATGTTAAACCATGTTTTCAAGACTTATGCATTCAAAACACCAAAGCCATGTTTTTATTGTAATGATATTACAATATTACATATTACAATTCCCAAAAAACATTTAAGTCCTCATCAGTAATTTGTTCACATCCCACCTAAGTGTTGGAGGTTGGAATCGCTTGTCACAGCTGCACCAAGTATGATCTTTTCCACTGTAACAGGAGTGAGGTCCATATTTTGTCCAGTTATGTTCAAGACTGGTTTTCCATCCAGGTGGAGAAAAGTGTTCTGTCCTTTGCTGAACATTGACAGGAGATGCCAGAGTCCGTCAGTCACTGGAGAGTCCACAGTAAACTCTGACACCACTCCTGTCAGTGTGTCTTCAGAGATGTACACCAGCTTTCTGTCTTCCATCTGAATCAGACAGGAAAAGAAAATAAATCCACACTTACAAACATGCATACGAGATGAGTAATTATTATAAAAGCATTCCATACGTACCTTAAGTAGGAAATATCCTGCCTGTCTGAGAACAAACATTAACACTCCATCCTCTTTGGTCTTGAACTTGATGTTAATCACTGTTTGGTCTCTGTTGTTTCCTTCTTTCCCATCATTCAACAAGTGTTTCAGCAGGTGGTCTCTCCTCAGTCTTTCCTTGATGACATACTCAATGTAGTCATTGTCATTAAACCGGAAGACAAGCTCCTCTGATATTTCTTTTAAAAAAATGGAGTAGAGCAGATCACTACCTCGTTGTTATAACACAACTAATTAAAAAAATAATTTAAAAAAGATAAATATATGCAGTACTGTGCAATAGTCTGTGGCATCAATGAGGCATCTGTTTCCAAAATCCTGCAGCGTCACACATCAAACATACACAAACATAAATAACTCATCTTCAGTAACAAAAAGAACAAGAAGTTCTAGGCCCCACAGAGCCATGATCTCTGCATCATGGATTCTGTTTTTAAATGAAGATACAGAAGCAGTGTGGCAGTGCTTCTGTATCTTTGCCTAGCTACTAGAAACCACCTACCTGCCTAGAATCTACAAATTCTGTGCAGCTTCACTGGTGCCTAAAACTTTTGCACAGTATTAAATATATAGTGTGTATTAGTATTATTTTTACCTTTTTCACAGTTGCTTCCAGTAAAATGGCCTTTGCACTCACAAAGATGGTTGGACCAAAGGTCATGACACACACCACCATTCTTGCATGGGTTGCTGTGACATGGTGACTCTGCTGCTCGAGGACACCTAACATAGCAAAAAGTTAAGACTAACTGCTGACACTTACGCATAGAGATACACCCTCTATTGAATACACAGGTTGGTAAATTAATTTTAAAGGACTGACCTAGATTATCTACTGTACATGTTTACAATTTAATAAATGTACCTGTCAAGAATATTATATGTTGCAAGGGCCATTGAATGTCTCAGCAGGATTCCATTAATGTAAAGGTTTCGAATACATCCAACAAAGTCATGGGTTTGTATTTGAGCAGGATGCAGAAAAATCTGTTCCATTGTCCTCAGTCCTCCAAATGTCATGTTGCTGTTACCAACATCTAGTGTCCTGATTGGAAACAGAAATATGTTGACACAAGGCTAAAATGAGCAAATGCACATAATTGTAATGTAGTAATTAGTATTTGGCTGCTACCTGTCTGAGTTGTCACCATCACTCTGTGAAAAACAAAATCCATTGTTGCCAACATCTGCGCAGTTGTCTACATGTAAAGAAGCCATCTGATAAATGCAAACAGCACTTTGTCAGTCCGTTCAGATTCAGTCCTCTACTTAAAATAGTGTGTGTGTGTGTGTGTGTGTGTGTGTGTGTGTGTGTGTGTGTGTGTGTGTGTGTGTGTGTGTGTGTGTGTGTGTGCTGACACAAACTCACATGGCCAATCCTCCTCACAGTGATGCTGTGAAAATGTCCGTCTGCCACTTGCTTGTTTGTCTGAAGCCTAACAGGTCCTGAGCCCAGGTCATAAGTCAGATGAATGACCCCATCCAGTATCTCCAATGCAAAGAAGTCCCTGCTGGATAATTCTCCAGGGTTGTAGAGGAGGAGAGAATTACTCTGCACTGTTGCAAACTCCAGAGAGATTAAATTTGTCCTGCGGTCTAAAGGAGGCAACTCCATGAAGGACAGCTCCTCAAATCCATAGCTGTGCTCCTCACAGTAGACTCCACTGACACCTAAAGAAAGAAAGAATATTTTGATATGTTTACAACCTATCAAAGCCATAAACTAACTCCCTACTTTGGTTTAGCGTTATAATTATGGACAGGGGCTGGTTGTTTCACTCTTCCCATCCATCTTTCTGCAAATAAAGCACATAAACTGTCAGACGATTTGTTTTTATTCTTACCAAATGGACAGTAACAGGAGAATCCTGTGTGTGAATTGATGCAGCTGCCCCGATCGCAAGGGGCTGATCTACAGTGGTCTATGAACTGCTCGCACATTTTTCCTGAGGAAGAAACATAAAAGTCGAGATGTTATCGAGATTCTAGCTCTATTTACATAGAATTTTTTAGTATACCAAAGTCTACCTTCAAATCCAGGCGCACATTGACATTCAAATCCATCCTGTGTGGGAATACAAGTTCCTCCATTTTGGCACTTTATCTTCAGGCATTCATCCACATCCGGAGAGCAGACAGGGCCGTGGAAACCACTCTGACATTGACAGTAGAAGCTTCCTGCAGTATTCACACATGTGCCTTGATTCTCACAGGGATTCACCTCACACTCATTAATTTCATCTTCACAGAGTGTCCCAGTAAACCCGACAGGACAGGTACAGTTCAAAACCTCTTTTTGTGGCGACACAAAAATGACTGCCAAGCTTTCCAGGACAGCAACGTCCTGGCTAATGTAGATATTTTTGTTGCACATTGCCCCATTCTGGCAAGGACTGGTGAGACAAGGATTAGTGGTGATATGAGAAATTGTGACATTGCTCTGAGCCTCCAGGAGTTTCTTATGTCCAGCGGAGATTCCACTGGCTACCTCCCTGCTAAGATACTGACCATGGTAATTTTTAACTGCAGCCAGCAGAAGAATTTCACGGCCAATGTGTTTGATTCCAAACACATGAGTCTTAGAGGCCTGTAGGTTAAAAAGACTGTCCAGAGCTTTTACAAATTTCAGATACTTATAAGACAAGAACTCTTCCATTGAGGATGATGACACATAGAATAATATGCAGTTGTCTATAGAAGCATTTGTAAAGCCTTTGTAGTTTATGTAGATGCTATTGTTGACAGGGAAGTGAAGCTGGTCAGTTGCCTCAATAGTTATGTTGAATGTAGCCTCACCTTGAAAAGGAGAAGACCACAACACACATGTGCCATTCGGTATCATGAACATATTCGTTGGCCCACTTTTGATGGTGCAAGTGAATGTATCAGACGCATCGGGATCCTCGGGATGGACGTTACCGATCATGCCTCCTTGGAAAGAACTGCCAAAATATTTCACCTCGATGAAGATGTTTCTGGGGAGCGAAGGGTTATCGTTTTCGTCCATAATACTGACGTGGAAGATTGTTGTGGATGACAGTGCAGGCGTTCCTGCATCCCCAACAGCCACCAGGATATGATATGAAGAGATTTGCTCTCGATCAATGGGCCTTGTGGTGACTAAACCTCCATCAGGCGTTAGTGAAAAGGGGATCTCTGCTGAAGGATTCACCAGCCAGTAAGTTAAAGGTCCCTGGTTTAAAGGCAAATCGGAATCGGAGGCATTCAGTTGGGCTACTGTGGTGCCTTGAGGCTGATTTTCTTTCACCCAAATCTCAGTAAATGTGAGTTTGGGAGCATTGTCATTAACATCACCAATAGTCACAATGACATTAGCTGTCCCTGTGGAGGGTGGAGAGCCATTATCAGTGGCTGTGACAGTGAGATTATAAACTGGCCAGAGTTCCCTATCAAGGGAAGAGTTTACTGAAATTACACCAGTGGGTGAGTCTACAGTAAAAGAAAAATTTGTGTTTCCACTTTCTATGCTGAAGAAGAAACGATTCCATTCGAAGATGGCATCCTCATCCAGAGCGCTCACAGTTATCACAGATGTTCCTACCGGACTGTCTTCTGTCACATTCGCCATATAAAGTGCAGAGGTGAACATGGGTGCATCATTTGTGTCAATCACACTGATGCGGACTAAGGCTTCGTCTACATCCCTGCCAGTAATAACACCAGAGTTCTTTGCCAGAACTTTTAAATCTATATTATTGTTGCCTTGTTTTCTCAAACTACTAGTTGTGTATATTTCTCCAGAATCTGTCTCAACATCAAAGCCCATGTATTCGTTCTGGCCAAACATCAGATAAAAAACCTGACCGCCAGAGCCTTGGTCATAATCTATAGCTGTAACTTTTCCTATCGCAGTTCCAATAGGCACATTTTTGAATACTGGGAAGTTGAATTCTTTTTTTCTAAATGCAGGTGTAAACTCATTGATGTCTGAGATTTGGATGACAATATGTGCCAAACTAAAAGTATGACTGCCAGTGTTTGAGGCTTTGATTGTTATATCAAAAATCTGCTCTTGCTCATAGTCAAAGATGTCCAAAGTGGTGATGGTACCATTTCTTGAGTCAACTGTAAATTTATCCACATGGCCAGCAATTAGAGAGTAGAATATTTGTGCATTTATGCCTGAATCGGCATCTGTGGCCTTCACATTTAGGACATTTGTTCCAATTTCTGAGTTTTCAGGCACTGAAGCAAGGTACTCTGAAGACGAAAAGACTGGTGGATTGTCATTCACATCCATAACCACCACTGTAACATTTAACATGCCAGTTTTAGACACCCAGCCACCATCTACAGCTTTGATTTGAAGGTGATAAACACCTTCTTTTTCAAAGTCAAGCTCTATGATCAGTGTTAGCAGCCCTGAGGACTCTCCTACAGAGAACGGTAAATATTGATTTTCCGTGATAATGTAGTACATGATGGCACCATTGGAACCATAATCCCTATCTTCTGCTTGAATTTTTCCAATTACTGATCCTACTGGCAAATCCTCAGGGACAGAGAAAGTGACATCTGATTCTACAAAGGATGGAGGAAACTGATTCCTACCAGTAATTTCAAAAGTGATTTCAGTGTGCGTTGATAAAGGTGGAGTGCCCTGATCTTTTGCCACAATAATTAAAGTGACCAACAAATTTACACTCTCCGCCAAAGTTTGATTTAATGTTATTTTGCCAGTGTCAGATTGGATCCAAAAGAGGTCAGATGCATTACCTCCAGTTATGACATACTCAACATTAGCACTGCTATTACTGACATCTAAATCTACTGCTGTAAGTCGGACCACCTCGGTTCCCACGGCCATGTGATACGGGATCACAATCAGAGGCTGTACAGGCAGAAACACTGGAGCATAGTTGTTATATGGTACTAACTTTACAGTGACAGTGGTATTACTGTACAGTGGAGTACTGCCGCAATCAAAAGCAAAGACTGTAAATTGGTAGATTTCAAAAGGATAATTATATAAGCTCATTAGCTGCTTTGTATAGATTTCACCAGTGGAAGAATTCACCCAAAATTCCTCATGTGAAGGTTCAATAAAATACAAAATCTCACTGTTTTGCCCAACATCTGCATCTGTAGCAAGAACCTGCATCACATAAACAACTGTGTCTTTAGTTTCAGAGAGCACAACTGTGTCAAAATGATCAGAAAATATTGGTCTGTTATCATTAATGTCTGTAATAATTATAGTTACATCTGTGCTTATGCTCCAAGCAGAATCATTTGCACTTACTTTTAAGGTATAATGATCTTGTATCTCCCTGTCCAGAAGCCTTTTAACAGTAATGTCACCAGACGTGAAGTCAATACTAAAAGGTACATCAGCTTGGCCAATTATGGAAAAATTAATAATTGCATTGACACCAGTGTCATCATCATTTGATGAGATGTGTATAACCGAGTGTCCAACAGGGGCATCTTCAGGTAGCCGTGTGAGGAAAATCTGTGAAAATCGAGGCGCATTGTCGTTTCTGTCCAAAACGAGAATTATAACAGTTGCTTTGGTTTTATGAATTGGGTTGTCCAGCTCTGCAGCTTCAACGGTTAAACTATATTCCGAGATATTTTCCCTGTCTAAACTTGCAGTTGTGCTCAAATACCCATTTTCATGATCAATTGTGAAAAAGTTATCAGTGTTTCCCTCTGTTATGTTATACCGCAATGTGCCATAACTGTCAGAATCTGCATCAATAGCAAGAACATCACAAACCCAGGATGGAGGAGAATTCTCAAGAACTTCACACCTGTAGTCAGCTTGCATGAACTGTGGAAAGTTATCGTTTATGTCACTAATGTTTAGGTGAATTTCTGTAAATGATGAGAAAGGAGGTGAGCCAGAGTCTCTGGCCTCTATCAGCAAAGTAAACTCCTTTTTGTTCTCATGATCCAGAGGATTCTCCACTGTAAGCTCACCACTTGACTGCTCCAAATGAAATGTGTCCTCAAAGTTTCCAGAAGCTAAATAAAAGGAAACAGGTTCAGCTCTGAAGCTCAACGCAGAGGCCACAGCTACTAATGTTCCCACTGGCTCATCCTCAGGCAGGGTGTGATTCAAAACATCCACGTTCATTTCTGGAAATTCTGAAATATTCTGAAACCTCACACTGATGGTGGCGATGTCAAATTTAGGATTTTCTCCAGCATCCTCTACATGTACGTTAACAACAATATCCTCCATTCTCCGGGTTGCACTCGAAGTGAACACGGTGCCGCTATAGGGGTCGATAACAAACAGATCTGAACTTTGTCCGTAAAGCAAATAACGTAGCTCTGCGTTCATTTCGGTGTCTCCATCTGTTGCTCTCACTGCACAAACAACCAAGCCTGTAGGAATGAAACACAAACAATAGAAAAATGCTCTCAATCCTGTTGAGAAATGTTACTCAGGATGACATGGAACTAGACTCTCTCACCTGGAGTCATTTCGTCAGGCACATAAGCCACATAGGGGCTGTTCAAAAACTGGGGCCAGTGGTCATTAATATCGCCAATGAGTACAGTAACAAGCACTGAGCTTGACAGAGGCTGCGTAGGATGTTTATCACTTCCAACTACTGTCAACCTATAAACAGCTACAGTCTCTCTGTCCAGGGCATTGGTCGTAAACAGCTCTCCAGATGTTTCCTCAATAGCAAAAGGTACATCAGGGTTCTCCATAAAATACCTGAAAGAAAAAAATTGGTTATTACTTTATTGCAATAGAAGATAAGTAAAGATACTTTACAATCCCCTTCTAGGGTCTAATATATCGACAGTGACAAAATATAATTCCTCAAAGCATCTGTCAAATCTGATGTGGCGCTACCTTATTTCCCCATTGACACCTTCATCAATGTCAGATGCAGTTATCATGGCAAATACAGTGCCTGTGGGACTGTCCTCAGAGACTATAGTGTTGTAGAAGTCCTCAGTAAACTCGGGATGGTTATCATTGATGTCATCCACCATGATGTGTACAGTGAGTGTACCTGTCAGAGGTGGCAATCCTGCAAATGACATTTATTATTAATCAAGTTTCGCTTAATTCTGTGCATCGAATATTAACAAATTTTATACCTGTATTATTAACCTGTAGTTAAATTTAGAGCTACATTACCTGAATCAACAGCAGTGATGGTGATGATGAACAGAGATTCTTTCTCCCTGTCTAGGCTGTGTAAAATTTTAAAAGTGCCATTGGGAGTGATGGAGAACAAACCATCACCATTTCCTTTTTTTATGGAATAAGTTAATTGGCTATTGGCCCCTAAATCTTCATCCAAAGCTGAGACCTGGTCAGAAAGTCACGAAATAATTAACAAGTTAACATCAAAACTTTGCATTTTCAACATTCAGAGACCTCTTAAAGTAGTAAGTCTCAGTAGTACCTGGTGTGTTAGGCGAGATGGATCCTCCTCATTCTCCATGACATGTATGATCAGTGCTTGTGGAGAAAAAAGAGGTGTGCAGTCATTGATATCCAACACAGTGACATTAACGGCAGCAGTAGTAGATCTCGGAACGCTCCCACGATCTACAGCTGTTACGATTAAAGTGTAGTTCGACTGCTTCTCTCTGTCCAGTTGCTCCATCACTGTGACAATACCTCGAACCACGTCCACCGCAAATGGACCCACCTGTGACAACATGTACCTTATTTGCCCATTTGTCCCGATGTCCAGATCATGAGCCTGAAGCTGAAACACGCTTGTCCCTCTGGGGGTATCCTCCCCAACAGTGAAGCTGTAGGTGCTTTGTGAGAACTCAGGGTCATGATCATTTACGTCCTCGATGTGCACGGTGAGATTCATAGCAGTTGTCATCCTGGGTGAGCCTCTGTCAGTGGCTGTAACTGAAATAGTCAGGGTATCTGCTTCTTCTCTGTCTAATTCCTCCTCCAGGTATATTTTTCCACTTGTTTCTCCAATGCTGAATAGGCCACCAGATGTGTTCTTTAAGTAATATAGAACCTCCCCATTGGATCCAGCGTCTTCATCCTCAGCTTGTACAGTCATTACAACAGAGTGAGGTGCAGTGTCCTCTGGTAAACTTACACACTTGGCTGACACAAACAACGGGGCATTGTCATTGACATCATTAACCACCACAGTAATGTGTGCTGTGCTGCTGAGCTGTAAAGACACAGGCAGGACACAGTCATTGGCAGTTACAGTCAGATTGTAGGAGGATTGTCTCTCTCTGTCTAACTCTGCGTTCAGACACAAACGTCCAGCTTGGTCAATGAAGAACACACTGTCTTCATTTCCTCTGTCCACTTCCAGCTTCAAGTCTCCATTGTCACCTTGCCGTCAGGAAGAAAATAATACACAACCTTTTCACAAATGATAGATTTTTCTTCTCATAATCGGCAACCAAAATGTTACCTTCTTACTAGTGTCCTTGGTAATGTCATGTAATATTGTGTGTGTGTGTGTGTGTGTGTGTGTGTGTGTGTGTGTGGGATTTTCATGATTGTTTGCATTCTCACACAGACCACCATGCAAAATTAATATTCATTAAAATCTGCTATTTAATCATGACATTATGACAGATATCAGCAGTTTATAACTAACATTCTTTTTAATATAGTATGTATTTGTGAATTTGCAGCTTCCTATGAGACCATGTGCTGGTGTATTACTTGCCATATTTTAATATGAAAATAGTATGTTTGCCAAGTTTCATGTGATTGACATTTTTTAAGATATTCATAAATGTATGCCTCCTCTTACAGACTGCCATTCATAAAATTCATAACTCATAAAACATAACACCTGCCAGCATGAAAAGTAACAGCACTGGTCACAACACTCATTATGCCTTTTCACGCTTGTTACTTACAGTTTCATTTAAACAGTCATGCAACCTTTTGTTCACTTTGGACGTGAACAGACTGAGCGTGCCAAACAAAGCCCAATCCAATTAGTGCGCCGACATTTTTAATTGCTACGATAAAGTGAAAAATGTGGGTGAAGATGTGAAGTGAAGCAGTCTTATTAGCTTTGGGTGAACTGTGGATTTGACCGTCATTAACTGCACAGACCTATAAATCTCTCGCTGAAGGAGAAGGGCCAATGTGAAAAAGAGTAGTGTAATCCAAACATTTTGTGCAGAATTTAAAGCTTCTCTTTCCAAAAAAGATTTTAACAGCTTATTTTAACATTTCTGCCTAATTTTTCAAATTCTAATTCAAAGTATGTGATAATAATTATACAAAGTGTGTTTTGATAAATTCTCTCAATGCATTTTACAACAGTGCATCTAAAACATTCAAAACTGCATTAGAAGAAAGATTAAACAGCCTTTCACACGAGGAACTACTGTTCCTCAGTTTTGGCCACTGGAGGGAGTAGTTCCCCAACATGCTTTGTTGGGGAAACTCACATGAATACTGAAAAGCTAAACAGCTTAATGACCCACCAGCTACTTGTATAAGGATTTCAGCACCACAGAGGGTATGAAATGTAACATCAGCTGGTTAATGATGAGGGTTGGATTCCAGTTAAAATTTGTCTACTCACCATCATCTTTATCTGACACATTCACAGACAGGAAGCAAGTGCCAACCTGTGCATCTTCAAGCAAATGCGCATAAAAAACATGCCGACTGAATACAGGGGGGTTGTCGTTCACATCCAGCACATTGAAGTACACCCTGACACTCGATACTTGTGAATCCCCCTGCTGCACGGCCACAGTGAGAATGTAGAATCTTTGTGCTTCAAAATCCAGGCTGCGGGATAACAGAAACTCCCCTGAGAGGGGGCTGAGGAGGAATATGTTCTCTCCCTCATCCTCCTGCACTGAATATGTGATAGGCGTGAGACTCCTAAAGGCTGTCTCCACCTTCCCCACGACTGTTCCTGTCAACACATTGGATAAAGCATCGTTACTGTGTGATCCGCAGACTGGGGGGTAAAGTGAAAACATGTGGCAACATTATCGAAAGCAGAATAACTTTAGGTGTGTTAAATACTAACAAAATGAGGATAGTATAGATGTGAAATCACAGGTCTTGCTGGACAGATAACTAACCTGGTTGTGTGTCTTCTTTCACTTCAAATGAATACACAGTTTTGGAGAAAGCCATCTGTGTGCGCCATCTGTTATGAGACTGTATGCTTACTGTGCCATGCTTGGGCACAGCATCAATAGATGTATAATACCAGGAAGGAAGCGTCTGCTGCCCTAAGGCAATATCTGCAAACTGCCTCTGACTGCTCACATTCCCTGCATTTCCGGATGAGACGTCAGCAGAGGATGAAAGATTAAACAGCTGAGGAACCACAGAAAAACAAAAGATATGGCTTAGTTACATATTGGAGTAAATACAGGCAACTTTTGAAGCATTTAAATGCAGCGTAGCTTCTCAAATGTCATTAAAGATTGCAGATTTTACAGTGATTGTAAGCAGATGGTCCAACAGACCAACTTACCAGACAATGAAACGCAATAATTTTGTATTTTCTCCAGAGTCCAACAGGGTCCATTATAAAGTTTAGTTTCTAAATTCTCTGCTCATGGTGGAAAAATCATGTAAGACAATAAAATCCTAAGAAAAAAACTAAACCAATTAAAAAGTGAAGTGCTGGAAAGTGCACAGCGTTCCCTCCACACAACAGCAACAAATGAAAAACTTTTAAAAGCTGTCTCCATAGTGATTACCCAGTCTCTTCAGCTTGTAAGCCTGAATGACACGCCTCTTTGACACCACTCCATGCAAATCCAGCAGTGGCAAAAAAGGCTCATTTGGGACTGCAAAGGGCAATGGATTAAACGTTTCTACGTACATGTATAGCATTTCCAAAGAATCTACAGTGCATCATCTTTTAATTTATTACTTCATGTCCTCACTTTCTCTAAAAGAAAGTGAACCTTTATTCTAAGAAATAAACACATAAAAGACAGAAGTAAGTCAGTCTGCTTTATATTCTCACCCTGGGTTTTACTTTGGAGGTTGTTCAATGTGGAGATGAAATGGACTATTTGAGGAGTAAGGTAGCCCAGAGGGAGCCTTTGTTGCTTGGTGTCAGACAGGGGAGTCATTCAATATGTGAAAGGAGAGAAAAGGAAAAAAAAAAACATCTGCGGGTGTAAATCACAGGTTTGAAAAGCGAGCTGGCATGACACCGTAGCACAGGATGTTCAAAGAGAATTTAGATAAACAGATTTGTTCGGGCTCAGGAGCAAGTTTAGGAAATCAGTGTGTTTATGCCAAGATAACAACAAATGATTGAATTAAATTCTATTTTATTTGCTTATGTGGATGGTTTATTGAAATATACTATAGCGTATAACTAGTGAACAGGACCAGGTTCAATGTTAACTTCTTACCAGTTAACATTGAACCTCTAATGTTAACTACATGCAGGAACATTTAGGATGAAAGCCTGTTTTTGTGTGAGTCCCTCTGAAAAGAGACCACTGTGACTTCATTCATATTTACAAAGTCTTTTGAGAGGAGGACAGTTCATTGTGTGGCACAGGGTGATTAAATGGACATGTGAACCTCCTTTAAATGACTGCGAGGCCCCTGTGACTGTGAGTGAGTCTCCAGTTACAGGCACAGGGAAATCTATCCCAGCAAGTGCCCCTGCTTGGACCCACTGGGGAACTGCAAACACTGAACACAAAAAGCACTTTTCTCTGGACACTTAGCTGACTAATACAGACAAGCACGTATTTCAGATTCTATATGGCTGTGTGCTTGAGCATTATTTAGGCATAAACAATATGTACAATAAGGATGCAATAGGATGAAAAACAACTACAGGGTAGAAGTGTTAAACAGAATTTAGCCATAAACCAAAGATCTGTGTGTGTGTGCAATTACATTTAGGTACATTGTCATTAGGTCCTGATTTACTGTGGTTAAATCTACATGCAAGGTTTATTCATCTATTACTCATCAAGCATCAAGGACATTTTACAAAAAAGAATAACCCTTGAATTATAATATGAGCAGTTATCTAACAGACTCGTATTAGTCTCACCTTGTGCACGTGTACAGGGCAGAATAACTAATTATGGTCGAAACTTCTACAGCATGCAACATCACATTTTCTTCATCGTGGCTTCACCTCCTGGATTTAGATTGCTCAGCATAATATGGGATACAAACTGAGAAGTTACATCAATGGACTCACTTCCAGGCGGATGCAATAATCTTGCAGGGAAATAATTATCCAACTATAGATCAGTATCACAGGGCTAAGAAACTCTTCACAGCTCATTTTGCTTTCCAAAAGACTCATTTGATCTGGCTTGTGTTTGCCATTTTCCAGTTCTGATGACCAGACATTTCCCTCAGTCCAAGCATGTTTATCAAGGGGCAGTAAGTAAAAAACAAAGTGATACCATATGATCATTAAAAAAATAAAAAAATCTTTTTTCTAATTATTCTGAACATATAACGTTTGACAGCACAAATCAGAATAAAGCACCGTCTATTCTTGTTGCAGTTATCAGTGATCCTTAAACCCACAGAGCATTTGATTGATTTAGATGTGTACTCAATAAACTACATGTTCCCTATGTTGATTAAGTGTTCAAATAAGAAGACAAAAACTTCTTAAAAAAAAACAAAACAACCTTTATTGAAGACATTCTTCAATGTCAACAGCTGCATTTAATATTAATGTGGTATTCAAAGAATAAAAAGACATTGGGACAGCACATAAAAAAAATATTTTTCAAAATAAAGTAAAATACACTACCAACCCAGAAATCTCATTTTTGAGTTGTGACACCTAAAGACTAGTTATTTGTAGTCCTTCTAAATTGTTACAGAGTATGGCCAGGGTAAAGAACTACCACTAGAAAATCTCAAACTTAAGATATGTAGTGTTAACTTTACAAAAAAAGAAGAATAACACTGTACATCTTAAAAACATTAAATATACACATGTTCTTGTTCAATCTTAAGTTTCAAGATGGTGAATTGAGTATATTAGGGTTATATGGCATAAACAAAAGGTTGGGTCCCATCCCACTGCAATCTACTCATCGTCCTCATCCTGGTCATCCTCTTCCTCATCCTCTTCCTCCTCTTCATCCTCGTCCTCGTCATCATCTGCTGCAGCAGCTGATCCTGAATCCACTTTGCCCTTTGTGCGATAAGCGACAATGTCCTGTGGCGTACATGATAAACGTGTGAGTAAAGAAGCAATAAGACATGTTTGGCTAATAAACCAGAACATGTCCAGCTTCGGTGACATGAGGACTGCTTACCTTGTCATATTTCTCCTTCAACTTGGCAGCCTTCTTCTCATATGGCTGCTTATCCTCTGCAGATGAGCTGTTCCACATCTCTCCCAACTTCTTCGCCGTGTCCCCGATGGAGAGTCCAGGATGCTCCCCTTTTACCTTAGGGCGAAAATCTGCACAGAACAGGAAGAAGGCCGACCTGTGGTAGGGGAATAATGTGTTAGTGTGTGAACTATCATAATCCACTCAGCACCTACTGTTTGAAGGGAAAAAAAAACACTTGAAAAGGTGACTAAGTGGTGAGCAAGTGGATGACGGTACATACGGTGGTCTCTTGGGGGCATTTGGGTCCTTAAATCGCTTCTTCTTTTGGCCCTTGGCGGGAACGTAATTTTTCATCTCCCTCTCATAACGCACCTTGTCTTGTTTGGCCATATCTTCAAATTTGCCCTTTTCTTTTGGCGACATTGTCTTTGAGAGAACAAAAGCCGTATTTTAAACACTGCTCTGAAGAAAATACTGGGCATAGAATTAAAAACGTATTCGAGATTTAAACAGTAATTTATGTTACCTTCCATCGCTCTGAGCATTTCTTGGAGAATTCTGCAAAATTGACAGAGGCATCAGGATGTTTCTTCTTGTGCTCCTCTCGGCACGTTTGCACAAAATAGGCATATGAGGACATTTTGCCCCTCGGCTTCTTTGGATCCTTCACCATCTTGGATCTCTAAATGGACAGGAAAAAATGTTTTGAGTTAAACCTATCCACTCACGAAGGCTGTGGGAATAGCTAAATACCCCCCCCCCAAGTCAATTGTCTGCCTCTTGCTTTGTCAGTTCCATCTATTGTTTAAACTGGGTGGTGGGAGGAGGATGTCTGGGGTGACTGATGAACCATTGTATGTAGAGGCCAACATGATGCTGCTTTTTAATGAAGTTACACGCAGTTGCACCCTAATTTACTTGTGCTTTAAACTCAGCATCTATTCATAGTGATGTAGTGCAGTGCTGGTTAAACAAGAGCATTGTGTTAAGTTATTTTATCCAGCAGTCTCCCGTTGATACACAGTGCAGTCGGCTTGGTCCTTTGGATGAATACATTAGCATTCTATCGCCTTTGATTGTTCGCTAGCTGTTAGCCATCATGGCTCCGCTCTTGCTTTGTGTCCTCCTGCTTGTAGCCCTGTAGCTAGCGGCACGGATCTAGCATGCTAAAGTGCTCATGTCATGAAACGATCATTAAAATGGCTGATTACATTGCTAACAAAGCCCAGCGGGCTGTCCTCAACACACTCCCCACTTGATTCGCATTTTAACCGGCCTCATATCGCACAATGGATTTTCTGGACAATGCTCGTCATTGGGTTTAAACTTTGAATGAAAGTGGCGATGGTCTCAGAGAAAGATGCTCGCGCCTGCATCCCTGCAGCCGGGCTGCCTCAGCACCTGTCATCGGTCAACCTGCGTTCACCTTCTAGCCAGCGTTAGCTTGTTAGCTCTGATGATAGCAACACGGCCAATCAGCCACCACATCAGGCTAGCTTAGCAGGCGATTTCAGTTAGCTCGTCGCTGTTAGCCGGCAACACTCCAGCGGACGTTATGCTCAGGCGCTGCTTTGCCCTGACCATTGAGGGAGTGGTCACTGCACTCCACCTGGTTGTCATTTGTATTTACAGCCGCAGCTAATGACAGCGTTAACAGGGGCAACGGCGTTAAACACCAGCAGGAGCTTGACAATGTGTTAGCATCTTATTCAGCCCTGTCATGCAACTAAACGTGAACAACATCGATGTACACAGTGCAAAACACATCGCAGCCCACTGTTTCATTCATCACAGGCAGAGAGTAGCGGCTTTATGAACAAGTTAACATTTATGGCGCTTACCCCCACAAAGCTGTATGACGCCAGTTGTACGGTGGTGCGGGACAAACAATGGGAAGAAAAGCACCGTGTTTCGGCTGCGTGGATCCCTCAGTGTTTATCCTGTGTGTTGGGCTCCGTCTGTCTGACGTTGGCTACCGCCAACTCCTTCAACTATCTTATTGGACACCGGCGGTCTCAGTCCTGCCGGTGGTACGGTTGGTTGTCCGAAACGCAGCGGAGCGGTGGCGCTAAAGTTGAAAACCCAGGCATCGGCTGTATTTGTGGCCAGAGAAAGAAGCCAGAGGCAGAGACGGGCAGAACTGTCCGGTCAGATAACTGCGTAAAACAATTTATTCTAGTGAAAGTATAATACTACACCGCCATAGGATGTTAGTACTATTAACAGATCAGCAACAATTATTGATGATTGTTTTATTATTTAACACATTAAGCCTGTGTTATACTGTAACACAGTTGTAGCAGGTCAAAGTGAAGCTAAATTAATATTTTTGTCTTTTTTTTTTTTAGTTTTAATTATTTTTCACAGGTTAAACTCAAACCAGTGACACAAATTATAATGGCCATGTAGTGGGGGTAGACAAAGCCCGGAATTGTCTTATTCCTTGTGTCTTACTAAATAACATGAAGCATATTCAATCTAATAAAGATATGTTATGGCATGCAAAATATGTAGAACAGATATCCAAGTAACATTTTGCTAAAAGTGGATGTCATAAACTTATATTTAATTGAATTGAATCGAATCAAATTTTAAAACTTTAGGGATGAAATATGTGTTGAAACAAGTCAGTTTGAAAAAAGACACCATTTTCTCCTCTGAATTGCATGTTGTAATAAACAAAATATTAATATCATTAGTTAAAAAAGCAGATTGCTACAATAAAGAAACAGATGGTGCCAGCATTTCAAATTTCCGAGAGAAGTCAATAATTTAATTAAAGCTGAAAGCAGGTTTTCCATTTGACCTGTTCATTTACTAAGTCACCAGCAAACTAAATTACTGTCTGCAATGTTGTACAGCTACATAATATTATAAAGTTCTTCAACATAGGACTTTAGCACGGAATATGAATTAAGCTGTTTTTCACCACTGTCAGTAACAAAGTCTATCAGTGTTAAATTTTTAATACTTCTCCCCTGCTGAGAGGATTGCAGCAGCTCTTCAAATGTTGTAGGTTTCCATAACCACAGCGCATAGAAACATCCAGTGTGGAACAACTCTGCCTCTGCATAATGTATTCAGCCAATGACTGAAAGTAAAAATCTCCAATTGTATGCACAGGCTTTAAAAAAGGATTAATTTCGCTTTTTAGACAGCCATCCATGAAGTGAGCTTCATCTGGCAACAGAAATGGAAAGGTTTCCATTACACAACAATGGAAATCAAAGGTAAAGTTAAACTAATCATTTACGGTGGAGAATACTGTAGTTAAAGTACTTTATTAATCTCGTTATGTTGTGTAAATAGGTTAAATGATACCATAAGAGCACGACACATTCATTTTATTAAGTGTTTGCAGGAGTGATGTATTTTCGTTTCGTTGCTTCCTTATCTCTGCGTAATTTCAGTTTCGACATGCTAATGTATTTCTCTACAGTTATTGGTGAGCATTGTTCTCCACTTAATGTTTCGTTGAATGAGAAACAAAAGTGTAATTTAATTTACAGATAATATTTTCTTTAAAAACCGTGCAACAGTTGTAAAGATGTAAGTCAGTCTAGTAAACAGATTTACATAGCATTTATATGTTTTTGTATAAATGTGATAACGGTGTGTTTTTGTAGAGGGCAAACAGTGGTGGGATCCATATGAAACATCCCACAGAAGACACTTTGTCTACCAGCCAAACTCAGCTACAGAGATTCTGCTGTAAGATCTATTCATGGGCTTGTTATGGTTGTATTTTGAATAGGTATACAGCATTTGTGTGTTCACTGTATGTTTTTGTTGATGCATATGTAGGTGCCCCACATCAACATTTATAAATTCAAAGTCTAGACCTTTTGGTTCAACTGTGTACAATAAGGACTTCTGTTGGAAGCTAGCCCGTAAACCTGAATGCATTCACACAGGATCAGCCTCAGGAAACAGGAGAAACAATCCACATCCCAGTCAGGTTTGTATTTAGGCTGCCCTAGCCTCAATTTTACATTGATAGTTGACCTCTCACAGTGTATCGTAAGCTTTAAATCGAGCCGTTTACCCTAAGGCTTTCATGATGTGGAGGCTGCCGAGGGATGCAACACGAAGCCCAGAGTATGCCACGTTCCCTAGGAAATGCCCACCGTCTGAAGAGGAGATCCATCAGGCCTTGACAGCACAGTACCACTCCACCTACAGATTTGACTTCATGGGTAGGCCTCAAGGTAAGGCAGGCCTGAAAGCATGTCACGACAGCTGATGTAAAGACCACTCAGGCATGTCCAAATCAAACCTTATTAATCGTTCCCCCTGCAGTACATTTTCCCATTGCTTTTTGACAGGATCCGATCACATTAATAATGCAGAAAGAAGACTTGCAGCTCTGCGCAACAGGTACCATGTGTCAGTCTCTACCGATACAGAGATGAGAGACAATTACCGCCAACCTAAGGAAAAACCTCAACTGCTGTGCAAACTGTCTCACCACACAGAACCTAATGTGGCCTGTCATGGTATAGGTAGGATAAGTTCAAACTCAGTCATGGTTTATGTTAACACAGTAAAAACTGCTTGCACTTCACAAGTTGCACTTATTTCTAGTAACAGATCATTTTGTTTTGCAGTTCCAACTGTTGTAAAAAGACACATCCACACTCAACAAAAAAGATCTGATTTGACAACGTATGACAGGTTTTGTGGAAGGAAAGGCAGTGATGTCACATGTGTGGTAAAGTCTCTGCTGCCCGAGGAGCTGCAGCAGTTATACAAGATTTTACCTGTGGAGGGTTTGCATCAACTTAAACTTTTTGAATATGTCTGAGTTTTAACAGGTTCCTGATTTGGACGGACAGCTAGCTCAAGTTAAATGTCTGTTTGTGTCTCTTGATTTTGCAGACAGAGAAGCTGTACAATATGCTTTGAGGAAAGATTCTCATCCAAAGAATGGGCACAAAGGAAATAAGCTTCCAGCTGTTAATGCCTGCTCACCAGAGTGGATCTCAAGTTGGACTGGACCCCTCTAAAACTTGAGTACCTTTTGTTATTTTGTGCTTGTATCTTGTGATCTTGTGATTGTATCTTGTAAATCATCTTTATTTCAAGCTAACAGTGTAAAAAAACAACATAATTATTCATTTGACACAATGTAACACATTGCAGATCAACAGGGGCTCAAAGAATTCATTTGCTTTTGTATTTTTGTGAGTAACCTGGGTGTTGTGATTATTAAACATCTGCTGATGAAAGGTTATTTGTCTGCCTTCATGTCTCATTGCTCCCATGTCCTGCTGTCTGACATTACACAGCCTGTTTGCACCTTGATAACAAGGCGGAATAAAATTTGTTGGATTAATTAAATTGGTTCTCTCCACTCAGAATATTACCAGGAGCAACATGTTTTGTTTCATAATGTTCTTCTTGAATTACTGCAATTCCAAGTCCTGCTATTTCAAATAATATGAATTATTCTTTTGTGTCACTAATTTATTCTCTTTGGTAGAGAAAATACAAATGTAAAAAACATAACATTAATGAGATGAATTAAACCTTAATTAACTAAAGAAACATTACTACAGCCAACAGATTAAATTACAGTATAAACTGACCAAAGTATTGTTAGATTTAAACCAGATTTCTCTCTCTGTAAGCAGACTCTTGTATTTAGTTTGTAGTCTCAGTTGTCACTCCTGGTTTCTTAGTTACCATGGGGCTGCCCACTCTGCTCAGGTGTAATGTTAGAGTGAGTGTCAGGTAAACCAATGTTAGATCTGTCTTTTAAACGTCTGTTTGGGAGTCTGAGGATGTGTGCTGCATGAAAGTTTCCTTTTTACCTTCGGTCCAACTTTAAAACCCCCCCGTCTAACCCCAGGCATGCCACTCTGTAAGAAGGTTCGGTCTTCCTCAACTCCAGGGAGATTACAAACCCAACAAGTGACCAGGTAATCTGTGATTTTGTTACTATCTTTTTTCACTATCACCACTAACACGTTGTTCTTAAGTGTTTTTGTAATTTAACACCCAATTAGCTTAAACCTTAATAAGGAGATCATAGGCTGACACGCTGCCCTGTCTCATGCCTGTTCTGTTCAGAACATGTTTACAGTTGTCATGGTGCTTGAGTTGCCATCTGTGGCAGCACTGACTTGTACAACAGGAAGTCTGGTCATTTGGGACTCATAATCCAATTCCGAGTTATATAGAATTGTCCATCACTTTCACTGGCACTTTTTTTAAGACTTTACAAAGCCAATGATGGATACTGTAAATCACCTAAAATACAGATAACAACTTGCTTGTATATGCATTTAATGTGAATAACATCTAAACTCCTTCAGCATCCTCTCTGAACTGGGGCCCACAGGGGATGGGATGAGTAACACTCCTGGGTCAGGATGCCGGGGTAAGAAAGTTGCAGATGATTTCTCAGCACCGAGACAAGTGGATACCAGTGAGGACAGGCAAAAACAGCCTGAATGGTTGGTGCGAGAGCTGCTGAAACAGAACAAAAGAAGACACACTGTCACGTTTGAAGATAAAGTCCAAATCCTCAGACAGCAACACCACAACATTGATTCACCTCGTGGACTCTGCAGCCTTAAGGTGCATTTGTCTTAAAGCGAATTCTGATAAGTTACTGTGACTTATATAAACTGTTTCTGCATCTAAAGAATTGTCCCATGTTCAGATTATTTTAGGACCCTGTGTTTTCTAAAATTGCTGCTTTTAGCCTCAAGGTGTCACTAGAGCATTGCATTGCTACACACTCCAGTTTACAGGCTCTTTCCAAAGTTCTTAACCTCAACTTCAGCTCATGTCTCACCAGCAGCAGAATGAATGTGAGGTGATGCCAAAAAATGCCATTTTAAATCAAGTTGATGATCAATTTACTTGCACTCTGACAGTGCATCGGGCAGGACGATCTATCCTAGAGTCTGGAGATGGCCGTGTTTCAGGCCAGAGTAAAACAAACATAGTTGCTGAGCCAACTACTTAAAAGGAATCCAGATTCAAATTCCAGCTTTCAAGCTGACAGGAATGATAGAACGATGTAGGAGGCTGGTGCAAATGCACCGTCTGAAGTTTGTGGGTTTTTGCTGCACATGTCAGTCACACTCTCCTACTTAATGTAATGAGTAATGTACCATAACAGATTAGACGGATGAGGCTCAGGCAAGTTGTGCAGCTCTAATAAAGGGATTTGAAAAACAGTCGGGGTTATGTGAACACTTTCAGTACCTCCGTCGCTCTGACTGATTAAACAATTATCTTGACAATTCAGGAGATACCATGGAGAAATCTCGACTCCGGTTACATCCTTGAGGAATTAGGCTGTTTATCCCTTTTATTTATTAATGACAGATCAAAGTGTGTCATGGATCAAGGACCAGTTGCTAGGAGACCGAGGCAAATTGAAGAGAGGTCATTAACACAGAGAGCACGGCCTGTCATCTGGCCTAGTGCATGCACCTCAGAGACATGTCTCACCTGGTGGTGGCTTGTGGTGGCCATTACATAAGGTCATTAATATTCAGAGGTGAAACCCCAATCATGTGTGGTCATAATTAGAGACTGTCTATTGTACAAATACACCGTTATTATCTCCTCTCTAACCTTGATCAGTATATTTTCGCCCTTACACTTAGACTGCCTGGTAAATTGATTTGAGGAAGAAGGATTTTTGCCTGTTCGGCTTCATTCCTATTGCATCGGTCTTGATGTTCTTTTCTTATAATGTTTACAATCAACTCCCATGATAGTTGTTGGCTTGTGTTTTAAAATAATATCTCTATTCTGTCCTCTCCTTGACAAGATTGATGAGATATCCCTCAGCAACCTCCAGAAATTGAAACTAGCATTCGAGGTACTGTATGAATCACACTACATACTGATAGTCTGTTATTTCTTGCCTGAAGATTTGACTGTATTTTCTTTATAAAGGAATATGAAATGGGTGCCTTGAGATGCATTGATGCAAAGACTTTTGGACATATAGTGAAGAAGTGTTTGGGTTTGCCTAACACAGTAAGACAGCTTGACATTTCTCTCTATGTCTGTTTCTCTTAGATTTTCTTGTCTCTGCTCTCTGTGTCTCATTTCTCTGCAAGTATGGACAAACCTTTGTAATTAACCGATCGATTAAAAGTCACTGTTTTCTGTTCTTTTTATTTGCTTGAATTTCACAGAGCAACACACAGATTCACGGGTTATTTAAGAAGATTGATTATTTAGGCCAAGGACAAATTTCATGGGTGAGATGAAGTTCATATTTGCTTCTTATGGAGCATCCTTCTGTTCGTTCAGTGTAATGGAAATTGTCTTAGTCAAACAACTTCTCCATGCATGCTAACTCTAGAAATCTGCGACACAAAAAATGAGGCTTCTATGAAATGTGATTATTATTGGCTGCTGTAATTCAGTTCGTATTTTACGAGCAAGTGTATCAGACCTGAGCCCATTCATCTGGGCTGAATCAGTTTTTGTCAGTGTCAAGTGTCACATTTACTGTTTAAATGGGGTGTGTGCACTGTAACGCTGAAAAGGTATGTCCTTGTTCATAGTCTTGTAAAAAGAAATTAGGATAGATTTTACAGCTCGGTAATAACAGAGTAATAGTGGGGTAATGTTTTGTAATTAACAAGGTAATATGGGCAATATGTAAGCAATAAAAAGTTTGTGTAATAACAAGGCAATAGAGGGATCATATTATTGGAATTACAAGGTAACAGGATTTTTTGTTTTTGTAAGTATAAGCTAATAGTGATAATATTTCTGTAATAACAAAGAAATACATTGGAATTAAAGTCCAGTTGGCACTGAACAGTGCAATATCATGATAACGACGAAAGTAATAATCAGGGCAGCTTGGTGTAAGCAATGACTGCATCAAGGTAATAGGAAGATAAAAACGCATAAGTAATAATGTGGAAACCCAATACCTGGTAACAGGTACGTTTTCCCTGTAATGAGCTTAAAACAGAGGTGTAAAACACAAAACAACCTTTTTCCAATTACCTTGTTATTGCTTTAGTAAAACTATGATATTACTTTATTAATGTTTTCACTACCGACATAATAACCCTGTTAAATTTTTAATACAGAAAAATCATCCCCACCCTCTTGTTATAAAATAAATGCACCTCATAAATTATTAGTAATAAAATATTGTCCATATTATGTCGTTATTACCGAGATATAAAGCCCTAATACCTTGTTATTACTTAGATGTTACCTCACATTACATTGCTAATTCTGAAATATTATCACAATATTAATCTAACTACTGAGCTGTAACATAAAGTATTATTAGAAAGTAGAAATGATTTCTACTCTAAATAATCGGATGCTTAGTCATTCTAACAGACAGTAATGTGATGCAGGGTCAGTTCTGCACACACATGCTGCAGGAGTACAAAGAGAAGGAGGAAACGACAAGACGCAGTAAGCAGGTGGCGTTTACTCTGCCAGCCACCATGAAGGTCTTGGGTAATGGCATTTCCATTGTCAACATCCATTCCACCTACGACGGGACAATCGTAACAGTGCAAGAAGACGGCGCTGTTTGCTTGTGGAGCCATGAGCTTAAACCTCAGATGACCAAACGCATGTTTGTATGTAAATTCACATGAATACTTGAAGGATATGCACTCTTACTGTCAACACAATGCACGAAAGAACTAAAACCAACTATGTGTTAATGCTTAGTTTAACTAAGTATTCTCTTTAAAAAAGATCTGGATTGTTTTTAGTAAGTGTTATTTAAATCTGAGTTTGTGGACTATTATTTGACTGTAACACATTTCTTACACATTTGCCCTGCTGACTTTTTACAGCAGCTTAATAGTTGGTTACCATGAGGCCCTGTTGGTCGATAACACACTTAAGGCGCGTAGTCAAATCATTGTTGATTTTCTTCATTTTACTGGATGATAAACATAAAAACAATACAGAATACATCAAAAGTATAATTCTGTAGAGTTGATTTAGGGCATCTCTAAAAGACACAAACTGACAAGAATGAAGCTCTACAAGTACTTTATGTTATATCAGCATTTTTAACAAATGGTTTTGTTGTTTATCAAAGACTGAAGGACCTTCAAACAGAAAGTCAAAGTGGGCCAGTGATTTCACTCTGATGCCAGAGTACAACAAGCTGATGATTGGAACAGGGTAATAAGAATGACAGTAACTAGGTTATTTATGGGGCATGGGGATCACACTTGTCATCTGCGGGTTCCAAATGTTGCTACGTTTGTTTATTGTGCGTGTCCTCATTATCTTGCAGGGACAGAGAGCTCCAAGTTTACGAGCTTTCCACTCTGGACCCCTATTGCCAGATCAGTGCACTCGACACAGTGCCTTTGACATTAGACTACAGGTGAGCAACTAATCTGTATGTTAACATCGTCCTCTACGTGTTCCATTAGGTCCCAGTGATGGTTTGTTTCTTTCTCCCTCTAGCTACACAGGTGCTGACAAATGTTGCATTGTGTATGGAGACACAGAGGTAGGTTCATTTGTTAAAAAACAGCTAAACCAGAGCCAACTATCAGGCAAAAATCATTCATGAAATGGAGATATGTGTTTGTTTTCCAGGGTTGTGTGACCATCATTTTAATATCTTCTGTTGGGGATACCCTCAGGTAACACGGCTTTTCTAAACACCTACATTGTATATTCACACACACTCAGTATTATTTGCACATGCACTAAAGGAAACCATAGTAAGGTATAAACACATTACGGTTTCTATAGATAGTAAACTTCAATTTTTTTCAGCATCATTCTGTAAGCTCAGTATTTAGACTCTTTGGGTTTCTACACAGTTGGTCGACCAAAGAAAACTCAGCTTAGCCTCAGGGAGACGTCAGCCGTGAACAGCCAATCAGATTTGTGAACTTTCTCATTTCCTTCCCAGACCATGTTGTAAGCTGATCAAAAAGAATTTGTTAGTGAAAGAAGAAACAGGAATATTTCCCTCAAGTAAGATAGATTTGCAGCATGTATGCAAAAATAACATTTGTGCTGATGAGTAAAAAGATTTGAGCAATAGCTGTCATTAAATGATGTTATAACAAAGGGCTCATCAGACTTAGGATCAAACTAGTTTAATTACTGTAGAAGTTTTCAGTATTATAACCGAAGTCTAATTGTTTATTTAATAGCAGCTACTTTAACTATATAAAAAAAGATTTTTGTCTGGCCTTTCTGGTCCAAACAAAGTCTAAAATACTGAGCTTTCATGGGGAGCTCCTTAGAGTCCTGCCACTAATACTTTTACTGCTTTCTTTATTCTTTAAGTAGCTACCACAGAGGGAAAGTATTCTGTTCAATGGTACTGTCATTTCCCGAGACTCTAAAAACCTTTAGGTCTGCTTGTGGGATATAATATATGTGTTTTTTTCAGTGAGGCAGTACTTTTCACCTGTGTAGCACCTATTTTCAAATGAAATGTGGCTTTTTTAAAATCTGATTTAAAATTAAATCACATGTAAGAGTAATTTGTGGTGTGTCTCTCACAGCAGTCATTTTATTCAGGTTACACCAGGACAGACTATGTGCACACTGTGATTAGTTAGACTGGCGATTGTGTTAGCGTGGCCTCGTCACAGCTAAGGTGGAAAATCATCCCTTTGCTTTTAGAGGTTAGTGAAAGTATGTGAAAAATTTTCTGCACCTGATTGTACGTCTCAACATCTTTTTATAGATTGTGGAATAAATTACCAAAGAGAGAGAATATACCCCACATAGCCATTGACAACGCAGTGCTCTCCCCAAATGTGACATTTGTCAGATGGAAGGTTCATCGTGACTGGGTTACACAGGTGACATTTTCTATGCACATGTTCGCTTTCCTTACAACAAATACGTATTTAAGTTCAGCCGTGTGACAGCTCTGAATATCTACATAAGCTGTGTAACAATCAATATTACTCACTGGCTTTGCATCTGTATTATAAACATATTCTGAAACAGACAAAAAAACCCCTCTTCTCTCTGTATTTAGGCAAAATATTTTCAAAGCTTTCAAGCCGTTGTCTCCTCATCAAATGAAGAGTCCTCTTCTCTCGTTATAGGTAATTTCTGTTTGTTTTTTTAGGGTTTTGAGCACATGTTCAGCACAAGCGGAAAAAAGCAAACAATCTTAGAAAACACATGTTGTTGCAAACTCACTGTAGTCTACATGAAGAGTCCAATAGAAAGTGATGCAAGCTAAAAATGATGGGGAATAAAACAACATCATTTTCTGCACAGTCTACAAGGTGCAGTAATTAAACTTGGTGTTGAACATGAAGCAGCCTAGTGGGCGAGCGGTGAGCAATGACTCAAGATGACTCATCAATCACAAATTCAACAATCAATGCCAGCGCATGTGTGTGTGTGTGCGATCATCCTTCTTTGAGGTCATGTCCACTTTCCAGCTTGGCCATTAATTGTGATAAAGACCTACCTTTGCTCCAAAAAGCATGTTTTGATTGATGCCCGCTCACACGGCCCTGCAGTAAAATGTTTTTTTTTGTCCCCACTTTAAGGTCGTGTGCTGCCTTTAACAGACGCTGAGCAGCAGTTGAGTGAGATAAAAGAGGCCTGTTATGAAGGCAAGACTAAGAACATCCAACTGAGCTGGACTCCACAAGTGCGAGCACCATGTGACCAGACTGTTTTCAGCATCTACAAAGGTGTCAAGGCCTTTGACCTTAGTCGGAAGCACAGCTTGCTGGTCACTGGTGGCATGGACAAACTCATACGCATGTGGAACCCACATTTTTCTGGGTGAGGAACCACAATTCAGCTGGCTGGCCCAACAGACTTGAGCTGAATGGTTGCTGTCAGTCGTCATCATGCCTGTAGTTATGATCCAAATCAGCATGTTTTCGCCAGTTGACAGCATATCTCCTTGTGTTGTACTTTTAAGACATTTTAACACACTGCACTCTGCTGGCAGATTTTTATTTTGCCCAGATAATTACGACAGTTGCAAAGTAGCAGTCAGTTGTTCCATGTTTCATAGCATACCATGATCTTTCCGCAACACTAACCTTATTGTTTTTGTGCCTAAACCTAACCATAGGTGTGTATTATTCGTGCCAAAACCAAACAACATTACAGCACATTGCATGATAATAACCTACATGCACTGTCACCAGTATTGGTGACAGTAATATAAACGGTCATTACCTATTTGTAATATTAGTGTTATTTTAATTCTCAGGAAACCAACTGGCATCTTAAAGGGCCACTCTGCTTCCATCACCTACCTCAGCGTCTCCTCAGAGGACAGTCAGATCTTCTCTGTCGCGATAGACAACATTGTAAAGGTGATTCAGGACACATTTTTGTATTTCTTTTGTGATCCTTCATATTCTCCAAATCAATGAATTCATATTACTGTATTTATATCAACCACTGTTGGCATTTTACCTGAAGTGGTGAAGAGTAACTAATTATAATATTATGTGCCCATTTTATGCTACTTTTAGATTATAAATAAAGGGGAATATTGTAAATTTTATGCTGCTGTATTTATATGACTTCTCTTGTTGCTATTTACCTTTCAGACTTTGACTTAACACATGAATGTATGCGAGGTTTGTGTAATAGGATGCATTATTACAGATTTAACTACATGACAGTATCAAGTAAAGTAAAATACAGAGTAATTGTTATATGTATGTGTAAGAGTTAATTATAAGGTAGTATAATATACAGTAAAAGTCACTGCAGCCATATTTTCCTAATGTTTCTGAGGGTTTGGCTTGTAATGGGAGTGTTTCTATACTGTTGAATTGCTGCTGTTACTCAAATAAATGATGTAAAACTTCTTTAACATTTCAGATCTGGGATATTCAAGAGCAGCTTTGCTTGTTTACAGCAGACCCCAAAGCGAGCAGGATTAATGGTGACATATCTGCATGCTCTTATTTCCCTGCTATGAAATCTCTTTTCATTGCAGCAGACTGTATGGCTGTGCTCTCCTTGAAGATAAGGTTGGTTGTCATGTCTTTGTGCTTTATTCATCATAAAATCCAGTGTTCTGTGAAGATAGTTGGAAATTATTCCACAAATGAACTAATTTAGGGATGATGGTGGGGAATAAAAGACAAAACAAAAGACAGCTGGTGATGGTTAAAGGTTACATATGAAATACAGATTGTAAGTTATTTTCAGAGATGACTGCAGCTCCTTAATATTCATCTTCCTGCTATTCCTTTTATTACCCCTTTCCTCTGCAAGGCCACAGTTTCGCAGCCGCCTGACTGTCTCCCATAATGAGCCTGTAATGTGCTGCGGCTACACTGAGGAGTTTCGTCAAGTTGTCAGCTGCACTGAGGGTTCTGTGAGTAAAGTTAATGTTGTACAACACAGATGCCCACTTTCACATTTCTAGTAAAAATGAACCCGGTGTGTATTAAAAGGGAAACACGATGAGCAAAAATGTTACTGGTTGCAGGTGGTGAAAGTCTGGGAGCTTGACACTGGGCACCAGGTTTTTGAGTTTGGTGGCACGAATGATCTGTCTGCCATCACATGCATGACATTTGATCTCAAAGGCAGGAGGTACATTCACTACATGAAGCAGCTACCTAGCAGTCAGATATTTAGCTACAGTTTTATCCCAGTATACGTGCTCGTGTTTGCAGACTAATCACTGGTGGAAGAGATGGTTGTTTAAAGATCTGGAACTTTAACAATGGTCAGTGCCTAAAGACACTAAAGAAAGGTATGTATTATGAATGTGAAATATTCCTTCAAAATAAAACGTTTGACACATAATTCCAAGCAGTATCTTTCCTGCAGACGGTGACAGTCAAGAATTGTGCGACTGCTTCTTTCTGAAGGTCCACAGGAATTGGTAAGTAATGATGTGATGTTTGGAAAGCATTCCTAGCTCTGTATAATTCTGGATCCATGTTGAGCTCGTGTAATTTCTGTTTGAAGCTATGTGATGTCTGTTGGCCGGGACCGAATGATTGACATTTACTCAGTGAGTACAAAAGAAAAGACAGAATTCGGGGTAATATTTGTGACTTATATGCCTGAAATCCCATTCCAATTATTTCTCCAATTCTTCCTTCCCTTCACTGTATTGCATCCAATTTGCATTTGTTTACATTGTCATTACCCACTGAACTTCATTCTGAAACAGCAAGAAACTACAGATAGTTCTGGCCACATATAGCCTGTTTTGAATTTCATTACAAAACCAGACACTGGGGAAGAAATGTACACATTTCTGCTGCATTGTAAGGTTAAGAAGAATTCTTGTGCAATAATATGATGTATTTCCAGCTGCTAATCTTGTAATCCAAGCAAATTGTTGTTTTGTTATAATACTGGTGGGTGTAAAACGTCTACTGTTATTTTGTCAGGACACACCTGAGGACCCTCGTCACGTCCAGAAGCCGCAGCCGTCGTGGCAGGATGATCTGGTGAACAGAACACTCATTGTCAATAACGTAGAGAAAAGACATTCAGGCAGGACAAATAGGCAATTCAATGGGCTCCAACTGTGAGTTTGTATTTTCCCTGTGACTTTTATTTGAGGCAGACCAGATGACAGTGGTAGAGATGCTGAATGGACTCAATCGTTATTCTTCCATTTCTAAAAATCACAGCTTTCTGCTCTGAACATGACAAGAGGACAAAATGGGTGTTTTTGTTGTGAACTGAATGTGTGATCAAGCAAACCCACAGTGTATACTTGTTATCTGTTTCTAATGGCCTAAAGCTACAACATTTTGAATTTTAGTATAGTAATAGAAATAAATAGTAATATCAAATGCATTTACTCAAGTACAATTTGACATTATTGGCCATTTTAAGACACTTTATGCAGTCTTTCTAATTCAATACATCTTAGGGCCAAATTAATTTTTACATAATAATATAGTTATAATTTATAGTCTCCTAAAATAAAAAGAACATGCGTATAAACAGCATATAAAACAAAATCTAGTGGCCTATTTTATAATAACTGGTAGAATATACAATTATTTTAATTTACATTTACCCATACACTATGCTGTTTTTAATAATCAAATAATACTGTAATTTATAAAAGTACTGTAATATAGCTTTGGTAAATTGCATTATAGTATATAAAGCAATAGTATAGAAAGCAATATACTAAGAATACTAAGTGTAGTATTCTGATAATACTGTATGTACATTTGTGAGTCCATGACATTCACCGTACAGGATCTACATAATCTTATCTATAGTAAGACTAACTCAAATATCACATGCATTTTAATGCACTTCTGTTTCTATTTATGCTGAACACTATGTGTCATGAAATATTTGTTCGTAGCCGTCACAAACTCATCTTCGTACATCTTGCCCGTAGTGGTGCTCGGCCAGTTTTGTGCATTACTTCCCCCTCAATTGCTCACGCGCCTATTGGGCAGTGAAGATAAATCTTCTGGGCTGGTTCTGTTATATTACACAGACACGTGGAGGACACTTTATTCTCTGGTCCTGAGAATCGTTTCTGCTGACTGGCTGAAAAGCTCAGAGAAAACTGGGTAACAAAGCCTCCTTGATCTCTGCCCTCCTGTGCCGCATCGCCTGCAGAAACAAATTCAACTCAAGCAGCGAGTTACTGCTTTGTCTTTCTGTGTTCCATTTCTCAAATTTTTAAGATTTTCTATTTCAGTTTCCATAAATGCTCCCTGTGCCTACATAAATGTATTTACATCTGGTAATTACTGGTTGTATTTAGCGCTCCCCATGCTGTGCCAAGCTCTGACCTGTCACTATAAAAGAACCCGTACTTTATGATAGACTCTACTCCAGAGAGTCTGAGCTCTCACTGGAATATTAGCTTGGTTTTATCACTGACTCAGTTCAGAGCCCTGCTTTGATCTTGGCACTTTAAATCACATTTAATATTAATATCCTTTAGGACAAGTTAGCATTAGAGATATTTAAGATTTGACCCTCTGTATTATGTAAGGTACCTGCTAACATCTGACAGTCTATAGGGGATTTTATTTCTCATCTTGGCTCATTTTGTCAGAATAGATTTTACAATTTGGCTGGACGTCTAATTGTGAAAAAACGTGCTTGGCTTAATAAATGTGCTACACTACAGCATCCCCATACAGTTCAACCCACACATAAGTGCTAACATTATTTTGGTTCAGCATTTTGGTGACATGTTTACTATGTTCAACATCTTAGTTTGGCATCAACCTCAAAATTGCTAATTACAGTGGTGGATGAGGTAAAAGTTCAAAGGTATTGCCTAAAAACTATACTATACTATACTATATAAAGTAATTGAAAATTATATTATTGGAATATAATTATTGATGCATTATGATGTTCATTACTTGAATGTCACAGGTGGTAACAATGGGGCTTATGTTATTTGGATTATTCGCTGTTTAGATGATTATATATTTTGCATTATTATTTTAATATTTGTTTACTTTAAGTGCTTCTAGGAAATGTGTGAATTTCAAGAAAGTCTTACTATTCTACTATTCTACTATTCATACTATCTTGTACAGTATTTTACACTATTAATCATATTCTGACAAGTAACTTCTAACAGTCTTTACTACATTTATTAAATAAATGTAGTTAAGTAAAACTATGACATTTGCCTTTGAAGTATTCAAGTATGATGCAGGAGATGAAAATACTACAAAAAATTAGTAACTTCTCAGAATTGTACAGCACTTATTATAGTGTACTTAGTTACTTTTCACGATTGGCAAATTAGCACTTATTACAGCAGAGGCTCATGTGAATGTCGTCAGGTTTTGGTCTTACAAATTAATATTTTGACTTGATGTTGGAACCAGAAAAAGTAAAAGATCTGCAAAATCATTTGGAGTTATTATCTGAGCATTACTAGTATTAAATCAAATTTTCCTAACCACCAACTGGTATATTTCTCAGAACGTTTTTCTCAGATCTTTTTCTTAAAGCAGGTCTATACCATATAGCTCTTCAATACAATATAACACATATTACACTGCTTTAAAAACTCTAGTACTGTAAGAGCTTAGACAGATCAGAACCTCACTTAATTATCAAGTAAAATCACCAAGCTCAGTAATTAATGCCTTTTTCTGTGAAGGTGAATCATGCTTCCCTGGTATTATCACACAATACAGTAGAGTTCTTTTATTGGATTTACCTGCACTATGTGGTCAGGTTCTGTCTGACAGTGGGACATGGTTCTCTCAACGTAAAACTGTACAAGGTCAAATTGATTTTCACTAAAACTGTATGATGCATTGGAGGGGGTGAGGCTGTCTTTGTCATTATGGCTGGTGGTTACGCTCATCCCCAAAGAGGCCCATTAACGGAGCAGAAAGATTGCATTACGGCGGCCAGTGAGAAAAGTGGCCCCTTTGATTGTCTACAGAGCCCTATCTTGTAATTGTTTTTCATTAATGGCCTGCAGGAGGAAGATCAATGGCTTGTTCTATATATATATATATATATATATATATATATATATATATATATATATATATATATATATATATATATATATATATATATATATGTGTGTGTGTGTGTGTTGGTCTCCTCCCCTTTATCCACTGAGCCACGACTTCACCCTGAGTTTTTCTGTTTCTCCAGATGGACAGTCTTGTGTTGCATCTCATTAAAATTTAAAAATAAGGCCCAGTTCAGCTGGCATTTCGCTGGACCATGAAATAAGTTATAAGTTATAAGTAATAAGTTCAAAAATGCCATCTGCTTTTCCTGATTTGGTTCATGGTGTGTACAGTTTGTTGTTGGCAGCGCTGCTCCAGGCAAATCTTTCTGTTGAGTTCAGTAAACATAAAGAGTGAAGATGAGTCACGTTGTATCAGTGTGAAGTACTGCAGCAGGAGTAATGTCTGGCTTGTCTGCTTGCTCAGGGGTTTGACATCCAAAAATGTGTGACACACTTGGCTGGAATACTTTAAGCAAAAACTTCAAGCAAGACTGGGAACACGTTGACTTTCATACGTGGCTCAACAGCAGCAGCCAGTTAGTTTACCCAAACAAGGGGAAACTAATTTCTGGCTGTGCACAACCTGTTATTTTTACACTTTGGTTTTCACCAGCATAAAAAAAAAGGATTATTGGTTTTAGAGGGACATTTTTCGATGGTCAAGTCATTTCAGTTTCCCCATTTCCAGTTATTGAATTGAACTATTCAGCTGCTGGTTGCAGCTTTATATTTACTCTGCAGACATTAGAACCATTTCAATCTTCAATCAAAAAGGACCTGATGCAAATATGGTTAAGATATGGAAAAAGAAACTGGATGTGTCGATTTTAGGTGTAAACAAACATCACTTCTAACTGAACTGAAGAGAAAACAACATGATGGCCTTTGGAAGTACACGTTACTCTTGACAGTGAAATTTATATGCTGCATGGAGGCTCACACTTTCAGACGCTGTCTTTGTCCAGAAAAGCGGTCATAAGGAGGACATCCTTTGTGTGGTGCATTGTCCGCCCTCTCTCCTGGCCACAGGCAGCAACGATGGAGGGATTATAGTGTGGAACGTGGTTTCAGGATGTATACAGTGCCGGTTTGTCAGCCCTCCTCCAGCTGAATACCAAAATGTTGAAGGTGAGACTGTGGCTTCAAAGTGAATGATGAAGGCAGTGTATTCTGTAAAATCTCCTTTGCTTCAAAAAAAAAAAAAAAAAAGCATTTGTCTCATGTTTTTATTTTTTCCTGCCACACAGGACTTGACAGAAGTGTTCAGAGCATGATTTTCATGAAGTTGCCACAGTTCTCCTCGGCTGCAGCTCTCCTGTCATCTGGGGCCATGGGTCAGTATGATTATAATAGTAATTACACCCCACTACCCTGCACAGTGTCTTTCAATACAGTATTAATTGTATATTGTCTCTTTGAAAGGTTTTTTAAATCTCTGGAACGTGCTCAATGGAAGAAAGTTTGTGAGCAGTTTTAAAGCTGTAAGACTTTTCTTTTTTTCTTTCAGAATGGCTGATTAAAGAATTTTATGCTTTCAGTGTGTTTCGTTGCTTAGCTCTAGTTTTTAAACAGCTAGCATGTGTCTTCCTTGCAGCTATGGGGGGGACGGGGGGATCCTTAATTTTGAGAGGTGGGTGAACATGAGGGCATCCGCTCCCGTCCTCCCTAAGCTGGGATAGAACATTAAGTTCTCCTAAGGAAAGCCAAAATTCTTTTTAGGCTAGTTAACATATAAAATATTAATATTTTCCACAAAAGACACACAAAGACCTAAAACAAGATTTGTGCTTCACTATTATCTCCCAGCTGCGTTTTGTTACCTAGCAACAATGACTCTTAACAATTTGAAGGTGCTCTTATTATGATATACTTTCATCTGCTCATGACTAGTTTGTGCAATTTGTTGGCTGACTGGCACAGCTCATATTGTATTACATATCAGATTATCTGGAGAGGATGATTATGTGGCGAAATGTATTAAGTCTGTCTGCAGGGAAGACACAGGAAAGCTAACTGTTGGGTATTATTGTCCCTTTCCTTCTTTTAGTTTCAGAGGCACACGGACATTGCCTAGTGATGAATTACTTGGCGATGCCTTATGTCAATGTAATGACTGAAACGCGCTTGTTGTGTAATGTTTCTCTTTATTTCCATTTGCAGTCTAGATTTCAACAAAAGATTACCAAATTGGCTAAATCTCAGACGGACACATTACTGTATGCTGCGGACCAAATAGGCTACATCTATGTTTACAACATGGAGAAGTTTGGCACTGAGCAAAACTCACTAAGAGGTAGTTCATTTTTTTCTTGGCTTTGATTCGACCAAAGGGAATTTTTAAAGACACAGACATTTTCAGTTTGTTTTTTAATTTTTACATGGACTCAGCCGAAAACTTCTGGCGTGCCCACACCAGCAGAATTACCGGGTATGTGAAACAAAGACGGCTCATGCTGTACACAACACACAACACATCTCTTTACTGTTATTAGTATAAGTTTAAAATAACTGCAGTCAACCAGCAACTAGACTTTTGGTTGTGTCCTGCTACTTTATTGTGAGGACATCCTTCCTGTGTGAGGTTTCGATGGCAGCAGAAACCGCACACTATAAGTTGCTCCTGCTGTTGCAGAAAAGTGTAGAAGAGACAGTGTGTGTGGGAAGGTCTTGAACAGACGACCAGTGTAGGTGAGATGCTGCCTGGGGTGCACCTGCCATCAGACCTAGCAACACGGCGGATGATTTAGAGTGTTCTGCCAAAAATGCCTTCTCTCATTTCATCTCGTGTCTCTTCATTCTGGTCCAGCCTGCAGGTTGTTGACAATGATCAAGTGCTGCTTACCTCATCCACTGACTACACTGTGCGCCTATGGAGTGCACAGGGGGAATTCATAGGTGGGTTTCATTTTGCATCTGTCAATCTCCTCGTTCTAGATATTATTAATGTCCATTCAAACAACATTAATCTTGAGCACGGTGTACTGCTTACGGTGAAAATGCTGTTATTTATAAGCGTGTTGATTTCAATGTTACGCATGGCTGGATTATCTCACCAGGGGCTCTCAAGGGCCCCTTTGGTCCCACTTCCTCCCACTCTCTGTGCAGTGTGTATGTGCCCTGTCACCTTCAACTACCATTAAGTACAGTGCACCCTGCAAACTACATGGCAGTTTGATTATGTTTTGGCTCGATAGCCAATAACCAACCAGCAATCCTACTCCTGTTTAGCATGTGTCAGGTACAGTTTACATATAAATACAGAGACACCTTTTTATTGTCGTTGTGATCTGTCAGGATGTGATCACTTTTCTTAATAAAGACAAACCCATTCAGGGGGGGCTGTGGCTCAGTAGGTAGAACATCCGTGCATGAACTTCCAACACGTTCTCATCCCACAGCCTCAGATAATGATGCTGTGCTGCCTTACGTGGAAGTGGCTTTGGACAAGAAACGCTAAACCCCTGTAGTAGCACCAATGTCTTTGTACAGCTGTTCAGCAACAATTTGAGGATTCAAATTGTTCAGAATTTTTAAAAACTAACACAGATTGTGATGCTTTCAGGGGTCAGAGTCCGTAAAACAGGTTAGTTAAGGTGGAGAAATATCAATATGATCAAAGGTAAAAAAGCAGTAATTTAGCATTTATTTTTTTGCCCTGATTCATATTACACTGGAAATAAAGATTGGATTTTTCTGTGGGTCTGTAGGTGGTGTGTGCAGCACAGTAGGGCACTGCTGCAGAGGAATGATTTCAAATGGATTCAGACATTGTGACATTTTAAGAAGCCACAGTTTCGACTGTGTCACATTCCCATAGCACCATGCTGTGCAATTTGGCAAAACATTAAAATGGAAAACGTTGGTCTTTATCCACAGGGACCTTTGGACAGGCAGAGAGCTGGAGCATCCACGTTCCCTCTTCCTGGATGCATCCGGCCGTCCCCTATGGGGTTCTGATCGATCCTCTGAGTATGCCAGATCATGAAGTTCTGAATGGAAAAACACATCTTTCTGATGCCATCAGTCCTGACATGGCTGAGGTTGATAGAGGGGAACTGGAGGTGAGCTGCAATGGTTCACACATGATTATCTGAGCTGTGTAAGGTATTCTCTTTCTGAGTCTCTTCCCCTTTCAAATGTTGAACTGAGCTGAACTTTGCCTGCTCCTCTTGCGACATAATTGCAGTCAGAGATGCACAGTAAGCTGAGACTTTTCCCAAACTCGATCAGTGACACTGAGGAAGATTAAACGCACGTCTTACCCAGAGGAACACAACACTGGGTGAGTTATAACCATCACAACAGCAAAGACTACTGTACATATGCAATGCAAGTCTTACACCAGAGTCAGCTCTAAATGTAACAGATTTATATGTAGAGCGAGTGTGTCTGCTTTTGCGTTTCAGAAATTGTGAGGCATACTAACAAGCTATTGAAAGACTTTGAGACTGTGGAGCCACCAAACACCAGTGAAAGACCTGATCTCTTCCTCACTGCTATTGATTCCCTCATAAGCAGTGCTGAGAATCTGGAGTTAACTGATGAAACTGTATTGATTAAATCGGGGAAACTGGGTCATTGCAGAATCCAATAGTGTAAAGATCGAACAAGGAAAAATAAAATATAATGGAAATAATATTGAGAATTGGAACTGTATTGTATGAATGAGTGTGTGTAAGTTGCACTGACTTGATGGAGAAGAATTTTTTTCTTACATAGCTTTGATTTGCATTTTAAAACACAAGTGTCCAGGTTTTAGAGTTGACATAAAGTGAAGAGGTCGGAGACTTGTTACCATTAGACCAGAGCAGCAATAATGACTTTGACATTTATGACTTCAGACTGTGAAGCATGTTTTCCTCCACATTCCTGAGGCTTAAGTGAACCAATTTACTGAGTGATTTTATGCAAATGTGCAAAGCAACAGAAAGGAATTGTTCATAGATATCCTTTATATAATGCAGCCAAATATTTAAACTATGTCCCTAATTGGTTTATGATTATGTGAAGGTTCTCTGGCATACATTGTCTTATTCATAAAAAGTCTATGAACTTTTAAAAGTACTTTCATGTGATGCCCTTTTTTCAGCTGCTCTCTACCTGCTGGATCTTCTTTCAAGGCTTTCAAAGTGAGAAATCTATTTGACACTTAAGGTTAGCACAGTAAACACCACTTGTTCAGTGTGCAAAAGGGACAGAGAAGCTTGTGGCTAATCAGAGTGTATACTAAATAAAATGGGTGCTAATATTTTAGAACATGTGCTAGTAGAGAATAGAGGCTTTCAATGGTGCAGAGGGCAGATGAGACATAAGGTACGAGTGCATGCAGTGCGTGCAAGATAAAGTGAGACAGGCAACAATGAAATGAAGGGTAGAGGTGTATTGTTCAGTGTGTACAGTTGCATTTTGCACAGTCCATCAAGTCAACTGTCACCACTGTATTTATATTTTGTCAGGCTACACTTTATAGAAGTCCATGTCCATGGAGATCTTGAAAACCTGCAATTCATCATCTCTTGCATGCACACACTCACACACACACGCACAGAAAGAGAGAGAGAACTCATCTTCATCTCTTACTGTGAAGATATCACAGCATGCAATTTCATGTTCACAAACAATAATTACACTAGTGACCCAGGGGAGGCTATACACACCACTTTTATTGTTTGATTACAAGGACTATTAGTACTTGGCATTACCCTATACGCTAATAATCCACAGCAGTGGGAGCTTGGAATGGTTCAGAAACGATCAGCGACTTAAAGTGCTACCTTGAGAAAGAAAAAGAGACCTTTGAAAGAGGAAGACAAAAATATTCAGGGTGGCAAACCTCTTAATTATAGGCCACAGTTACCCACAATATCAATGTCTTTTTTAGTTACACCCATGCAGGATGAAATAGTGTGATTCTGAAGTACAAATCTGTACAAATCTGTAAGACATGTAGCTGCTCAGTGACAGTGAACTGCACACACTTTGCTTCTTTTGCCATCAGCCATGAAGGAGAAAATAAGAAAATCTGACTGTTTCTCTGCTAAATCAAGTAACCATCACTGTCCACAAATTTGCTCTCTCATTTACTGCCACTGGAGATGAAATTCAGCCTGACACTGTCTTAGATTTCTTATTTCTAGCTGTGGGAGAGACTTGTTCATAGTCATAAATCTGAACTGATCTGTCAAAGTGCATCTTTATGAAAACAGTCTTCACAGGATATTGGGAAGTTTTTTTTTCTGCAACTGCACATGAAAGAAAACAAATTATACAGCTGTGAACATGGAAAATCACGCATGTTGCCAAAATGTGGCATTTATAGGACTCATGACTACAATTACATTTTATAGTTAATATTCTATTGAGCATATTCTTCATATCCACAGGACAGAGGGTACATGGGTTTATGTCGATTCTCTTCAATTTCACTAGGATCATGAAGCTCTCTGTTTCATTTCAGCCCTCAGACAAAAATGTTCCTTTCAAACTCTGTATGATCATGATGAAAGAGCATACGTGGAAATAAAAACACATTTTAACTTTTATCCTAAATGTTCATGTCTCAGCAGAAAAGCTTTTCACATCTCCTGAAGCAGAAAACACACCGGTGTAGCAGCATGATTTCAGTGGGCTGTAAGCTTGCATGCAGAGTAGCTCTAACACACTGAAATGTAGTGTAGCCATTATGAATGTTAATTAGTGGTTGTTGCACCTTTGTGTGAAATATACACACTCTATTCTCAGGTGAATTATCATAACATCACATTTAAGGAAACACAACAACATAAACTATTGTTTGGTAAATGTAACACAAGTAGCCCTTTATATTCTAGAGAGAGTAACACAGCTACTAGTTAAGTAGCCAAATGTATTTTCAGGCTCAAGTAGCAAGATAGCAAGTAGCTATTGTAGCAAATTAGGGAAGCTGAGGTTATGATGGGAATAACTAATGTAACTAAACTATTATTAACAGAATTGTACTCTAACAAGTTTAACTTAAAGAAAGTGAAAACGTCTGTAGGCTCCTTCAAACCTGGAAACGGGTCCAGTCAGGCAAAAAAAGTGAAGACACCTGTGTGGGTGATTCATGGGTTTAATAAATAATAAAACCAACCAAAAGACGTGTCAGGAAAAAAGAACTTTGACAGATTGTTCCCTCTTTTGTCTCCATGTGAGCATCCAGCCAAATATGTTTCTGATTGGAAGGCAGAGATGAAATGATTAAAGCAGTTCTCTACACATGTCCACAGCCGGGGACACAATCTGTGGGTCCTGGTTCATGACAGACATGTGACAGACACTAAACACGGAACAGTAACAATTGGTGTGTGCCAGGTATAGGTCCAGATCTGCTCTTGTGTCTTAGAGGAGAACCTAAAGAAAATAGAGGCAATATTAAGTATGTGAAAAAAGTCTGATGATGCTCAGAACTTTACCCAGACCACATTCTGGGTATTTTCCACAGTATTTATACAGTAACACAACCCTTTCTGATTCTGGTACGTAAACTACAAGTGTGGCATTTAGAGTAACAATGAATCAAATGTGAAAATAATAATAATGAAATAAAAGGAAAAGACTGCAAGCTTTTTGATGACTAGCGCAAAACGTTTAGAAGGGCTGGGATGTGATGGGGGGAATCTGGAGTCCTGCCAGCAGCTCCAACCATTAGTCAATGAGTCAGTCAATGGAACATTAATGAGCAACAGATCTGACAACTGATTAATCGATGAAGTCATTTATTTTCGTTTTCCTGTAACTTTTAATCCAATACCTTTAGGTTTTGGACTGTTATGTGAATAAACGTAGAAATATGACGACCTGTGGATTTCTGTGGCCAGCAAAAAGATGTCGTTTTCTTTTGTTTTTTTAAATTATGCAACACAATTTACCACAATTTCCTCCGAAACTGAACGCTGAGCAGCTTCATACTTCCAGCTTTTCACCATGTTTCACAAGAGCTCTTGAAGGCATCCACAGTAAAAGCCTCTCCGTGTGCCCCCCCCCGCGTCTACTCGGACTGACTGGCAGCTGCGTTCAGTGGACTCATCCCGCCAGCAGAGCGCGTCCCTGCGCCTCGTTACGCAGAAAGTGGGGCTGCCTCCTACCAGAGCACAAACCCTCTGCCCGTCTTCAGTCAAACTGTGGGAAGGAAAAGCCCCGTTGTTGTTGTTGTTTTTAACATTGTTACAAAGCCCATGCACCGAGATATTCGTCCAGCGCCTGCACCGCTCACAGGACTCTCCCAGGATGCTGTCGAACCAGCTTCACGTCGGGCACAAAGTGGCAGGCTGTGTGCTCTTCCTCTCCTTCCGTAAGTCCTCACTTTACTTTCTAATCCTCATGTCGGGAGGGGGGGGGGGGGGGGGGGGGGCGGGGGGGGGGCTCGCAACTCACAGCTGTGAGGGCGGATTGAGGCCCCCAACAGTAAACAGTCTGTTCCGTCCTCAAAGGTGAAGCTTTGGTGATTGAGAGCAGTTAGTTTCCCCAGCAGCAGCAGAGACGAGCTGGGAGTTGCAGAAGTGCGGAGCCGAGATTTCGCCTCAACTTCCTGAGGAGTTGAAAGGCGGTTTTACGTGTGCGATTATGCAGAGCAGCTACAATCTAAGTTTGCAGCAGGGTCGGACAAAAGCTCAAGTTCTCGCTCTCGAAACCCGTTCCCACCCGAGACAGGCGGCGTTAAGTCGCTTCTTTCTGACACATCGACACCGCCGGAGGGAGTCGAGCCCGGGGATGACTGCCCCCCTCAGGCTACAGCTCCTGGAGGATCCACCATGTCCCACTTTTCTCTGTCTCTCGGCTTGTGCGCCGGGAACTTGGCAACTAAACACGATATTAAAGCTCAGCTGCAGTTTGATGAGGAGCTATTTGGCGTTAATAAAATGATATGCTCACTTCTACCAGACAATTATAAAAGTGTTATTGTACTTGTGTTAGAAAACTGCTGAATATGAGTCTTAAATATCATATAAATTACATCTTTCCTTCCTTCCATGGAGCAGATTTCATAACTTGAGACACACTTAGTCTCTTAAACGGTTTAATCTAAGCATATTTTAACTGCTAACCAGCCTTGCACACATTGCTGTTGCACATCCTGCACCTCTGCACCCACCGTGACCGTGCACACTCTCTGCACAAATGGAATATTCAGTGGTGTGTCATGTCATTTGGGGGCAGCGAACAATGTGGGGCTGCAGCTGTGGCTAGAATTTGCAGTGAGTGACCAATATTGAATTGGCCCAGTGTAGCATGTGGATGCCCACCTGAACCGAATGAGAGAAAAGCAGAGTGAAGGAGGCTCTGCCTGTCTTGCTGCTACTGAAATTGTCACAGTCTAATGAAAAAACCCACAAAGTCCAGAATACACAAGGATTTGCAATTATTTCAGTATTGCAAGCAAAGGAAATGTTAAATGCTGCATGAATCTTAATGCTGCACGAAATTGCTGCCAGTCACACTGATTTATTGTTAATTGGATTTGAAAAAGAACAATCGGCAGGGATCTCCTCACTTTTCACCTCATCATGTAAACTGTATACAGTGGAATATGTCAAACTTTTATAGGCAAGAAAAGTCAAATGTCATTTAAAATCTATACTGGTAATGTCTTGTTTACTTGTCCTTTGCTCACTTGTCTTCATATATGAAATTTGTCCTGTTCACAAGCTTTGACACATTGTTAGTTGCCTTTCACCCATTGATAAAAAACTAATACAGTACAGTATACAGGAATCATATTGGGCATATGTCAGTATGGGAGCTAAGCTTTCTGCTGCAATCCACCAGTTCCTAGTGCACGAGCAAAAGCTGCGTTCGTGGGTTTGGCAGAGAGTCAAGCACATTTAGCTGGGCATCAGACTCTAACAAGGCTAGTCGCCTGCTCCCCACGATGTAATATTCATAGACCTAACATCAAGGCTCAGACGAGGTCTGGGGAGCGTACAGTTTGGTGGCGTTTCTCAATGATGTCACCCAGGAGGCGTCAACAGATTGTCATTTCTGATGTGCACTGGAGTGGTTTGGAGCTGAGTGTGACACAGTTGGGATGAGGAGTTTGAGGCTGCACTTTTCTAGTCCACATGGGCCACGATTCAGTTTCTCCACAGACTCTAATGTGTATTTTAATGTGGCCCTGTGGGTGCTAAAGTGTTCTGATTGGAAACGAGAGCTGCACACACTTGGTTAGTTTTCCAAAGCTGCAATCAGTAACAAATGTTAAATAATTTACTTTTCACTGCAGTGAAATCCTTATTGTGTTGCAAGTTGGTTTAACAATGTTGGCACTGTTTACATTTATTACCTGTGCAAAAAGTGAACATTGAGGTTATTTTGTCAGTCAGTGAAATGTTAATTTTGTAATGTTAGATATTTGTTACCTCACATTAAATGTCTTAAGGTTTAATGCTGAAGTGGGATTGATGCTGGTGTTGGTGCTGATGTGAGAGCTGAGCCCCACTGTCGTCAGCTGTGGTCGCAGGTTTTGGCCAGTAACTAAGGGATTGTCATTGTTAAACACCAGTGACCAGTTTGAGGTTTCTCTGTGAGGGTGACGATAGCGGTGATTTAGGAAGACATTAGGGTCCAGCTGCTGAAGTGGAGTGTGGATGTGGAGAGAATCCAGCTGAAGCAGATTGGTGAAGATGAGGCGTCACCCTTTCAGAGATTACTGTAACAGTATGCCAAAAATGTCTGGGAGTGATGAGGATCCCACCGGAATAGCTGTGCAACACCGTTCACTGTGAGCAGCTTCTAGCTCCAGGATAAATGTGTAGATAGAAGTCTTACTTGTTTAAATCATTGATTTTAAAACATTCATTGAGCTGCATCCCCTCAAAGGTTTGATGGAAGGATCTCATGAAGCAAGGTTATGTAAATTTGTCTTCTGAGCAAAGCAGAACATCTTCACATTAGAGCAGCTTGACTTATTGTACTGTAATTACTTATTGTAATTTTCTAACAATACCTATCCAGATGGCTGTGCAGAACGTAAAGAGCAAAGTAAAGCAGTTTCAGGGCAGGGACAGGCAGAGCTTGGCAGAGCAGAGACGACTGATTCGGAGTCTCATGGCAGCAGAGGCTGATTTTTGCCCATTGTAGCTGTGACTTTCATCATCATTCCTCATTTGAGCTCCACAGGGGAAAAAAAAAAAAAGAGGATGGAGTTTGTGCATCAGTGTAATCAAATAGTTCAGGTCAGATATAATCTGAAAAACTCTCATTTCTAATTTATCCACTAACCATATCCCAATTAGAGCCAAAGACAATAAAGACAATAGCCAAAATAATGTGTAGTACTACACACAACTGTACATATTACTGTAAAAACCGATTCAGTGACTGATATTAACTTGTGTTTAGTTAGGAAGTTGCACAGTAGACATCCCAGGTTAAAAATAGGATGTTGTTTGTATTTAAATAAAACTATACCTAGTATGGGCGGACGGCTGCTGGCGGTGCTTAAGTGGGAATTGAAAGGTTTCTGTGTCTTATGACACTTTTCCAGATGAAACCCGCGCTTCCTGTACACCTAACAGTTTGCAGAAATACAAATCAGATGCATTATTACAACTGAATGTGGAGTGCAAACTGTGAGCCATCTGTGCCAGTCCTTTGAGGAGCTGCTACCTTTAGTGTTACAGTAGCTGCCTCTGTCTCCGCAAAATCCGGCACTTTTTACGATGAAAGTAGTACAGAAAAAAAAACACTGGGACCTTGTATTTAGCAGGTCTTTCATCACCAATAAAAAAAATAGGTTGCTGCTTTAAGTCATTTATGATCTTTACCTACACACCTTGAATTACCACATGGACTCACCAGCTTCTTAAAATGTGTTCGTGCTGAACACAAAACAGACGGAGTGATTCAACACAGGGGTCTGGACTTGTTCTGGGCAACGCAAATTGAGGTCAAGACAGGTCTGCATGAGCTGAACGCTTTCAGCTATACAACTCCACTCCTTGAATACACTGAGGCAACAATAAAAACATCAGAAGTTCTTATGTGCTTTTTGAGTTGATTCATTTTCCCGAATCTTGATTCCAGGACTAAACCGCTCATGCAGAATGATTCATCAAACCCCCAGAACACGTTCAAAAGTGATTTCATCTAATGGCAACGTTTTAAAAAATCATCTCTCTGTGCAATGCAGAATATGTGCATATGTTAACAGAACATTTGTGCCTGGTAGCAAAGTTTGCGCATCCACGACTCCGACCTCCACGTTGTGCATTGTTATTAGATTCTTCACTATATGACAGCATAGGGTGAAAAATCCCTGAATATAAAGCCTTGGTATACGGAGCTCTGCACACCCTGGGTCAGTACATACATTTCTATTTAGCTTTATCTTTTGCAGATAACCTCTGTACAGACTGTGCTTAAAGCAGATTGCAAAAAAAACATCTGCGGCCATTAAATTTGCATTAAACACTGCCAGATGAAAATAACTTTGTTTTAAATGTGTATTCACCTTCATGGCAGAGGCAGAGCAACATGAAAATCCCATTTGAGTCCACTTTGTCACCACTTTGACTCTCCTCACCAGTCTTTCTGTGCCATGCAGGTTGTGGTCTTGAGTGAACTCCAGCTCTGGGAGCTGCTTGGTAAGAGCTGGATCCAGGTTTAATGGCCCTCAGCTTGTTTGTGCTCTGGTCTCAGAAGTGGTTTTTGGATCCCATAAATATCAGCATTGCAAAGCCAAAATAATGTTGGATTTTACCATCTTTCTGGATTCAATGACTGTGTTTTGCAGGAGCTACATTTTTCTTTGAATACTCCACACGGACATGTGGTAATTATCCAAGCTGTTTTAAAGCTGACCCCGACTTCCAATTAGCATCCAGTTAATACAACATACCTAGAAAGCTGCAGTCGTCAATCTGATTTAGTTTCTTCAAAGTACTTTTGTGTAGTAGTTCCACAAAGCATTGGAAAATGAAATCAGGCACCAACTGTCACACAAACAAATGATCCACTGTGAATCCATCAAGAGTTCATGTTGTGGTGAAATCTGTGCATATTATCTGTGTTGTGAGCTTCTTTAAATTCTCCCAAGAAACGCCCAGACCCAGCTGATTTCGTCCCATTGTTGTGAGCACACTGTTTCTCGGCTAATTGCATCGGACATCTGCTTTTATTAAAATGACAATGCAAATTGAGTGGCTTGTTGAAAAGCATTCAGCTACACCATTCAGAGCTTTCATCATGCAGAGTGATTTCCAGAGTTTCTCAAATCAAAGCGAGCGGGTTCCCCTCGGCGAAGCTCAATTGAAAACATGGTTGGAAACAACAGACTTGATTATGCGGGTTGAGGAGGCGATGAGATGGAGGTGCTCCCGTCAGCACTTCTGACATTATGTAGGGAGTCACTCTGCCTATTCCTCTCTCCGTGGGTCTCACTCTCCCTCTCTCCAGGTTGAGCCATGAAAAGATGGGAAGTTTGAGCAGATGTAGCAGAAAGTATTGTGAACCCAAACATATTCCTGAAGGAAACGCCAAATGTTGCATTTTTAATACTGACAGAAACTGGGATGCCAGATGACAGTGTAGTCACTCTAATTGTTCTACAGAGCTTTTTTTTTGCTTCACACAGCAATTATGAGCCTCAGATTTTGGGTAATTTTGTTTTTAGGATAAATGTGGTTTAGTTTGTGTCACTGATATAAAATGATAGACGTACAACTTTCGTCCTTTCAGAGCCAAATGTGCTGTGAGATTGATGACACTTGTTGGGTGTGTTTGAAATGGCCTTTGATAAGAAAACATATTCAAACGCGTAAAAAAAGCATATTTTGAATATGCTTTTTCTTTCAGTATTTAATTTGAGCTAGGATATTAAATTAAATAATACTACTACAAAACACACTAATCAAGCACAAATCATTGCTTGTCTCTGATTGGTTAATGGGTTGAGCCTCATTTAAAGGGAAAACTGCTGATGAGAGTGTGTTTCCGGAGGGTTCAGCAGCATCTCTCCACATTAAGATAAGTTACAGAGCATATTTCTATTTAAAAGACATTTGAGCAGTGTTGCTTTGGGGGCCACTAACATGAACCACCCGGAGCTCCACCATCTAATGTGTGTTGACTTTGCTCAGTTGTCCTATCAACTGTAAATGGACAAACTTTGCGTTTCTTTCCTCTGAGCCATTTTAGGACTGCTCATGTTTGTTTAAAGCTGACATTTTATTCAGTAGCATCAATTAATATTAACATTATGTTACTTTATGATTTTCAATAGGGCAACATTGATTTAAAAAATCTGATTTTTCTGTAGAAACTGCTGTTTCTGTTCTTTTTTTAAAAATTGTTTCAAGCATCCGTAGTTGATATAAAGGACATCAGCAGCCGTTTAGTGTTTGGGACACTGGTCTCGATGACTGAGCTGCCATCAGCACAGAATCACTATTTTAACTGTAAACTGCAGTGAACAAATAAGGAACTTCTTTAAAGACCTTAAGTGTAATCATTACCACAATGTGGGTAATTCTTTCAAAGAAGTCCTGAATTTGAAAGGAACATGGGAAAATAATAAGCCTTCTACTCATTTGGCAAATTTGGACTGTTTGAATACTGGCCTGCATCCATTGTTGTTTTTCTGTGCTTTTGTGACTAAAATAATTAGGTTCATTACATTGTTCATTTGTGCTGAACTGGTGGCTTTACTCCAGGCTTTACACACTCAAGTGTTTTGAAGTTAACTCAGCTCTTTGAATAATTTAAGGAGGGAGTTTCTTTGCAGTGGCTGAAATTAATATCTAGCCAAATTATTGCTGATTGGGTCACAAACACAGAGTCACAGAAACTGCATCTATCTTATGAAATGTCTACATGTATATTGGACCTGTGTGTGTTGTACTGTATTTTGTATGACAGCTTGAATTTCAGCTTGTTCTGAGAAAACAAATCTGCTGCTTTTTAGGTTTTAATCAACACTCCCAGTTGCCCCGTAATAGCTGCTGCTGAGGGTCAGCAGAGGAAGTTCATCCCCATTCCCAGTAATTCGAGTCAGATTTAAAGCTGGCTCATGCTGGAGTGCAGCCAGCCTGATTTAATATAAAGCAGTGTATGAATTCATTCTCAGCGACAGTGCTGTTTTTGATGTATTGATTTGAAATTCTTAGCATCTTTCTGCAAAGACCGTCACATCTCTGAATCGATAGCGATATAATTGGGCTCTCTGAGCTCTAATTACAGACTTGGATAGATGAATGGTACAGTGCATTCTCCAACGCAGAGTCCGCACGAAGGAATCAGTCTCTGATTGGTCTTTTAAATATCTTTTTTACTGATATATTCCTGTTGTTTCTTTTCAGCTGTGTCTGTGTGGCAGCTTTTTATTCAGACAGGTGACCTATACTGAAGAATTAAAAAAAAGACAGTTTATGGTTCACTTTACAGAGATTCATTGCCGTTTCAATCATTATTCACAATTACATAATTTTTCTTCTTTTTCCATTCTTGCAGTTCACATCAAGTTTGCTGCTGGCAGCTCAGGAAGAGACTCCCAGGTAAGAAAAAGTGTTCACGTGGCCAATTCTTTATTTCCTGAGGACAAATGAGTTTGAAACCTTGGGATTGTCTTGTGACGATTAGTGTTAATTGCTTATTTCCTCACCTCTGTTAAAGCCTCGATTTTCTGACCAAGTGTTTTTTAAAGAGTGATTGATTTTTGGCCTTTAAATCAGACGTTTAATTTTCTCAGCAATACAAATCTGCAAGTGCAAGATGATTTTCTTGATGTTGCATTTTTAGTCTGCCGTTGCATCTCAATAAATAAATAATTAAAATTTTCAGTTGCTCTACTTCCTACTGGTGTGAGAAGATTTTGACAGTAAGCCTCCTGGCAGAGGTGCTTAGCATCACAGAAATGGGAAATTACTGTTTTGCTCTTTACTGTCATTTCATTCTTTTCTGCTGCAGAAGTTTTGCCCTTTTCGCTCTGTTACTTTTTCGTTTGTCTTCAACTGCTGTAAACTAAATTAGGACAGACACAGACATTGTCATCAACTAACCCCACTGTGTTATCTAAGTGAAGAGAAAAAAACCATCTAAAACAACTCATTTTCTCACAGATTGAGGTTACGCGAAGTGACAATTTTGGCACCTTTTTGAGAAAAACAGGCAACACACAACCGTAAATTAGACACAGCTGCCTGTCAGAATGATAAAACATAGATTTAAAGGACATCCATCCTGGGGACAGACACCATTAAGGAAATGAAAAGAGTGGCGTTTTCACAATAGCAGAAACGTAAACATGAATGAGTCATGTCTAATGTGCTGGAAGAGTGGAAAACATCACAAGAGCTGAGAAACTGGTGTAAGGAGTGTTTTTTTGTTCAAACTCTGCCAATCCATCTATTCTTACACCTGAAAGATAAACCATCAGTTTATTTCTGTCTTCTTCTCTGTTCTTGACCTGGACACGTGGCTGTTTGCACTTTTGAAGGCTTGCCTGTGGGGTCGTTGCCTAGTAACCATGAGACTACGATGGTAGTTCATCTTTTTTGCTCATCAAACATTTTTTTTTTTTTTTTTTTTTTTTTTTATGAATTCATAAGGAAGGGTCCCAGCTGCATTGGAGTTTTCTCTGATATCAAACAGTTTGACAGGTGTTTCCCAGGCAGAGAGTCTGGAGTTTTGCACACTGTAGCATATCAGACATTGTTGTATTCACTTGTATTCAACATTTGGTGTGTGTGTGTTTGTGTGTGTTTCTGTACACTGAGGCAAAGTGCAATCTGTGTAAAGTTACTCCTTTTTAGATCCCCTGTGCCGAAGAACAACATTAACAAATTAGAAAGGAATGCAAAATTTTTAGGTCATGAATGTGCTTTAGTTTACTCATGAAAAGTCATGGAATTTACGTTGAGGCTTGACCTACATACACAACATTTTGCAACACATGCTCGTCTGATAGCGGCCTCTAAAATAAACACTTGATTTATAACTTCAAAGCTACATATGAATAAAGTAATTAATTCTCTTTCCATAGAGGATTCCTGACTTTCTGAAAAAGTTGCAAATTATACAGTATGTGGAACCTTTTTTCTGTGTTGTTTGAAATGTTTTTATGATTAACAAATAAATAATTATAAGCATATGTATGATGCAGTCTAATACAATAGTAAGATTCCAGATGAATAAGGAACTTTTTTTGGTAATTTAAAAGATTGTTGTAAATAAAATACAATCCAAAGACTTTTAAATAGATTAAACACAGTTTATAAAAAAAAGGTTCATTTTAATTTCAAAAATATTATTGAAGTTAAAGATGGTTTAGTTTAAAAGTTGCTGTTCCACTTTTTATAAAAAAGGATAATTTGTTACGTTGTTTTGATTGATTTCTAATCTTTAAGTCATTCTGGCTTTTCTGTAAAAACATACAGTTGAATTTGAAATCTGGGAAAAACATGACTGTTTACACAATACAGAAAAAAAAAATTCCAGTTTGTTTTCTAGGAAGATAAAAATGTAATACATGTAATACTACTGGCTTATTTCCAAAACAGTTAGGATGCTGTTTAAATTGTAAATAAAAACTTAAAAGTTTGAAATGAAAACTAAAACAAATTCATTTTACAGTTTTAACCTTAGCAATAAAACACCTGGAGAAATGTCTCAAACTTAGCGAGGTTCAAATCTGATTTTATTTATATACTGTAGCCCAATTTTCTACTAAACAACCAGTTCACCATTACTGTAAAGATGGGGTGAGGTTTCCCATTGTGAAATACTGTGTGAGCAGTAACACTAGCAACAGTTTTTAAGTTAAAACTTTCTTAACTTTCTCAATGTGAAATTGGAACAAATTTCGATTTTCATTATCTACACAGCAAAATATAACTAAAAGATTGAAAAGCATGTGCCTATGATCTTTGGACCGTCAGGTAGCGCTGCATTAAAACAAGCACCATTGAGTCACTGCGTGGGCACAGAACCATCGCTGCATTCACATATGCAGGCTAAAACTGCGCACTGCAATGAAACAACCATATATGAACAAGATCCAGATTTTTCTTCAAAAACTTTCTAATATTGACCATCTGACTTGCTGCCTTTGTTGTCTTTTCAATCAAATACAAAACATGCATTCTGTTTTTATTTACTTTTTACACAGTTTCCCAGCTTTTGAAAAACGTGGCAGCAATGTAAACTATATGTTTTGCCTTGAACGGAGTCCTTTCACTGAACCACAGTTTGATCAGAGCTTATCTCACTCGATTTGTTTGGCCAGTGATCAGCACAGCAGATCTGAGGACTTCTCTTCTGACTTCAGCTGCACTCATCCTGTAATGATCAAAATCTAGGTTATATGTGAGGGCTCCTGCAGTGTGTGAGTGGCTTAATTATTTGCTCCTCTTCAATGGAGGAAAATATTTGCAGTGTTCCAGACTCGGCTTTGATCAGTATTGTTTTATATACCAGTGATATGAAGGGCTTATGACATGTAAACATCACAGTGTAATTCTCAGCAGTAGTGATTGAACACAGTTTGTGGCTCGCATATGGATCACAGATTTACCCCCCTCCTTTGAAGATGGCCTGAAGTCTCAGATGACTGTCATCAGCTTGAACTTGTGATAACTTGGACAAGTTGATGAAGCCAGGTGCTGTGATTATCTGCTGCCTCGTGGCTTCATAAACAGCCTAAAGAACAAGTGTACTGCAGGTTTGCTAATGTGCGCCTTGATCTCGAGCAGTCGGAGGACTCGGTGGGAGGATGCTGAGAGTCCCACAAAGCCAATGAATCACTCAAACATGTTAATGTTAATGTTAATGTTTTGTGATAAAATAAATAGTTGAGTGAGGGCTTCATCCTGAAGCGGTCGACCTCACTTTCAGTTGATGTGCCTAGATATTGCAAAAGGCAACAAGCAGTTACACGACATGCACAAACACACAACCAGCACAGCAGAAGTAATTAAAAGTGCTTATCTCAGTGACTCATTTTGTTTTTTTTATGTTTTCTTGGCTACATGGTAGCATGACAAACTTATGTAATATAAACAAGGTGTGCTGCAAAGACATGAACAGCAGTTATTAAAATTCCACATCGACAAAAATTACATTAAATAGCATCTTTGTGAAGTTGTAACACAGATGGGAGAGATAAACACTTCTTTCTTTGCATCATGCAGATCTGCTAAGTATTTCTGTCCTTTGAAAGGTTCATCTCAACTGCACTCAGTCTTAAGTGCAATTCAGCAATCGTAACGGAAAAGAGCTGCAGCCTCCCTGAACAACCCACTCAGTTCAAATCATGCCTGCTTGGACAATAACATCTTATCCATTGTTTGCATGTTGTGCTTTTCTGCCAGGCATCATTTTGCAAAGCTTTGTGCTCAAATGCTCATTTGTGCAGCCTTAAATTGCTGCTAGGACATGCCAAACAAACTTTTCTTATTCTTCTGCATCTCTCTACCTTGGGCAGTTTGTTAATAAATAATACAGAAAATCAAACTCGAGAGGAGATGTGTGAGTGTGATGTCTGAATCATTGCTTTAACTCCTCTGCACTGACCTTATTTTAGCAGACATATTCTTGTTTCAGAGATTACAAACCTGTATAAATGCTGCAGGTGTTCAGCTAATGAGCCGTCAGAGGTTCACAATCATCCGCACTGTTTCTCTGACAGCATTTCAGCTTTGTAGAAAGTAAATTAATTTGCATTAAAGTCAACTGCAATCACGCAGTGTAGTCAAAAATAATGTGCTTTCAATGTTGTTCCGTGTTTCCGGGCTGTCTCAATCTCTCAGGAGCCCTTTGAGGGAATTTCTTCAAATTTCCCACTAACTTCCACCTGCACTCAAGGATTAACTGATTAGTAGATTGTGGTGGGTAAAGGTCACTGAAAGTCACTGACCTCTCATCATTCTTTTTAACATGATATCATAGGAATGCCTTAAGAGAATTAATTAAAATTTTGCTAAAGCATGTGTCAGGACTCTGATTTGATTTTGGTGGGTCAGATGTCAAAGGTCAAGGTCTCTATGGCCTCATAATCTCTAGATTCATCTTTCCTATTGTTGTAAACATCATATCACAGGACATATCTTCAAATTTGCCACTATCCCCTTCTTGGACTAAAGTATGTGCTGGTTAGATTTTGGTGGTTAAAGATGAAAGTCACTGTGACCTGATCACCTCATGGGAATTTAATGACATTGGTCAAAAACATGCTGTTGGACTTAATATAAGTCTAGACAGACATCGCAACTTAACAGATCTGCAGAGGCGTGCAACAGCAGCACAGTAATTTTAGTTTAGTCGTGCTTTGTCTTGAGCTTTTGAAATTTAAATGTAGTAGTTTATTAATTATTTAAAGGAAAAGCAAGGTTTTGGGATGCATCAACAACTTTTAGTCTGTCCCTTTTAGCATGTTACCCAGTTTGTGGATCTGCTTTACACAAATAAGCTCTGTCCTGATGGTATTTCTTCATCCGCATGGTTAGAAGAGTGTTTTTACTAGATGTATCATGAAAAATGAAAAGTTTGTTTTTAAGTTGTATGTTTTAGAGGAACTAATCGTTACCTCAGTGACATCAATATTTGCCAATACATAAGCAGCATGAACTGATTCACCATTTATGTAGACTGAAAACTTATGGTATTCAAGTGAGTTATTCAAAACTGGGGGAGCCATAATGGGACAAAAACATTCAATATAATATAAATATGTCTTTTGTTTTCTGATATTTCATTTTGTCAAAGAACAGAGACGGTAATTTTGTGCCTCATGTCTTTACTGCTCCAGAACATAAACAACCATGTAATAGTTAAATTTTTCACATTTATTTCTTCAACTTTAAACAATGTATATTATCATAAAGTTATCGTATGGAATTATGTCTAGATTATTTAATCAGTGTTTCTGAATTTCTCAATGTGTTTTTTTTTTTAAGTCCACAACCATGAAAACATTATCCAGAGATTCACTGGAGCCTGAATAATGTTTCCCCTGTGTGACCCACATCCTTTTACAGAGTGTTGTGGCTAAAATCTGGTCAAAAACATCTATCACCCATCTCATGCAGAGGCCAGTGAGAACCACCGTGACCCTAAATAACTCACACAGCAGGGCTTGACAGTAGCGGTCACCCAGTTGCTGCAGGCAACCAGATTTGGACCACTGTCAACGATTTGGTGCGGTCTGGTCGCCACTGCTGGCAACCACTTTCATTGTGATTAGAAAAACAAAGCTGAATGCCGCTGTGTACAGTCTGCGTGAGAGTGCCCCTGTTGAACTGTTGTATTCTGCGGTTGTGTTTGTTGAAGAACACACAAGAGGTAGAAACGTCAGTAGCTTGTGACACACTCCACTGCATCTGTTTGAAGAGATTTACAACAGACTTTACTTTGCAAAGTATATTGTGCATCATTTGCTTATGCTGGAAAAAACAACATTTAAAGTCACTGGGGCTGATGCATTAACGATGGAGGGCAAGTGAAGCGGAAAAGAAAGTTCAGAAAAACTGAAACTCTGAGGATCTTGCCAAACTTTTATTATTTTGTGCTCCTTATGGGTAACAGTGAACCTTTTTCAGGTCTCCAGATCAAAAAATGCTCCTATGCAACACCTTGTCAAGCAGTCCATCAATTGGGGGTGGCAGGAATTTAATATTGTGATCGGAATAATTGCATTACCTTGAAAATCTAGAATTTAAATCAAGTGACATTAGTCTTTCTTAGGTCATTCATTAGTTTTTCATTTTGTGAGTTCCTAATTAAATCCATTTTCTGTGTGTGTGTGAGAGAGAGATGGATAAATATATTCAGACAGGTCACTGCACCAATGTGTTCACACTGTCCTGGGGGGATGATGCTTGTTGCTGTTGATACCGTCCTATGCCAGTTAATTACACACTGAAGTTACCTTGATTGGATGCATATAATTACACTTTGTTTCTGTTAGCTCAATAGCAAAATGAGCTCGAGATGTCGACTGGCTTCAGTATTGCCGAGAGACACAGGGACTTGCATGAGCGTTGTGGACTGTTTTATTATTTACACTGTGGTATAGGTCTGCAATCACTTCAAATTTAAAGCCTAAAACTGGTTTTATTTTATGTTTCTTCATTTTTACAAAGACCATAACCAACATGCCATTTCTGCAGCTCTCAGAACCAAAGCCACTGCTTCCCACCAAGGACATAAATGACGCGGAGTCTGTAAAGGGTAGGGGTCTGTTTTCAGCTTTGTATTCTTGCACAATCGGTGCCTATTTAGTATTTACAGCCACATGATTGTGTGTGTGTGTGTGTATTTGAGTAAAACTAAGCCACGGAGTGGGTTCACTGTAATAAAAGAATCAATGTAATGGTTCACTGGGTGACATTTTAGATAGTTGGATACATTCATTGTTGGTTTTGGTCTTTTCTTCAGCTAAAACATTTTTTTTTTTATCATGTTACTGATAACAGTTTTTGTAACTGATTAAATGTTTAATTTGTGTTTTAAAGGAATACTTGTGAATGAAAATGTCACCCATGTTCTGTAGGATTTGCTGCTTTTGCTGCTTTGAGTTTTGGGAGATGCAAAAATCATAGACACCTTGGACTCTAAGAAGTAGGGATAGATGTTTTTTTATGATTTGGGTTTCTAAGCTAATTGGTTAATTGTTAATTAAAAATAATAGTTAGTTGCAGCCTTCTTTTCATTGGAGGTAAGAAAAAATATTGAATATTGAGAAACACCAGTCTTATCCTTTAAATTCAAACCACATTATGGGCAGTCTGCAGGTTGCCAACAACTTTTTAAAGCGACTGTTCAAAAAGGGCACATTCACAGGTCAACTTGGGACTTTGTGCCTTTGCTGTAAAAAGGCGTCAGCATTTTTGTCAATTTTAGTTTTTATGCCCAAACACTAGATACAAATCTCTGAGGAAAACTGGACAACAATAGCCTGCCATTAAGTCATTACACATATTTAGTTATTTATGAAAAATGACTGTTGAATGAAATTTTACCTGTCAGCTTTTCTGCCACCAGTGCTGTGTTAATGCTTAAACAGCAATAGATTTGAAAGCAAGTGACAAGTTTTACTTTAGTGATTTTATTCCTTCGTTTAGTTACTATGAATACAAAGAGATGAAAACATTAATACTAGTTCAAGCCCTTCTCCACAGCCGGGTTCCTCTAAACATCACACATTTTCCTCGCGCATGTCAAAACTTCTAAAATCCGACAACCTTGACTCCTTCTTTCCATCAGAGAACAGAAAGCTAATGTGACCTGATGGGTCAGTCACATCCATGGAGCGTCTGTTGCCTTTGGGAGTGGGAGATGGAGCAGGGAGCAGAGCTCTGCGGTGCATGTGTGTGAAGAGCTTTCAAATCAAAGGCAGGGATCAGACGGTTGTCTTTGTTACTGTCCTTGATTACGTAACGCTCACATTAAGTAGGTTGTGCATCGTTCTCTAGGAGTTTTACACATGTAAACCACAGCTGAGAAAAGCTGCCGTTGTTCTGAACTTAAGCTGGATGAGGCACAAGCTTTGTCCGCATCAGTGCTGTGGTGCCGCAGGGATGGTGAAACAAACTCATTCAGATGGACAGTGCAGACTCATAGCAATTCCTTTTCAACACCTTTGGGTGTGTGATTCCCGCTGCAAATGGCTGACAGCCTGCTGTCAGATGGGATTAGGGAGAATGTTACCTGCACGCAGAAGGCCAAAAAGAGCCGAGTTCTGTGAGCTGAGAATAATTTATCTCTCACTAATGGCGAAAATGATGTTAGACCTGATCTGAGTTCACTCAGGCGCAGAATATTAGATCATTTACCAGACAAAGATTTGTAGCCCCCATGTCACTCAAGTGCAGGGATTTTTATGAAGTGCAACCAGAGAACAGGATTTCAAACGAGGTATTTTGTTAAAATCCTCTGTTATTTTATGATCCTGGAAATTTGTGGTGCGTTCATTTTGTTCTTACCAGTTTTTAATAATGTGATCATAAGTTCTGCCTTTTACAGAAAAAAAATAAATTTTATAAAATTTCAGCGTGTAATAAAGCTACTATTGCTAATATTTTTTATCATAAACAGATCTCTAAGCACAAAGAACCATGATATATGATGAGGTTCTTTTTATCCTCAAGGATCACCAGGCAAACAATAATAATAATCAGTATTAGTAAAAAGTAATCTGAAGAACAATGTACACTTGAATGTTATTGATTGGCCAAAGTGTCTTTCTGACTGATGTTTTGCTACATCAAGTTTAAGCTTTGCAGCCACAAGGCCCTGTGCTATTTTTGAGTTTGTTTTGCTGTAGGGAGTTGTGCTGGGACACCTGCTGTGCCAAAGCAGTGGTGTGATTGAAATGAATGAGGAGTCTGTTTTGTTTTGGTTTGTTTTTAGACTCGGTACAACAGAACTTTACAAATTGGTGTAGCTGATGTGAAACAGTAGGTGTTTCTACGCTCGATTTTGAGATTTCTCATTAAAGCCTCATTAAAACCTGCAGTGTAACACCAGGTCTTATTTAGATCTGTGTAGACTCATGCACACATAGCAGACATGCAGCGTCCATACAACTGGGGCTGTTTATCCAGCCACTTAATTCATCACACTGCAGCTCTTGACTTATTTTCTTTGGCAGGGATTTATTGTTTCATCTCTGCGTTGGGGACACAATGAAAAGCTTTGCGAGTGCCACTTTTTTGTCACAACTTCAGTTTTCATCCAGACAAACTCCAAACTCAATTGATTTTGCCTCCACTTTAAACTGTTTCTATATAATATATATATTTCTAAGTTAAAAAGGTTTTAAATGAGTTTTTATGTGATAGCAATTCGGGTTCTCCTGACTTACCAGATGCAGCATCTTTTTCCTTAAGGTACCTTCTCTCTTGAGCTAAGCCAATGATTTCAAACTGTGTGATAAGATGAGACAGAAACCTTTTGGGCATGACTAATGCTACTGAGTCCAATTAAGTTGATGTCTTGTACCCACTGAATTAAATCACCCTGATATGATCTTGTCTGCCCGTGCATATATTTGCCTCTTACACCTGACAAAATAAGAAACGACAGAGACCCTCACACGTGTACAAAACAACGCTCTGCTTATATTTTAAAGTAACCTTTGCACTAATATTCCGACATCTTGAAAATGTTCTCACTTTGTGATTGTCAAAACACTTGATTCAGGATTTGATGAATCTAGTGAAAGGAAGGAAGTGCAGGAAACGTGCCCTCCAGCCCTACAAAAAAGAAATGATGTGCAGTGATGGCAGTTGCAGGAAGCCATTCGTGGGGAGAAAATTGGCCAAATTAATAGGTTGTTCTGTATTATGAAAATTTGTAGTCCTCTAAAAGTGCTGAGATAATGAGATACATATAGGCTGCTTCACACTACTGCCACCATATACTGCGATTCCCTGTAACCACTGCACCCCACCCAGTGAGAGTGAATTTATGACTTAGTTAAGCTATCTGAAGGCTGCAACAGCTTGGCAGTGAAATGATTGTTAGTCTAGAGGAAGTCATAAATCAAAACAGGCTTCAGTTTGTCATTATCTATTAATACTCTGCCGCTCTCGCTTTAGAGCTCTGGAAACAGCCAGAACATGCACATTCTCGCCTTTTCCCCAGACTGAAAGCATTCCTCTGGATGATGGAGGTAGAAGACAGCCCTTCAAAGTTTGCTCGGCTTGTGATTGATTTACTCATCCCTCCATGGTCTGCCACGTGCACTGACAGCTCTGGAGGTGGAACAGCGCTCAACGCCTTAATTGAGCCGAATGCTCAGAGCTTAAATGCTGCAGGCACCAAACCCACACAATTAGGGAAGGACTAATGACGTGGGGTATCGCCCATTATTTCTCCAAATAACCCTCAGGGGCTTCCAAATTTAGTATCGCTAATTCTTAATTGGTGATTAGGAAGAGGAATCAGAGTAGTTAGCAGAAACTGAGCATTTTAACACAAGTCGTTTTTGACAGTTTCATCTTTTGTCAAAACAGGAAAGGGGATGTGTGTGTTATGCCATTAGGTGAATGTGTCTTTAAACATCCTTTTTGAGCAGTAATTATTAAAAAATCTTTTTGTCTTTTCAGAGCCAAGATGATATGCACGTCATCCACAACAATCAACTGGGTAAGTCCTTTTTTTTAATAAGTAGCACATGTAATAAGTGGAAACAGCACAAATAGGAAAAAGGCTTAAATGTTGTAAGACTGCAATTGAGAAAATGAGACATTGCGGCCTCAGACAGTGCAAAGGTGACGACCTTTTATTGTGGAAACACCTCTAAGAATCTGCTCGTGATACAACGTGGAAGAGTGTCTCATCATCAGCACTAGCTCTGTTCCTCTTCCTGGTAAGAAAACAGGAACCCCAACCACCCCACCCCAGATCGTGTTTGTGCAGCCTGTACAAAACAGCAATTTGCCATAATGAAAAATTGTCAAATGCAAAATAAAACCAATACAGACTTGCTAATTTATAATGTCTCAGACTCATTACCACTTACTACTGCAGGGCGTGATGAGACATAGCCAGCTCCCTTTCGGGATGTAGTTTGACTCTGTAGGAAAAAAAATGATTTCTGAGAACATGGCATGAAATGATAACTTATGTCTACCGCTATGTCTCACATAAAATTATCCCAATTTAAGTACAACATAATCAACATACAACATACTTAAAAAATGAATTAAAAAACTAATCCATGAATCATTTTATTACAAGATCAGTTAAATACTATCAGTATAACTTATTAAACATAATGTTGTTACTTTATTATTAGTAAAAATTTACCCAATTTGTATTTTATCCATATCATTATAATTTACAGGCTGTTACAGGCCAAAGTTACAGTATTTGCATTATATTCTTGTTTATAGCTGCTCTTCAGAGCAGGGTCCATGTTTTGGACTGTGTTCCTGTGTTTCGTGTTGGGATCAGTCTACGTCCGTGGAGCTCATTTTTAATGTTGGACAGCATTTAAACAAATGAATGATTACTGAGTATGTTTCAGTGTTTAAAGAACTGTATGCTGAAAGGATTTCAATACGTTATTTCTTGACTTACTATCAATAAGATATAATGCTTACCTGGAAAATGTAATCTTCAGAGTTTCTTAGATGTTTTCCTAAATATATCTCTTTATCGATTTGACAGCAAGAAAGAATTTCATAAGTAGAGCAAATAAAAAGATCTCATGCAAGCCTTTTATGCTTCAGGGAGCTCATACAATCACCATCTGAGAGTGATTTTCGGGAGCCTGTCGAGGAGTTTGGAGCCAGTTTTCTGGACCTCTGCCTGTTGTTCATTCAACTGGGTCACCACAGACGCAAAAGCACACAATAGCAACTTCATAATGCTCTCATTTGGCACCTTAGCACTGAGAGGAAATACAAACAGACAGCTATCTGAAAAATGGAGCTACTCTATCTGGCACCACCATAGTAATTCCCTTTGTCACACCAGAGAAGCTGCGCCGCCCTGCAGAGAATATTGTTTGTGGGCAGGAATTCAAAAGACGAATAAATGTAGAGTGATGTCTCATTTAAGTCTGAATAAAATGATATCTCCATTACATCTTGTCCCCTCCAAAAGTGTTGGAACAGCAACTCCTTTTTTTCCCTTTTTCTTTTTCACTGTACACTGAATAAATAAGATCAAAGAATAAATATGAGGCAAAAGTTCTAAATTCGAACTTTTATTTTCCTAGTGTTTACATGTAGTTTACATGTAGCTATATTAAACAACATAGAACAAATATTTTCAGTGAGCAAAAGTACTGGATAGGGAAAGTTAATAAAGCTGAATTATTGGTTGCATATTGAATGTTTGCACTAACTGCATCTAGCCTCCAGTTCCTTTCTCTTCATTCTGAACATAAATCTTATGTTCATATTTTGATCTTAAACCCAAGTACCTTTGGGTGAAACAAGCAAAAATAAACTGTCTACCTGAGACCTTGAAGAACATCATTTGGATATGTGCCTGAGGAAGAGGAAGCCTTGAACACTGTTAAATACCATTAATGTAGTTTTTGCTGAAATTGGGAATGTAACAAAAATCCAACATCATCAACAAATAGAATTAGAAATACTAAGTGTTCTACTGTTATTATTAGCTTACTTCCTGACTAGAACTGCATCTCCCATCATTTTCTGTTCTAAATCCGTTTTATATCAAATCATAACAATCAACATTATGCTGTGTGTTTGCAGCTTCACAAATAAAGCATCATAACCATCAACAAACCAATGTTGTAGGGCACATAGTTCAAAACAGGAAAAAGATAAATTGGATGACATCGTTATTCATCAAGTGGCACTTTTGTTTGTTAACCCTTTAGCTAAAAATTAGCTAAAAGTTCCAAAACCAGCAAAAGAGAACCCAAATAAACAAACTTATTTATTTTGTATTTATTTAGTAAATCATCAAATTTTACGTGTGTGTTGGTGTGTGTGTTTGTGTGGCAATAAAATGTGATCATCAATTCATTTGAAGGGAAAATTAGGCATTTCAGTCAGTGGGATGTCAATCAAATCTGGGACGCCCTGTTGTATTTAAACAAGAAAAATGTGTCATTATCAAAGTCTCCTGACAACACAGGCTTGTGGAAGTGTGTCATGGCTTGAACAAAAGAGATGTTTAAAGACCTTGGCAGTTGAGTTGAGCTCACCGAGTTACAAAATAATTTTAAAGATTTTTGACTCCCACCGGTCAACTGTCAGGGAGATTGTGTATAAACGAAGAACATTCAACTCCGCTGTAGCAAGAAACCTCCGAGAAATTACAGGTCTTTCTTGCAGTAGCTAATATCAGGGCTTATGAGTCCACTACGAGGAGACCATTGAACAATATAGTGACAGCAGGGCAACTACTATCACTGTGCTGCCCACTTTCTCCTCTTCTCATGTCATAATTACTATGTCCTCTAGAGGTGCCTAACTATAATTTAGTACTGTAATAACCTACTGACACCAATGACTTGCAGTAGTGACACAGTCTCCGATAAAGTAACAAGAAATATTTAGCTGAAGTACAACCCCAATTCAAAAAAAGTTGGAATGATGGGTAAAACCTAAATAAAAACAGAATACAATGTTTTGCAAATCTCATCAACCCATATTTAATTCACAATACAGCATAAACAACATATCAGATGTGTTTTATGATGCTTGTCGTCCTCTTATTTCTTATGTAATGTCTAAATGAAGCAACCTTGACTAAAATCCATTTGGGTGTTCATCTTGACCTCGGTAATGCATTAATTATTTTGCCATTGGGCAGAGTTTAAGTTCTATCTTTAAATGAAGACGGTAAATGTTTTTTGAAATCTGTGTCAGTGCGAATATACACCCTTTGATTAGATCTGTGGCATTTGACCCGTTCTATCAGCATTAAGAATTTACACTGAGACACGCTGAGATCTGGTAAAGACACAACACCTCACATCATGAGAAGTCATATTCCATTTTTGAAGTCTATTGTGTTGTCACACAGCAGGGATAAAATAGAAGAGGGTACATGAAAAGTAATCAGATTCTCATGTTTCCTACTTTCAGATTTCCCGTTGGTTGTATCTCAGGAGAATGCATGTGAACTTCCTTTTGTAGGTGCAGTTGGAGAGAAACCATAGCAAATGTAAAAAAATGAACCCTTGCTCTCTTAAAGTAATAACACGGGTGTTCACTGTTGATGGTGTAGAAAAAGAAATGACCCATAAGTCTGGTGCCTTGGTACTGTAGCACAGCCTGTGTAAGTATTACTTTAGAGCTGAGAATTCAAATCAGATCATCACTAGGACAATAATTAAGTTAAGGAAAACAGTGTTGGTGTTTCCTCTGCAGCTGTATTTTATTCATGCAGTGACTCAGAGCTGGTTTCTTCACACTAGAGAAATACTCATTGTATCTTCACTAGGACTTTGTACTAACTAACATTGCCTGTGTATTTACTTTTCTTTATTTGCCTTCTCTTAAGTGTTTATGTGTCTTCAGAGTGCCTAGCTGCTTGGTTGTCACAAAACTCTCCTGTCTCTACTGATTACTTTATTTTTCAAAATAAAATGCTGTGCCAACACCGTGCCAGCATATATTTCTATACGGAGAGCGAAACGCATGAATCTTGTAAACAAAATCAGCTCTTCAGGTGTCTCATCCGTTCTGGAAACACTATTATGGGTAATGAATGTGGTTCATAAGCAAAACCAGGAATCTGTTAAGGATTAATTGCCTTTGCTTCCTGAATTATTGATGCTAAGTGAGGTTTAGGGGTTGACTTCAGCACTCATTAGTCTTCAGCAGAGTTGCCCATGGAGTCATGAACTCCCGAGAACCTCTAATGAGTGTGATTATCACAAGTTGAAGACCTCTTTTCCACCCTTTGCATGTTGCATCTGCCGTGTGATTCTTTTCTATGTGTTTTTGCATTAGATCGTGTAGTGAATTGTAATGAACACATTTTTTACAAGAGGTCGACTTTTCCGTCCGATGACTTTTCTCTTGTGAATACCTCTGATTCACACATGAAAACACAATTCATTATTTGCAATTATCGTGCATCTCTATCACTCTCCATTGGTTAGCTTCCTCATCTCACTCCCTTTGTGCCTTACCCCTCTTTGGTCTTTTTCTCTCTCTGTTTTAGTGAAAGATATTTATGACACTGACCTTTTTAGCAGTGAGCTGAAATGTAAATATGCCATGCTGACTATTGATCCTGTGCAAGGGAATTAAATGTCTGTATTATTATAAGAAAAAGGCTAATAGAAAATCCTTTCACATGCTGCAAGACATATAAGCCCGTGCCACACTAGATAACTGCCTATAGGGGAGGTATATTGTTTGCTATGGTTCGATCAAACTCCAAACAGCCCAGGCTTCCAGATTGAACATCACTCGATTTCTGTGGATTTTCTATTGAATCTTAGTGCTGCCTGGTGTGACACTTGCACTCAGTTTGGTCAGGTAACTGCAACGCCTTCTCCTTGGTGCACTGTGTCCCTTGGGCGCACTACTTTTGTGATATGAGGAAGGGAGAGATGGAAGGGAATTTTTAAGGAAAGCATGATTCTGAGTCATCTGGTCTCAGGGAGTCCAATGATGTGAGTTACTGAAGTGTAGCAGGTTTAATACCAGCACAATCGGATGCTGGGTAGCAGGGGGTCGGGCCTGTCGGCTATGGAAATGAGGTATTGACATCCTCTATCATCCCTGAATATGTGTTGGAGCTCTGGAGCTGTCATGACAGTTTCATTGTTCCAACAACAACTTGATGGCCCCACTCACACAATCTTATCCCTTCAGGCCTTTGCAAACGTTTATATTTGAAATTGCAGTATTGATTTTTTTCCATTCTTCCACTCCGCCTGGTTTATTTAATTTTTTTCCCCAAATTTTGCACAAAGTTTAAAATCTTGCTCTCCATCCGT